>NC_054385.1:50429402-50740402 GCF_017654675.1 Xenopus laevis
AAGAAATTCACTGGTACTCAGGTGATACTCGCAATGCGGCATGCAACGTTTCGGGGACAACCCCTTTATCAAGCATATGGGAACAGAATGCACAGAACAATTTAAAGCCTAGGCTGGTAACGTGACCATCATGTGACTGTGTTCAAATTAACATAATTAACTAATTAACTAAACAGATTTTGTAATAATACAGTGCATAATCCGATAAACTACCAGATATTAATAATTATAAAAAATATACAAAAATACAAAAATAACAGGAAAAGAGAATGACATCTTTAACCAAATTTTCAACAAACTTTTTTAAAAAAATTTCATAAAAATTTCCAAAATTTTTTAATGTAAAAGCAGCAAATCATATTATCTCCACAGGTGAAAGTGTCCAGGTGAGAATCCAAAATAGTCCACTGGAAATATAATCCACGTAGCCAGTTAATGAGGGTCAAAAGAATCACCTCTACACCTGAACTGTATAACGCTGAGTCATCAGCTATGGTGGATAAATTTGTGGAAAGAGGTTACGATCAAACGGCATTGTTAGCTACCCAAAGAGAGGTTGAACTTATACCAATAGAATCTGTTCTATGTAAGAAATCAAAGGATAAATCTGCGAAACCCCAAAGAATCCCGTTTGTTACATCTTACGATACTAACTCTAAAATACATTGTAATATAATTCTGAAACACTGGAAAATTTTAAGTACGGATTCTAACTATGGGCGATTGTTATGGTATGGATAAAAAGAGAAGTTTATTACAGCGAGAGTGTTATTGGATCTGGCTGATGCAGTCAAGACACCCGAGTGGGTTAAATGAAGATTTAATATGGCGTGTTACCTTTGAATTGTTTATTAACTTATGCTTTTTCCTTTTAGATAAACAATTGTGCCGGATTGGTTTGAGGGACAGTTCCCCTTAAAGGGTAAGCTAGTTAACTTATCTCCTGCTGCTTGATTGAGATTGTTGCAATATTGTGCTACATTATGGTAATATCTAACTTGATACATTGTCTTCTTTTTCCTGGTTGTTTTTAATTTTTCGACTATTTATACATTTTATGAACGTTTTTTGGATTTTTTTGGATTATATTTCCAGTGGACTATTTTGGATTCTCACCTGGACACTTTCACCTGTGGAGATAATATGATTTGCTGCTTTTATATAAAAAAATTTTGGAAATTTTTATGAACTTTTTAAAAAAAAAGTTTGTTGAAAATTTGGTTAAAGATGTCATTCTCTTTTCTGATATTTTTGTATTTTTGTATATTTGTTTATAATTATTATATCTGGTAGTTTATCGGATTATGCACTGTATTATTACAAAATCTGTTTAGTTAATTAGTTAATTATGTTAATTTGAGCACAGTCACATGATGGTCACATTACCAGCCTAGGCTTTAAATTGTTCTGTGAATTCTGTTCCCATATGCTTGATAAAGGGGTTGTCCCCGAAACGTTGCATGCTGCATTGAATACATTTAAAGCAAGGGTTTCACCCTGCGAGTATCACCTGAGTGCCAGTGAATTTCTTTTCGTTCTGCAGATTATGTGTCTTCAGAGAACCTTATGCATCCTGAATGAAGTGAAATAGATATGCGGATGATAGCTTACTTTGAGGAAATGTTATATTTTTCCATCTTCACTTAAGAGGTCTCTAAGGGTGAAATGAATTTGCTTTATGTAAATATTAAAATAATTAGTGGCGGATTCATTACTAATAAGCACTGCAAATCAATTAACAGGAACAATCTCTTACACATGAGCAGATCTCATAGTCTACACAGTCATCCACAAAGGTCACTGCACTGCAAATAAATAGCCTCTATGGAGATTCAGATGAAATTAGTCACTAGAGAGTTAACAGAGCGACTCAATGAACGTAGCTACAGTATTTAATGAAAAGATATAAGGCCTTGCAGCAGCAAACTGATAAGTTACTCCTATCAAAACTACAAGGTAACAAGAGAGATAGGATCACTTTTGTGGATAAGTATGATAAGGCAAGTGATAGCATGGAAAAAATGTAAAATTCTGTCCCCTTCAAACAGACAGTAATTATGGCTTGTCATTTAATAACCTCCACCAATTTTACATATTAAAGAAGAGCAGTATCTTTTATCTGCAGCTGATTTACCTAGTGGTAGGACTTCCATACTTAAAGAAACACTTGTCTAAGCTCATAAATAAGAGTTCATGAATATACTGTACATCATTCATCTTCAGAAAGTCTTCCATAAACCACCCGGGCTAGTAAATATGTTGAGAATGTTGTGAGAGCAATCTGTCAGTTTATGGGCATATTTATAAAGGGTCAAATTTTCGAATTGAAAAAACGTTGAAATTCTAATTCAAAAAGACCAACCAAAATTAAGTCAAAGTTATTTTTGGGTTGAATAGGTTCGCTTTCGATCGAATAGGTCGAATCGTTCAAATTGAAGGAATAGCGCATTCGATCGAATTTGATTCGAACTTTTTCCACAAAAAAACTTAGATTTTTCAAAGTCCAACAATTGACTCCAAATGGGTTCTAGGAGGTCCCCCATAGGCTAAAACAGCAATTCGGCAGGTTTTAGATGGCGAATAGTCGAATTTTTAAAGAGACAGTACATGATAAATTTCGATATGGGAATTTTCAGATTTTTTTTTCAAAATCAAATCTCTAGTCAAAGTACACAAAAATAGCTCAAAATTTGAATTTTTTCAATTCGAAAATTCACGTCGACCTTTGATAAATCTGCCCCTTAATGTGAGGGTTAAAGAACACAAGAAAAATAAGTGGTATTTCACACCAGGTTCTAATGATACTCCTGTTTACAGACATTTTAATAATGCAGAACCTATTAGGGTCTGCTTATGGAAAGGAAATGTGCAGGGTGCAAAAAATGCCTTCAATCTGAAAATGTTCTGCACTTTATATATTCCCTTACTGTCCTAGAGTAATACAGATAAAAAGGAAATTGTGTTTAATTATTGGAATTATTTGCTTACAGTGGACTCTATTGGAAATTACCTTCCTGTAATTCAGAGCTTTCTGAATAACTGGTTCCCTGATAAGGAATCCCACACCTGTATTTGAAAACAGAGGAGACTTTTAGTACTAATTATTCTAATAGTTCTAGAGAGAGTGCGCCTGAGAAAAGCTTTGTCATTAGGGATGTAGCGAACGTCGGAAAAAAAGTTTGCGAACATATTCGCGAACTTGCGCAAAAATGCGAGCGGTTCGCGAACGGTTCGCGAACCCCATAGACTTCAATGGGAAGGCGAACTTTAACATCTAGAAAAGACATTTCTGGCCAGAAAAATGATTTTAAAGTTGTTTAAAGGGTGCAACGACCTGGACAGTGGCATGCCAGAGGGGGATCAAGGGCAAAAATGTATCTGAAAAATCTGCCTGTGTGTGCTTGGAAGAGATAGTGTAGGGGGAGAGCTGTTAGTGATTTCAGGGACAGATGATAGTAAGTTTGCTGGCTAGTAATCTGCTTGATACTGCTCTGTATTGGAGGGACAGAAGTCTGCAGGGATTTGAGGGACATTTTAGCTTAGGTAGCTTTGCTGGCTAGTAATCTACTGTTCTCTTTAAACAACTGCCATACGTTGACCTTGTAGGCATTGTTTGCCCAGTTTTTTTGGACGCAGCCACTGAAGCACAGTTGCCAGAAAAAATATGCCATATAAATGCTGAAAATAGTCATTTTTCGCCATACGTTGACCTTGTAGACATTGTTTGCCCAGTTTTTTTGGACGCAGCCACTGAAGCACAGTTGCCAGAAAAAATATGCCATATAAATGCTGAAAATAGTAATTTTTCGCCATACGTTGACCTTGTAGACATTGTTTGCCCAGTTTTTTTGGTTGCAGCCACTGAAGCACAGTTGCCAGAAAAAATATGCCACATAAATGCTGAAAATAGTCATTTTTTGCCATATACGTTGAGTCAACGTATGGCAAAAAATGACTATTTTCAGCATTTATATGGCATATTTTTTCTGGCCTCTGTGCTTCAGTGGCTGTGGCCAAAAAAACTGGGCAAACAATGCCTACAAGGTCAACGTCGTTGACCTTGTAGGCATTGTTTGCCCAGTTTTTTTGGCCACAGCCACTGAAGCACAGAGGCCAGAAAAAATATGCCATATAAATGCTGAAAATAGTCATTTTTTTGGTCGCAGCCACTGAAGCACAGTTGCCAGAAAAATTATACCATATAAATGCTGAAAATATAAATTTTTTTGGTTGCAGCCACTGAAGCACAGAGGCCAGAAAAATTATGCCATATAAATGCAGAAAATAGTAATTTTTTTGGTTGCAGCCACTGAAGCACAGAGGCCAGAAAAATTATGCCATATAAATGCAGAAAATATGCATTTTTTTGGTCGCAGCCACTGAAGCACAGTTGCCAGAAAAATTATGCCATATAAATGCTGAAAATAGTAATTTTTTTGGTTGCAGCCACTGAAGCACAGAGGCCAGAAAAATTATGCCATATAAATGCAGAAAATATGCATTTTTTTGGTCGCAGCCACTGAAGCACAGTTGACAGAAAAATTATGCCATATAAATGCTGAAAATATAAATTTTTTTGGTTGCAGCCACTGAAGCACAGAGGCCAGAAAAATTATGTCATATAAATGCAGAAAATAGGCATTTTTTTGGTCGCAGCCACTGAAGCACAGAGGCCAGAAAAAATTAAACCAGTAGGGTTTGCACCCTAGTTTGTAACGGTGGCGGAGGGAGGAGGAGGACGCTAAAGGACAGCTGTGTGTGGAGTCATGAGGCTTGAAGAGAAGGACAGCTGCATAGAAGTCAGAACAAGTCTTCCGGCGTGCAGTAACCCTCCGAGATCCACCCCTCATTCATTTTAATAAAGGTCAGGTAATCGACACTTTTGTGACCTAGGCGAGTTCTCTTCTCAGTTACAATCCCTCCTGCTGCACTGAAGGTCCTTTCTGAGAGCACACTTGAGGCTGGGCAAGACAAGAGGTTCATGGCAAATTGTGACAGCTCTGGCCACAGATCAAGCCTGCGCACCCAGTAGTCCAGGGGTTCATCGCTCCTCAGAGTGTCGATATCTGCAGTTAATGCCAGGTAGTCCGCTACCTGCCGGTCGAGGCGTTCTTTGAGGGTGGATCCAGAAGGGTTGTGGCGCTGCCTTGGACAGAAAAACATTTGCATGTCTGACGTTACAGACTGGCCAAAGGGCTTTGTCCTTGCAGGTGTGCTCGTGGCAGGATTACTGGCACCTCTGCCCCTGGAATGTTGATGAGTTCCTGAAGTGACATCACCCTTAAAAGCATTGTACAACATGTTTTGCAGGCTGGTTTGTAAATGCCGCATCTTTTCGGACTTGTGGTATGTTGGTAACATTTCTGACACTTTATGCTTGTACCGAGGGTCTAGTAGCGTTGCGACCCAGTACAGGTCCTTCTCCTTAAGCCTCTTGATACGGGGGTCCTTCAACAGGCATGACAGCATGAAAGACCCCATTCTCACAAGGTTGGATGCAGAGCTATCCATCTCCGCTTCCTCATTATCAAGGACTGCATCATCCACGGTCTCCTCCCCCCAGCCACGTACAAGACCAGGGGTCCCCAAAAGGTCACCACTAGCCCCCTGGGAAGCCTGCTCCTGTTGGTCCTCCTCCTCCTCCTCCTCCACAAAGCCACCTTCCTCCTCTGACTCCACTTCTGGCACCTCTCCCTGCGTTGCAGCATGTGCCTGGGTTCGTTCTGGTGATTCCGACCAGAAATCGTGCGCTTCCAGCTCCTCGTCACGCTGGTCTACAGCCTCATCTGTCACTCGTCGCACGGCACGCTCCAGGAATAAAGCGAAGGGTATTAGGTCGCTGATGGTGCCTTCGGTGCGACTGACCATATTTGTCACCTCTTCAAAAGGTCGCATGAGCCTGCAGGCATCGCGCATAAGCACCCAGTAACGGGGGAAAAAAATCCCCAGCTGTGCAGATCCAGTCCTACCACCCAGTTCAAAAAGGTACTCGTTGACGGCCCTTTGTTGTTGCAGCAGACGTTCCAACATAAGGAGCGTTGAATTCCAGCGAGTCTGGCTGTCAGAAATCAAACGCCTGACTGGCATGTTGTAGCGCTGCTGAATGTCAGCAAGGCGTGCCATGGCTGTGTAGGAACGTCTGAAATGGGCCGACACCTTTCTGGACTGGGTGAGAACGTCCTGGAATCCTGGGTACTTGGAGACAAAACGTTGGACTATTAAATTTAACACATGTGCCATGCAGGGCACATGTGTTAAATTGCCTAGTCTCAACGCTGCCAACAGATTGCTTCCATTGTCACACACCACTTTTCCGATCTGCAGTTGGTGTGGGGTCAGCCACCGATCGGCCTGTGACTGCAGAGATGACAGGAGTACAGATCCGGTATGGTTTTTGCTTTCCAGGCACGTCATCCCCAAGACAGCGTGACAACGGCGTACCTGGCACGTCGAATAGCCTAGGGGAGCTGGGGGTGCACAGGTGTGGAGGAGGAGAAGGAGGACCCAGCAGCAGAGTAAGAAGAAGAAGAAGACGAGGTAGAGAGCGATGGAGGAGTAGAGGTGGTGGCAGAACCGCGTGCAATCCGTGGCGGTGACACCAACTCCACTGTTGTTGTTGAGCTACCCATTCCCTGCTTCCCAGCCATTACCAAGTTCACCCAGTGGGCAGTGTAGGTGACATACCTGCCCTGACCATGCTTGGAGGACCATGCGTCAGTAGTCATATGGACCTTTGGCCCAACACTAAGTGACAGAGATGCGGTAACTTGGCTCTGCACATGTTGGTACAGGTGTGGTATTCCCTTTTTAGAAAAAAAATTGCGGCTGGGTACCTTCCACTGCGGTGTCCCAATTGCTACAAATTTGCGGAAGGCCTCAGAGTCCACCAGCTGGTATGGTAAAAGCTGGCGGGCTAAGAGTGCAGACAAGCCAGCTGTCAGACGCCGGGCAAGGGGGTGACAGTCAGACATTGGCTTCTTACGCTCAAACATGGCCTTCACAGAAACTTGGCTGGTGGCAGATGACTGGGAATGGGAACAGGTGGTCAAGGTGGAAGGCGGAGTGGAGGGTGGTTCAGACGGGTCAAGGAGAGCAGAGGTAGAGCAGTAAGATGCTGGACCAGAAGGAGTGTGGCTTTTAGTTTGCCTGTTGCCTTTGAGGTGTTGCTCCCAAAGTGCTTTGTGCTTGCCGCTCATGTGCCTTCGCATAGAAGTTGTACCTATGTGGCTGTTGGGCTTACCAAGGCTCAGTTTCTGACTGCACTCATTGCAAATTACAATGCTTTTGTCAGAGGCACACACATTAAAAAAATCCCACACTGCTGACTTTTTGGAAGTGTGCGATCTGGCGGTAACAGTAGAAGTTGGCGGAGTTGGCGGTATTGGCGGCAATGGCGGGTGCGTTGGCCGGCTGAACACAGGTGCCGATACATGTTGTTGCCCTACTGATCCCTGCGGGCTGTCCTCCCTGCTTCTTCTAAGTCTTATTCTCCTACTGCCTCTCTGACTCTCCGTCTCTCCATCTGAACTACCCTCCTCTTGCTCTCTTCTACTAGGCACCCACAAAACATCAATCTCCTCATCATCATTCTCCTCAGATGCATCAATTTCTTCTGACACATCACAGAAGGAAGCAGCAGCGGGGACCTCCTCCTCATCACTCATTATGTCCATCTCTATCGTGTTCTCTGCCAGAATTAAATCTGGTGTAAGGTCCTCATCTCCTTCATCTTCTTCTGGCAATAATGGTTGCGCATTACTCAGTTCAAGAAACTCATGGGAAAATAACTCCTCTGACCCCAGTGAAGAAGGGGCACCGGTGGTGGAGGAAGTGTTACGTGGGGTGGCCATAGCAGTGGAGGATGAGGAGGATGTTGTGGTAAAGTTAGAAACGGTAGAGGATGGGGTGTGCTGTGTAAGCCAGTCAACTACCTCTTCAGCATTTTGGGAGTTCAGGGTCATTGGCTTTTTAAAACTGGGCAATTTGCTAGGGCCACAGGATTGCATAGCAGCACGGCCCCTAGCACGGCCTCTGCGTGGCGGCCTGCCTTTGCCTGGCATTATTTTTAAAAAAACAACAACAACAACAAAAACTCAGTTGGTTTTTCTGGAAACGATAATACACACAGCTAGATGGCGGGTTGAAGAAAACACTGTGCAAATAATGCCTACAAAGTCAACGTATACACTACTACAGCGGTGGATACGGATTACGTAAAATATATGAATGCTGCTTGAAAAAAAGTAACTCAAGTGGTTTTTCTAGAGACGATAATATTATCAATATTTAGACAAAATGTGAACAAGGTCACACAGCTCGATGGCGGGTTGAAGAAAACAGTGTGCAAATAATGCCTACAAGGTCAACGTATACACTACTACAGCGGTGGATACGGATTACGTAAAATATATGAATGCTGCTTGAAAAAAAGTAACTCAAGTGGTTTTTCTAGAGACGATAATATTATCAATATTTAGACAAAATGTGAACAAGCTCACACAGCTCGATGGCGGGTTGAAGAAAACACTGTGCAAATAATGCCTACAAGGTCAACGTATACACTACTACAGCGGTGGATACGGATTACGTAAAATATATGAATGCTGCTTGAAAAAAGTGACTCCGGTGTTTTTTCTGGAGACGGTAATATTATGGATATTTAGACAGAATGGGAACAAGGTCACACAGCTCGATGGCGGGTTGAAGAAAACAGTGTGCAAATAATGCCTACAAGGCCAACGTATACACTACTACAGCGGTGGATACGGATTACGTAAAATATATGAATGCTGCTTGAAAAAAAGTAACTCAAGTGGTTTTTCTAGAGACGATAATATTATCAATATTTAGACAAAATGTGAACAAGCTCACACAGCTCGATGGCGGGTTGAAGAAAACAGTGTGCAAATAATGCCTACAAGGCCAACGTATACACTACTACAGCGGTGGATACGGATTACGTAAAATATATGAATGCTGCTTGAAAAAAAGTAACTCAAGTGGTTTTTCTAGAGACGATAATATTATCAATATTTAGACAAAATGTGAACAAGCTCACACAGCTCGATGGCGGGTTGAAGAAAACAGTGTGCAAATAATGCCTACAAGGTCAACGTATACACTACTACAGCGGTGGATACGGATTACGTAAAATATATGAATGCTGCTTGAAAAAAAGTAACTCAAGTGGTTTTTCTAGAGACGATAATATTATCAATATTTAGACAAAATGTGAACAAGCTCACACAGCTCGATGGCGGGTTGAAGAAAACAGTGTGCAAATAATGCCTACAAGGTCAACGTATACACTACTACAGCGGTGGATACGGATTACGTAAAATATATGAATGCTGCTTGAAAAAAAGTAACTCAAGTGGTTTTTCTAGAGACGATAATATTATCAATATTTAGACAAAATGTGAACAAGCTCACACAGCTCGATGGCGGGTTGAAGAAAACACTGTGCAAATAATGCCTACAAGGTCAACGTATACACTACTACAGCGGTGGATACGGATTACGTAAAATATATGAATGCTGCTTGAAAAAAAGTAACTCAAGTGGTTTTTCTAGAGACGATAATATTATCAATATTTAGACAAAATGTGAACAAGCTCACACAGCTCGATGGCGGGTTGAAGAAAACACTGTGCAAATAATGCCTACAAGGTCAACGTATACACTACTACAGCGGTGGATACGGATTACGTAAAATATATGAATGCTGCTTGAAAAAAAGTAACTCAAGTGGTTTTTCTAGAGACGATAATATTATCAATATTTAGACAAAATGTGAACAAGCTCACACAGCTCGATGGCGGGTTGAAGAAAACAGTGTGCAAATAATGCCTACAAGGTCAACGTATACACTACTACAGCGGTGGATACGGATTACGTAAAATATATGAATGCTGCTTGAAAAAAAGTAACTCAAGTGGTTTTTCTAGAGACGATAATATTATCAATATTTAGACAAAATGTGAACAAGCTCACACAGCTCGATGGCGGGTTGAAGAAAACAGTGTGCAAATAATGCCTACAAGGTCAACGTATACACTACTACAGCGGTGGATACGGATTACGTAAAATATATGAATGCTGCTTGAAAAAAAGTAACTCAAGTGGTTTTTCTAGAGACGATAATATTATCAATATTTAGACAAAATGTGAACAAGCTCACACAGCTCGATGGCGGGTTGAAGAAAACACTGTGCAAATAATGCCTACAAGGTCAACGTATACACTACTACAGCGGTGGATACGGATTACGTAAAATATATGAATGCTGCTTGAAAAAAGTAACTCAAGTGGTTTTTCTAGAGACGATAATATTATCAATATTTAGACAAAATGTGAACAAGGTCACACAGCTCGATGGCGGGTTGAAGAAAACAGTGTGCAAATAATGCCTACAAGGCCAACGTATACACTACTACAGCGGTGGATACGGATTACGTAAAATATATTATGGCTGCTTGAAAAAAGTGACTCCGGTGTTTTTTCTGGAGACGGTAATATTATGGATATTTAGACAGAATGTGAACAAGGTCACACAGCTCGATGGCGGGTTGAAGAAAACAGTGTGCAAATAATGCCTACAAGGCCAACGTATACACTACTACAGCGGTGGATACGGATTACGTAAAATATATGAATGCTGCTTGAAAAAAGTGACTCCGGTGTTTTTTCTGGAGACGGTAATATTATGGATATTTAGACAGAATGGGAACAAGGTCACACAGCTCGATGGCGGGTTGAAGAAAACAGTGTGCAAATAATGCCTACAAGGCCAACGTATACACTACTACAGCGGTGGATACGGATTACGTAAAATATATTATGGCTGCTTGAAAAAAGTGACTCCGGTGTTTTTTCTGGAGACGGTAATATTATGGATATTTAGACAGAATGTGAACAAGGTCACACAGCTCGATGGCGGGTTGAAGAAAACAGTGTGCAAATAATGCCTACAGGGCAAATAATGCCTAAAAGGTCAACTTATACACTACTACAGCGGTAGTAAAATAAAAAAAAGTAAAATAAAAAAAATGAATATTAAAAAAAAAAAATTAAAGTTGGTGCTGCTGAACTACTAGGAGCAGCAGATTAGCACACCAGTCCCACTCCCCAACACTGCTAGACTAATAGCACTGGGCTCTTATAGTAGTAGTAGTAGTAGTAGTAGTAAAACAACAAAAAAATAAATAAAAGCAGTCCTTACAAGGACTACTGTTATTGCAGCAGTCAGCAGATGAGATCAGAAGCAGGACAGCTGCCCACTGCAGCTACATACAGAGCACTGCAGTAGAAGGTAGATTACTAGCCAGCAAAGCTACCTAAGCTTAAATGTCCCTCAAACCCCTGCAGACTTCTGTCCCTCCAATAACAGAGCAGTATCAAAACGATTACTAGCCAGCAAACTTTCAACTGTCCCTGAAATCACTAACAGGCAGCAGCTCTCTCCCTACACTATCTCTTCAGCACACACAGGCAGAGTGAAAAAACGCTGCAGGGCTTCGGTTTTTATAGGGAAGGGGAGTGGTCCAGGGGAGAGCTTCCTGATTGGCTGCCATGTACCTGCTGGTCTGGGGTGAGAGGGCAAAAAAAAGCGCCAACAATGGCGAACCCAAAATGGCGAACGTCGCGCGACGTTCGCGAACTTCCGGCGAGCGCGAACACCCGATGTTCGCGCGAACAAGTTCGCCGGCGAACAGTTCGCGACATCTCTATTTGTCATCCCTTGCCGGTTGAGAGAGATGGACTTAACACTACTCTTTTATATGTATTAATAATAATATATACTTCTAATATATATTTGACTCATCAACTAAGGTGAGGGAATCATATATTTTTTGGTGGATACAGTCACCACACAGGATCCTACTAAGGTTATGATCCATCTAAGTATATGATTACAAGTTAGTAAATCAAATATGCTGCACTATTTTTTTTTCTTAGTCCTTTTTTCCTTTCTCTCTTTTTTCTTCTTCAGGCTTTAAGCACTGGATTATTCTTCAATTGCATTCTTCGATTATTTTGCATTTGATTGCATTTAAGGTACAGTAGACCATACAGAGACCACAGACCTAATGTCAACAACATTAAACTGATTTGAATGCTACTTAGCTAAAATGTCTTGGAATAAACACATTGCATGCCAATCCACTGATTAATAATGCGTTTTTCTATTGTGCTAATGGAATGGTCCATCAGGAATATTGAACTCTAGTTTTATCTAACAATGCATCCTGTTCAAAGCTGAGCTGTGCCTCTTTACCCTTCTAAAAATCCTTTTCTAAAGGCTGAAGTAGGTTTCAGCATCCTACAGGTCCAAATCAGCTCAGTAATCATCTACACTGCTATAAATGTGTCCATGCGCCTAGTGGTAGATGTGAGAATAGCACCCAAGCAGAAGAAAAGGAGGTTAATCTCTGTCATACTTTTAGGGTTTACCTGTAGAACTAATGCACTTCACCTTGACACATAATGCATTTTTATTTGGACAGGAGATCTACTTACAACAAATGGGCTGTGCCATGGGTTGATGTTTTGTGCCACAACATGCAAATCTATTTATGACCAGATTAGAGAAGGAATTTTTGTCATCCTGTACCATTAAGACAATGGTTTACCTCCGCTACATTGTTAATCTGGACTGCAAGTGAAGAGGACCTCCTTTCCTTCTACAATAGCTACAACACTACCATAAAGCTCAAATTAAGTCAATCAAAAACAAAAATGTATTTCCTGGACACCACTATTGAAATTAAAGGTAGGAAACTTGTGACCTCTGTTTAGAAAAAAAAACAACAGACAAACCTCAGAAACAACAGCTTCCACCCCAAACATATAAGGAGCTCAATCATATACAGCCAGGCAATACACTCGTATTTGCACAGACTCTATCAACAGTAATGAACCCCCAGGGGTGGTGGCAAACGGGGAGATTAGTCGTCTAGCGACAAATTTTCTCTACTGTGGGCAACTAATCTCCCCAAATGCCTTCCCGCCGGCAAGAATATGAATCACCGACGGGATGGCATACGAATCTCTTCGGATTTCCGAAACCACCTGAAGTTGTCTCACAAGGAAGATCCAGGGGGAGTATTCGCCGGCAGTAGAGATGATTTGTCGCTGGACGACTAATCTCCCCATGTGCCACCACCTAAGAGAACATAAAAGTGACTTCATCAAAGAGGGATACAACCCCAGATCCAACATCAATTGTGGGAAAACGGATCTCCCAGTAGCAGCGCACTTCTGCAGCAACAACCACAGTATTGATGATCTTCACTGTCACTGTACTAATGGGCAACTTCAAAACACAACAGGAGTGAAAAGAATGGGAATATAAATTCACTGCTAGGTGTTGATCAATATCTGTATGGAAAGAATTGATACCATTTCTTACTCAGTGCTAGTGTGTATAAATGTTATGATCTTTTAGTTTCTATGTATACCATGTCTGAAGCAGGGTCCCTGAAAGCTAACATTTTTTGAATCTACTCAGTTAGCCAATAAAAGGTAACACCTTCACCTACTCTATATGTTCTGGTTTTGATCTATGGATAACACGGTACAACACTCTTTTAGGGAGATGAGATTAGAATTGAATAATTGAGGCAGTAACTGCCTGAACGGACTGAGATGGCTGCACACACTCCATTATTATTTGGTTTGAAAAATAGATAGTGGTTAATTTGCAACGCACACTGTGTTATAAAATATTAAAAACTACACCCTAAAAAGGTCATGAAAGGGCAGCTAATTTCTGTAAATAACCTGTGAGGGACAGCTTGCTATAACTTTCATATAATGTCTGACCAGCAATCACATCCCAATTTCATGTTTTTTTGGGTTTTCCAAACAAGTCTCCCAGACATTCACCACAATAGCATAGTGCTTGCATTTCTGTGCTTTCCCTTTGAATTTGGGGTGAAGTGATTTTGTCACATGGAGCAATCATTTGTTTTGGCTAACGTGCTGGTGTGAAAGAGGCCCTGCTGCTTGAGCTTGATTCTATCCATCTTCAACCCTAATACAATTCCTCATTTGAAAAAAAAGTTCTATTTAGATGATAGACAAAGGTCGTTTGACAACGGTCTGTTTAGAAACTGAAAATATTGATCCTTCAAATAAACATCTATGAATAATGATTTGCTGCTTTTGTAATGAGCATTTGCACACTACTCTATGCTTTTTACAGTTAAATGATTGCTCCCTTTTTATTTGATATGTCACAATTTTTGCTGGCGCACAATAAAACTACAGTGACTACTGAGTACCATATACTATTTATTAGGGATGCACCGAATCCAGGATTCGGTTCGGGATTCGGCCAGGATTCGGCCTTTTTCAGCAGGATTCGGCCGAATCCTTCTGCCCAGCCGAACCGAATCCAAATCCTAATTTGCATATGCAAATTAGGGCTGGGGAGGGAAATTGCGTGACTTTTCATCACAAAACAAGGAAGTACATTTTGTTCCCCTACCCCCCCCGAATTTGCATATGCAAATTAGGGTTCGGATTTGGTTCGGTATTTGGCCAAATCTTTCTCAAAGGATTCGGCTCACCCCTGTCCCACCTCACACCCAACTTTCTCCGCTCCACACCACACCTATGTAAATGTCTCACTGGAGAACAGTGGCTCTTATATTACCTATATAATACAAAAGCTGTGAATATCTTGTAAATTATATCCTTATAAACGGTGAGTAGTGATGTCATCAGTTATAAACGGTGAGTAGTGATGTAATTTCTGTCACATGACTCACTAAAATTTGTGTATTATAATTAATAAAGTACCCCCAGTTGTAAAATATGAGGATATTATAAGTTACCTCGGAGTTCCATGACCTGTATAAAAACACTCGGCCTTCGGGCTCGTGTTTTTATATGGCCATGAAACTCCTCGGTAACTTATAATATCCTTATATTTTACAAGAGGGGGTACTTTATTCACTATATAAACCTCATAGGCCTGCACTGTACAAAGAAAGATTTTCACTCATTATGCCCACATGGTACAAAAACTGATCCAGCCGATGGCACATTTAATTATTTGATTGTATTTATAACAGTAGGATTATTTGACAACTCTATCACAAGCCTAATGTTTTCCTTGTACAGCTGCATATTAATCAGGGCCAGACACCATCCAATAGGAGATTGTTTTCTGTTTTTGCCATCCCAATTGTCTAGGCAACATGGATTCAATCATATGTGCATGGCTTACAATTAATCATTAATTATGTCAGATTCAGCAGATACTTCTGGGCAAATGTCCAGTCGCGGTTCGAGTACTAATATAATATAGTCAGCTTTGCATAGCTGCTGTTCACAGAGAGTTGCACTGAACATAGGAGAACTTAATAAGTATTACAGCTGTTCTCTCTCTATTTGGTGATGGAAAAATCAACACTGATGATCATTAAGTGACCTTTTGTTGACAGAAAGTGGTCAGTGCTTTACCTGGTTCTAGCTGATGTTCTTTAAATAAGTAAGGCTACCATTGAAAAAGTGTTGCCATACCTAGGGAACATTGCCTAGTTCCACTGTGCTAAATGGGCCCAGGGAATATAGGGAGACTAGTGGGGGACAGATTGGCGGTTTCAGTATATGTTTAGAAAGAATTTAATATTCCTAAACTTTATGGAGGGGGCCTAATATAATTTTGCTGTAGATCCAGTCCTGGTTCTAGTTATGCCAATTTTAAGGGTATAATAATGGAACAGCAGAGGGAGTATGGTCTCCCAGGAAAATAATATTGTTCTCTAGGACCACAACATAGTCCTTAACCTGCTTAGACCAATGACAGATATTTTTTTTTCTACTTCGAATAAACTAATAATTAAAAAAAATATAATGTTTGCTTATTTATTAAAAAATCCCAGTAGAAAAAAACTCAACTGAATACAATTGTGGAAAACGGCAATACCTCAAATTTGTGAGTATATCGGCTCAAAAAACGTTTTCAAGCTCCAAAAAAAATCGATGATCTTGAAAAAAAAATGGCTTGAATTTTGCCTAGGAAAACTCCTGCTGGCTTTTACTTGAACTCGCAAGCTTTTAGATGTCAAAGTTGAAATTTCGAGTTTTTTTCTGTG
The DNA here is from genome assembly GCF_017654675.1 of Xenopus laevis. Classification (NCBI taxonomy): domain Eukaryota; kingdom Metazoa; phylum Chordata; class Amphibia; order Anura; family Pipidae; genus Xenopus; species Xenopus laevis. The sequence continues at coordinate 50,445,509 of NC_054385.1, forward strand.
CTTAATAAATACCTAACAATTGAGTTTTTAAAAAGATTTGAATTTACGAGTATTCTTGCAAAAAAAAAAAATGAATTGTGGCAAAAATTCTAATTCGGATTTTGATAAATCAGCCCCTTAATGTCATTGCTCAGAGAGGGTTCAAAGTGACATCAGTGAAGTCACCCAGGGTCTGAACAAGAAGTAAATGGACAATTATTTCCCTCTATGGCCAGTTTGAAAAGTTTGTCCTTTCAGTATTTTGGCTAATTCTGGATAATGCTAAATGCAGAATATTTTTATAACCTGTGCATAAAACAATGTAAATTATTTTCTTTGTGTAGAAAATACTAGATTATAACAGCACATCCTTTTCAAATGGAATTAAAGGTTCATTTAATAAGCACTTGTCAGCGCACAGTGTGCAGTGAGTTAATTTCCATTTACTAAACTGTCTGCCATAAACAAAGGCCTTGACAATTTCAGGTCAACGAGCTGTCTCTCGGTGCTGCAAGAACTTGTAGAAGGCAGACTGTAGAAAAACAATAGCAAGACATCTCCCATTATTTAGGGTATCATTACTGCATGCACAAAGCAGTAATGGCTTTTCCAAAGCAGACAGATAAATAGCAACTTTAAAATAGTTAATAAGCACTTACCATAATGCACCATGGGAATGGTCTGATTTCCATAGATGGAAGGAGCGTTGTATATCACCACAGCACTTGCACCATGTCTGGCAGCCTGAATGATTTTGTCTGAAAAAGTACAGTTTCCTCTCTCTATTAGTGCAATCCAAGGAGTAGAAGTGACAGCAAACTGGGTATTTAAGTCACAGGCTTGGAGATTTGGAGAAAGCGGAATTCCCACCGCCCCCTCGGCACTCTTCAGGGGCGAGTTGAGTCCATACAGGCCACACTCACAGTACTTGGATATTGTGCTGTTCAGCTGTATACTGAAATAGGATAGGTTCAGATAAGCATTTGCCTCATAGGTATTTGTAGATCTCACATCTATTAAAAGACTCAGTCTCAGTAGCCAAGGAAAGTAAGCGCATAGCTCCCTTCTCATTGCTGTTTTCATTAAAAAACGACACAGAGGCACAATAAATCCCACAGACTGCGGAAACCGACTAACGTCCCGTGTAATCCTCCTGTGCTGCTTCGCGTTTCAGCTCTAGAAAGGTAACTGACACCAGTACGAGCAACATAAACCTTGTAGGCGTCAGCTCCATTTCACCTGCCTTATCAAATAAACCCTTGACCAGTATAACAAGTACAGAGTATTTTCAAAGTAAACAGCAGTTCCGCAAGTGTGCATGAATTTGCCTTCAAAGGGAACATGATATATTGCAGCTTTAATTTACATATTATACAATATATACTGTAGATAAATATACCTACCAACTTAAAGGGATTTACAGTTTTATATTGCTCAAATGCTTGTCTAAATAGGAGTTGTACTGCTTTCATATAATAGCAGAGCAGCACAGTTCTGTGTTTAAATGAAAGGTAGTCAGCACATTGCTGTTTACATACAGTATATATATATATATATATATATATATATATATATATATATATATATATATATATATATACACACATACACACACAGTATATATACAACCAAATATAGTAGCGCTCTCCTGGGATTTTATTTAAAACAATAAAGTTTTTATTCCAAAATGGCACAGAATCAACGTTTCGGCTCACATATAGAGCCTTTATCAAGACTGTGAGCCAAAACGTTGATTCTGTGCCATGTTGGAATAAAGACTTTATCGTTTTAAATAAAATCCCAGGAGTGCGCTACTATATTTGGTTGTACATACATGATCCCAGAAGCACCACCCGGGTATTGAGAGAGATTCCTGTAGGAGTGCAGATCTTTATGACATTTATATACAGCAGGCAGCAGCACACTTCAATTGCAATTACCCCAGTGCCCAGTAAAACTTGGAATATAGAAAGTAACTTGCCTGTGCCTCACCTCTAAACATGTGACAGGAAGCACAAATTAGCAAAAGACATATTTACAGACATAGAACCCACTCTCAGGCTTCAGCCACCGTCTTAAAGAACCTCTAAACAATATTTCTATTCTACAATCCCTCCACTGCTGGAACACACCACAGGTACCAACCCTTCATAATATTTATAAAACTTCAACCTACACCCGACTTGCAACTTCCCACTCCTATCCCGCACCCAACCTGAACACGGCCAGCACCTACATTTATAGACCCACCCCGAACCACCCATGTCTGACATTATGAAAGAAGACGGGGCAGGTGTGCTCCTATAAATGAAGGCTGCTTGACACCGGGGTCCAAAGGGTATCAGGCTAGCCTGTATATCTCTGCTTGGCACCATCCATCCTCTTCCAGGAGGGGAAACCAAGCCAAATGTCATGACTATCCTCTACCTTACAGACCACTAGGGGGCACCACCTGACACCCCAATAATTAATGGGGATTTCAAACCCACCCACAGAGCATGCAAGATGGCTTACACTATGCCACTTTCCAACTTATTTTTACTCTATGAAACATGAATTCTATGGGAAAGTGACAAACAATTAAGGGGAAATTGAATACCTGTATATGAAAAAGTATGCATGTATGTAGGTAAATTGCTGTCTCCCTAGGAACTTTTATCATTGATAAATGGATGTGTGTATATATATAAATATATATATATAAATATATATATATATATATGCTAGTCTGAAAGATATGTAGAAAAGCTGCAAGGATTGACAGCACTCCTAGGCAATAATTCACAGCATGTCAAAGTAGCAAATAAAGTGGAGAGTTTATTTGTGGTCCAACGTTTTGGGTGGGTGCTAATATTCTGGTCTATAAATGTACATCTGTGTACATGCAAGTAGCGAATGTCTATAAGAGCTTTTTAAAAACGCCAAAAATCACAAATTGCGAATATTATGTGCACATGCTGCGTTTGAATTACGCCACAATTTTGGTGGCAGAGAAAATATTTGCAAAACAGTTTTGCAATTTGCGAATTTAGGTTACGGTCAGCGCTATTTTTCGCACAGTGAGCGCACTCACGCAAACACCCGTCTCATTTGCGAAAATGAATTCTCAATGCGAATTTGCAAAAAACGGAAAGACGCAATATTTCAGGAAAAAGCATGAGCAATACAAGTATTTGCGAGTTAATATGCGCTGCACAAACTTTATAAATGAGCCCTAGTATATCATAAGCAATCAGTGTGCAGTCCAAAAAAATTGGAAAATCTAAATCACTAATTCAATTAAAAAATGCGCACAATGAATATTGATTTAAGGGCATGCATGCAAACCTCAACCTACATTTTTAAAGAAATCAATAATGTAAGAATATAAATGTGCAATTTCCTTGACAAATGACTTTTCATTGCATATTAAAGGGCACACAAAAGATCTACAATATTTAAACAACCCACGAGGATAATAATGAGTCAAAGGTATTTCATAAGCGCTGACAAATATCAGAGCAGAGAGTCTGGTAACATATACAACTATGACATATGCTGTAGGGATACTAGCAGCAGTGTCAGGGTTGTTATAAATCATATATAAATCATAAATCATGTGACATACCATGTAAGGAATCAGCACGGTGCTGGGATCTGAGGGCAAAATAACTTGTGTGGGGTCTCATTTATCTAAATCTAGTCTATCCAACTTGGAGACCTTAAGCCACTGTTGATCTATAATCATAGCTCCAGTGATACTGTAAATTGTAGTCCTGCAATTTCCGTATGCTTCAGATTGGACGACCCAAATATAATGTGCTGCAAATTTTAAGTGTACTTCTTCAACTTTGCTTTATTAAGTGCAATTAAAACAGCGTAGGAACCCTGTTTTGACCCATACCTATTGGTATAGAGCCTGATAGTAGGTAAAAATTACAAACTTTTCTCAATGACTGAAACACTGAGAGGCTGCTCTGGTAGCTCACTCCTTGTCTAAATATTTCCCTCCACCCCATGAGTTTTTAGGTTTTCTGGTACAAGATAAACAAACCTGGCACACGGATGCAGTGAAACATGGGGAAAATCCCTGTGGCTTATTGTGTCAACTGGATACACAAACACTTTTTGTGTATCTAGTTAACACAATAAATCACATGGAATTTCCTCACGCTGAACTGCGTACATGTGCCAGGTTGGTTTACCTTGTACCAGTGAGTTAGAGGGGGGTCCCATACCCTTCTAACCAGACTATTTCAAGCCAGAGGTTCTCATAATGTGCCGGTGTGTTTTTAGGTTTATACCTTTCTTTTTAATGCAACTGAAATTGCATGAATTGACTGAATTCAACTTATTGTAATAAAGCTTCTATTGGCATATAATTGAATATCATGCCACGGCAACCTAACTTTTCTGCTGCAAGAACACATATAAATATTCTCTAGACTGTGATTTTAAGACAGTAGTCAAAGTCAAAGTAAACTTTATTTTTTATTGTCATCTCAGCAGTATACGAATATACAGTGAGACAAGACGACGTGGCTCCAGCTAGTACATATCACAAAAAGGCACTTAAAAATACACAATAAATATGTAAACATGAAATGTGCAATATATTGGCAGAAATTGGATATATACATGTGTAAACCTTTAGAATTGTGCAAATAAATTAACAGTTCACAAAGTTAAGTTCACAGTTCAGGTGTGTCTGGAATGTAGTGGGAGGACAGGCAGTGAGTTGAGGAGTCTGATCGCTTGTGGAAAAAAGCTTTCGCGCAGCCTGGTTGTTCGGGCTTTAATGCTGGAAAGTGTCTCCGGATGGGAGCAGTGTGAACAGTCCGTGTGAGGGGTGTGTGGAGTCCAGTGCAATGCAGGAGGCCTTTCTTACACAGCGCTTGTGGAAGATGTCCTGCAGTGATGGACGAGCCGCTCCAATGATGTTGCCAGCTGCTCTGACAGTTCGCTGTAGACCTTTCCGGTCAGCAGAGCTGGCACTACTGTACCAGATGGAGATGCAGCTTGTCAGGACACTCTCTATGGTGCCCCTGTAGAACACTGTGAGGGTGGGAGGCGGAAGGCTGGCCCGTTTCAGTCGTCTTAGGAAGTGAAGACGCTGCTGAGCCTTTTTGGTGATGGAGGCGGTGTTGGTGGTCCAGGTGAGGTCATCAGAGATGTGGACTCCCAGGAATTTGGTGTTCTTTACTGTCTTTACAGTGGAGCCATTGATGTTGAGTTGTGTGTGAGCAAGGAGAGTTCTCCTGAAGTCAACGATCATCTCTTTCGTTTTATCCACATTCAGTGACAGGTTGTTCTCACTGCACCAGACCGCCAGCTGCTAAACCTCATCACTGTACGCCGACTCGTAGTTGTGGCTGATGAGCCCCACCACAGTTGTGTCATCGGCTAACTTGATGATGTGGTTTGAGCTGTGTCTAGTTATGCAGTCATGTGTCAGCAATGTGTACAACAACGGGCTGAGAACACATCCTTGAGGAGCTCCTGTGCTCAATCTGATGGTGCTGGAAACGTTGTCGCCGATACGAACAGACTGAGGCCTCTCTGTCAGGAAGTCCAATTGCACAAAGAGGAGCTCAATCCCAGCTCTTTTAGTTTTCCACTCAGCTTTTGAGGGATGATGGTATTGAATGCTGAGCTAAAGTCTATAAACAGCATTCTCAAATAACTGTCTTTCTTGTCCAGATGAGTTAGTGAGAGGTGGAGTACAGAAGATATGGCATCCTTAGTTGACCTGTTTGGCCGATATGCAAATTGTAGTGCGTCCAGTGAGCGGGGGAGGGTGCTCTTGATATGTGCCATCACAAGCCTCTCGAAGCATTTCATGATGACCGGGGTTAGTGCAACAGGGCGGTAGTCATTCAGGCAGGTTACTGAAGATTTCTTTGGCACTGGAATGATGGTGGTGGACTTGAAGCATGTGGGGATGATCATCTGGCTTAGCGATGTGTTGAAAATGTCAGTGAAGACGTCAGCCAGCTGATCAGCACAGTCTCTGAGCACACGACCAGGAATGTTGTCTGGCCGGCAGCCTTTTGTGGATTAAGCTTGGTTAAGGTTCGCCTCACGTCAGCTGTGGGTAGACAGATGACTTGATCGGTGAGAGGAGGCGTGGCTTTCCTCACAGGCTCTTTGTTTAGCGTGTCAAACCATGTGTAGAACTTGTTCAGTTCTTCTTGGAGTGTGGCATCTTCGTCACTGCTGCTTATACTGTGTAACAGCCTGAATGCTTTGCCATAAGTTGCGTGAGTCTTTTGAGTTGCCAAAATGATTTTGAATCTTCAGTGTGTACTCCTGCTTTCCTTTGCGGATGGTTCGAGAGAGGTTGGCCCTGGCTATTTTAAGAGCAACTCTGTCCCCTGATCGGAAAGCGGCATCTCTCTCTCTTAGTCGTGCACAAACCTTTGCTGTAAACCAGGGTTTTCGTTGGCTCTCGTGGTGACCGTTTTGGAGACGGTAACATCCTCTATGCATTTGTTGATGTAGCAGCTCACAGAGTCTGTGTACTCCTCCAAGTTGATGGAGCCGTTGTGGGTAGCAGCCTCCCTAAACATGTTCCAATCTGTGCACTCGAAACAGTCCTGAAGCGCTTCCACAGCTGCACTCGGCCAGACTGTGAAGGTTTTTCTGACTGGTTTTGTGCGTTTGAGCAGCGATGTGTATGTGGGTGATAACATCACTGTCCGGTCCAGTAGTGTAACAAAAAAGGAACAGACCCTCTTGGCTGCAGGGGGGGTCTTAGTAAGTATCTGCACATGTCCCCCAGTATCCACCTACGCTGCCATACTGTATGTACTGATGTAGGAGAATTGTAGGATTACTAGGGTACTCAAAATACTCCTTGGCCCATAGGCTTCAGCAGCCATTGTTTTAATGCAGGCTATTCACACGCTCTTCATCATCTCTTCCAGGGCCATTAGTAAAGCCTATTACAAAAAGTCCAGTGGGGATATACCCTACTGCACAAGGGTGGTGGTTCCAAAGGGAGCGTGGCATGTCAGGTAGGGTCATAAATGGCACTCTTCATAACAGGGGCAACTGCCTGGGTTTTTCCCGGGAAAACAATACTATACAAATATATGGCATAAACCAGCTCATATGTAAAATCCTGCTTCATGTAAAAAAAAAAAAAAAAAACTATCTTCATAATAATATGTGTAGTATGTGTCATTGGGTAATCCCAATGAGAAAACTGTCATTTTAGGAACTAAGGGCCGCCCCCTGGGATCCTATGATTCACGGTGCACAAAAACAAACCAAACATGTTAGGTCACATGGTAATGGACAGAGTTCTGTCTTTTACTGCCACACTTCTTCCAGTTACAGGAAGTGCTGCAGTATTTCTGGTCAGATGATCTCTAAGGGCACATGGTCAGATTCGGTGAGATTTAGTCGCCTGGTGATAAATCTCCTCTTCTTTGGTGCGACTAATCTCCCCGAACTGCCTCCCGCCAGCTAGAATCTAAACCGCCTGGCACTCGAAACGATTAAGTCGTCCGAAGTTTCTTTGTGAGGCAACTTTGTGAGACTTCGGAAAATGAAGCTAGAGTGCAAATCGCCAGCAGGAGGCAGTTCGGTGAGATGTCGCCCCGAAGAAGAGGAGATTTGTCGCTGGCAGACTAACACACAGAGGGAACACACAGAACATCACAAAATTGTGGCTCATATGTGAAAGGTCAATATTTACTGATATCTATATTCCAGTTTGGTAAGATTCTTTAATAGGCCACTTAATATGATGAATTGGTTAAGTATTTATTTTGGGGGTAACGTTTTCCTATAAGTGACAGCCTGTAAAGAAAAACATCTTATAAAAGGAATTTCTCTATAGTAAACTCAGTGACTCATTAGAAATACCCTACTCCCAGACAGGAGGCAGCAGCAGATTTGTGTGACTCACTACCGGTATTGGAAAAGACAAGAAAAGATAAAATGGATACAAATGCAAGCATTGTACAACGGCTAAAAGCGATGATTAAATATTCTCATTATATCCATGCAACTTGACTTTTTTAACGTGATGTGAACTTTTATTTATAATGTGAAATGTTAAACGTAGTAATTAAAAGACCGTGCTGAGGGTCTTGCAGTATTCAGCGGCATTTGTCTGCATTGATAACTCCCCTTTTTATTCAGTGCACAGATATCTAAAGATAGTTTAGCTCAGAGCAGCCATTAAACAAGATTCAAGCAATATTTTCAACTGTGTAAACAAACTGCTTTGAAATGTGCTGACACTCCACCTCATTCTATCACTGCAAGACTTTAGCACATGGAAATGAATTGCAAATTAACATCTGCAGAGCAAGCCATCGGGCGGTTACTGGGGGGCTCCCATATCTTTTATGCTCGGTTGATGATCATGGTGTTTATTTAAGCAAGATCAGCAAACGTGTAAAAAGCTGAAGTTTTGATTAATGCAGACATACACGTGCCTTCCTTTTTTACATTACAAAAAGCTACGATAGTTGCTGGAGAAAGTGATTAGGAGCTGCTTTATACGGCAATATGTGTTAGAATTCAAATGAAAGGAGGACACACATTAACTTTATGTTTGCAGTGGAAAAAAAAAAAGTGACATAATTAACAGAGATCTATTAACATAAAAGAGTTGATGGGTTATTTAGAAAACATATTGCAGCCCTCCCTGTGTTATTAAAATACAGCTCCCTGCAGCCATTGTCAGCTTTCTGCTGGAGAATTCAGATTATACAGTCTTGGTATACAGTGTTACTGGCAACACCTTCCATTAAAAGTAACAAATCTGTGGGGTGCAACAGCATCGCAGTATACTCCGACATATTACCTGGAAGCAGTAGTCTGGCAGCATTAGGGTTGTGTTTTTAAAGCAAAACTGCTCAATGAAAGCAGGCATATATTTGAATGCTACCTGCTCACCTATCGCCCTGTTCTTTGTTCCTTGAATTGGAACTAGAAAGATTCACCTTTAAGTTGACTTATAGTATGTTATAGAATGGCTAATTCTAAGCCACCTTTCAATTGGCCTTCATGTTTTTTTTTTTTTATAGTTTTTTAATAATTTGCCTTCTATTTCTGACTCTTTCCAGCTTTCAAATGGGGGTCACCGACTCCATTAAAAACGAATTCTGTGTAAGGCTACATAATACTTTTTTAATATTAATCTTTCCAGTGGCATAACTACGGTAGATGTTACTGGGCCCCACAGAAAAATAATTTGAGGATTTGTGCATGTTTGTGCGCACACAAATAGGAACAAACATGCACAGACGCACAAGCATGCATAAAACCATGTGCACAAGAAAAAGCACACAAACACTGAATGTGAACAAACACACACAAACATCTGGACAAATGTTCACAAAGATGACCACAAACACTGTGAAACACACTGAGAAATGTGCACATAAGTACAAACGCATGCACAAACCCTCTTTCCACATCTCATCATTACCATTATATCTGACTCTTGTAACAGCAATTTATTGTCTTATAAAAAAAATATAAAGACGGCACCATACGTTGTTACAATCCTTACCTATATGTACATATAAAACTACTTGTTTTAAAACATTAAAGAAATATTTTAAAAAAGTATTTTATTTACATGTAAAAATGAAAAACACAATAAATTGCATCTTATAAATTAATCATCAGGATGTTCTGACAATGTGCTTTAAATAAACCAGTATCATGAAGCTGGTTCCGTTTCAGTACTAGTGAGGTGATAAACTCTGTTGAGGTAAACTTCAGTTTTGTTCTCTCCCAGGTGACAGATATCCAAGATGCAAATGACACGCACTCTGTCCTTGGCATTCACAAATTGCAAAACATCACCTACAATGTGAGGGTAAGAGATCGGAGAGAAGTCAGAGATGTTTGAATAGTAAAGCAGTGACAACTGTTACTTGGAGTAAAGACATGAAAAAGGAAGTAAATAGTGTTGCTCTAACATGCGTCACAAATAGTAATGAAACTGCCATTGACCATGCACATGAGATTTTGGCCAGAAAACACTTGAGTGTACATTTTCTGGCTGAAATCCATCTTGAGTGTGCTGACGGGATCAAAATTAAAGTCAATGTCTAGAGTGATATTAGTGGTTTTCAGGTTGCAGACAAAAACATAACCCTCACTGAGCTAGATAAATGCAATATATCACTCTTTGCAGGCTAATTATCATAACCCTACTCACTAAGGAGTGAATTGGAATTAGGGCTGCTGAATGCTCCTTTGGAGTAAAACTGGCAGCAACCAGTACCAAATGATTCTATGTAGTAAAATCGCCCTTGAACTCCATTAATTTTAGAGATGTCAGGAATGCATTGGCAGATTTATAGAAATCTCACATGCCATTTACAGGAATTGTTCAGTATAAAAATAAAACTGGGTAAATAGATAGGCTGTGCAAAATAAAAAAAAAAAATCTAATATAGTTAGTTAGCCAAAAATGTAATGTATAAAGGCTGGAGTGACTGGATGTCTAACATAATAATAATAAAGTCAGAACACTACTTCCTGCTTTGCAGCTCTCTTGGTTTCCACTGATTGGTCACCAGGCAGTAACCAATCAGTGACTTGAGGGAGCCACATGGGTCATAACTGTTGAATCTGAGCTGCATGCGGAGGATCGATTGCAAACTCACTGAACAGTTGTGTCCCATTAAAGTCTCTGACTAACTCAGAGTTAAAGAGCTGAAAAGCAGGAAGTAGTTTTCTGTTCTGTTATGCTACACATCCAGTCACTCCAGCCTTTATACATTACATTTTTGCCTACATATATTAGAAACATTTCTTATTTTGCACAGCCTATTTACCCAGTTTTTATTTTTACACTGAACTGTTCCTTTAAGGCAGTGATCCCCAACCCGTAGCTTGCGAGCAACATGTTTCTCGCAGCTCCTCTTGGTGTTGCTCGCTTTTCCAGCCCCATACCAGTACTGTTTTACCCAGTAGATCCTGACTCACTAGCCCTGTGTAATAGAAAACATTTTAATAGATTGTGTGCCAGTGAGATCCCTTATCCCTGACTCACCATAAGAAGCTTATATCAGATCCTTTCTATATAGCCAACCTTCTGAAGTACTTTCCAACCAGTCCTCATACTCTTTTACATGTAAACTGTTACACGTACTTCAGAAGGTTGGCTATATAGAAAGGATCGTGCTTGAACTGAAACTGTGATATAAGCTTCTTATGGTGAGTCAGGGAGAAGGGATCTCGCTGGCCCACAATCTATTAAAATGTTTCCTATTACACAGGGCTAGTGAGTCGGATCTACTGGGTGAAACAGTACTGGTATGGGGCTGGAAAGAAGGGAGCGCTCTGAAGCCTAACAATAATCTTTTTGCTGGCAGAAATTATATGCAAATCCAGCATTGAGCACTAATAACAGCGCAATAGTTTCTGTTCCTCCCTTCCCAGCCCCCCAGCACAATATTTTTCTGCTGCCCTTCTCCCTAGTCCCTGCCATTACTGTGCCAATTCTGATAATTCCACGTTCTCTGTAACTCCTTCTCCCTCACCTATTACTTTGTTGTACCATTATTATTCCCAACTCCACATGATAACTTTGCACCAGTAGCAGTAGTGATCAAAGTACGGAATATCTAGAAGTAGTTTCCCAAAGACTACATCTGAAGTGGCCCGTGGTCTATTTTTATTACTAAAACATGTCAGTGACCGACAATCATGGCTAATATGCTGCTTGTGGTACTTCGGCTTTAAAGGAGAAGGAAAGCCCCAGGGCGCAAAACCCCTCCCCCCCTCCCCTGTGTTGCCCCCCCTCCCTCCTCCCCCCTGGCCTACCTGTCCCCCTGGGCAAATGCCCCTAACTTGTTACTCACCCCTCTGCGCAGGTCCTGTCCACGGAGTTCACAGTCGCCATCTTCTCCCACGCGCGTCTTCTTCCTGCTCTGACCGGCGTCTTCTGGCGCATGCGCAGTAGGAACAGGTACCGGTACAGCTCTACTGCGCATGCGCCGAATGTCACGAAGTTTTCCGATTTCACTTCGTGACATTCGGCGCATGCGCAATAGAGCTGTACCGGTACCTGTTCCTACTGCGCATGCGCCAGAAGACGCCGGTCAGAGCAGGAAGAAGACGCGCGTGGGAGAAGATGGCGACTGTGAACTCCGTGGACAGAACCTGCGCAGAGGGGTGAGTAACAAGTTAGGGGCATTTGCCCAGGGGGACAGGTAGGCCAGGGGGGAGGAGGGAGGGGGGCAACACAGGGGAGGGGGGAAGGGGTTTTGCGCCCTGGGGCTTTCCTTCTCCTTTAAACAATGTGAAACAAACAAATATCTTGCCAGGTGCTAAGCCCTAAAAATAATCAAACTAAGAATACAGGTACGGCATTTGCTATTGCACTCATCAGGTGCTTACTGTATGTGTGAGTGGTGCAACCATTAGAACCAAGGCCTTGCAGTGCTGGGATCGTAGGTTCAGTTCCAGCCAGGGCATAGAGTTACCACATGTCTGGTTTCGAATAGGGCAGACTGATTTCTCTAGGATAATTGTGAAACCTGGACAAGAATCAGCCCAATCGAAGCAGTAAAGTGCCTGCTGCTGTTCCAATGTCACAGTTCCACCCCAAGCATGACCTAGACCGCGTCTGGTTTACTCTGGTTTCCAGCAGGTACTCCAACTACCTCCCTGGCCCCAAAAACATACAGGCAGGTTAAATGGCTCCTGAACAGCGTGTAGGTGAATGTGATAAGGACTTTAGACTGTAAGCTTCACCAGGGAAGGGACTGATATAAATGATGCAAAGTACAACAGAATAAGTCTGTACAGTATAAAGGAAAATAATATCTTTACAGCCACATTTGTCAGCAGCACATGTTATGCAAAGAAAATTCTATGTATACAATTCTATGTATTCTATGTATAAGAGGGAAAGCTGCCACATTATATATTTTTTTAAATAATGCAATCTCTTTAAAAAAGAAAAGTGAAACTAAACTCTCCCTATAAATCTTAAAAACATTATGATGATTAAGGGTTGGCTCTCACCATGAAGTGAAATCCCATGTTCTATGTTCTCACATAAATTATCAGAAGCACAAGCTTTCTGGCAATTATGGGCAAGAAATTTCATGCCCAATCCATACGAGTCATCGGAGCACAAAACTGGCAAAGACACAACATCTATTGCCGCCTTTCGATTTACACCTGCAGAAACACAGTATTGAAGAAAGTTTGAAAAACAAGGGAAAACTGAAAATAATCAATTCTAAAGTCAAAGATTACAACACCTGTATTAAATGGATGCCCAGCATATGAGGCCAGTGCTGGAAATGTATCCTCTTTATTGTCAATTAAAAAAAAAACTATAGGTTTAGGCTGCAGTAAATGTCATAGGAAAGAAAAATTGCTGAATGATTTTATCTTACATTCGCTTCGCTGGATAATGTTTAGCCAGAATTCTCATCCAATTAATTCACTGGCATAATGAACTTCTATAGTCTGCAGTATACAGCATGGGGGGGGGGGAAAACTACTACTGATTGGTATTCTTTGATTATTCCTAATAAAGAACATAACTTTAAAAAAAAAAAACTATGAATACATATTCAGCATATGTTCGATTTGTCTTAATCCATATGTGCATGTGTGCATATTTCTCCTTTAGACAAAATAGCTTTCACATATTTGATAAATATGCATTTAGCATTTTAAGAGTTTATTTTAAGAAAATAATTAATTTTTTTTTTTTTCCTTTTTCTCTGTAATAATAAAACAGTTTCAAAAAAAGAAAATATTCCTGGTTCCAAGCCAAGAGTATATAATCTCACCAGTTAATCTGTGGAGTACAGGTGAACATGCCCCAGACCTACAGCTCAAGGTGGAGATATTGGACCATGGAGAAGACAGCAGGCACTCACAGTAAAGGAACTGCAAATTTTATTTCAGGCAACGAATGAACAAACACAGCCCTATTCGTGTTATACACACAGGCACTTAATCACAGGCTTGGAAAAATGGGGTCTGATAAAACATATTTATACCCCTAGTCCACCAATCAGTACAACATATTAATCAACCAATTGGGGTGGGGCATTAAAGGAGAAGGAAACCCTGTAGAAAAAAACCCTATACCCCCCCACCCCACGTAGACCCCCCTCTTTCCAGGCTAGCAGACTTCACGGCATCCATCTTTCGGGTCCTCAGTAAGCCGACTGGGAGTTCGGCAATTTCGGCGCATGCGCAGTTGTTGCAAACTGGCAAATCGCTCCAACTGCACATGCGCCGACATACCCATCTCCCAGTCAGTTTACAGAGGACCCGGAAGATGGATGCCATGAAGTCCGCTGCCAAAATCTGCGACGAGGGGTAAGTATAAAGTAGTTAGCCTGAGGGGAGAAGGTCTACGTGGGGTGGGGGGTACGTTTTTTTTTCTATAGGGGTTCCTTCTCCTTTAAAACCAAAAACAGACAGCTACGTAAATAAATAAGGCATCTATAGGTGTTCCAATAGTCATTTATAAAAGCAGGACACGTTGAAATCATAGTTCAATCCCTGGGGTTGTCTTGTTTTTAACATAAAAATCCATTTAACAATACTTTTATTCAGTAGGACTGAGAGACTACCTCCTCTGGGACCCAGACTGACTCTGTCTATGCCAATCACTGAGAGGGAAGTTTGTTCACTCCTTGCGTGAAATAAAATGTGCAGTTCCTGTACTTTGCCTGTGGTGGTGTCTTCTCCATAGTCATATAATAAAACAGTACCGGTACCTTGTACTTAATGGTAACTGAGTTGCATGAATCCATATTGGTGGGGAAACAATCCACTGGGATATTTAATGCTGAACTCATTTTAAGCAGACTTAAGATATGGTAATCCAAATACCCCTTATCCTGAAAGACCCCAGGTCCCAAGCATTCTGGATAGTGGATCCCATATCTGTATCTTTATTTATCTTTAATTACCCAGCCTAGTTGAATAACGTGCCTTTTCGTATGAACAAATATAGAATGAAAATTAGGAGAAATGTTTTCAAAGCAGTATGTGTGAATGTATGGAGAGCTGCCTTTACTACTGCTTTGTGCAGCTGAATGCAATTACTTACCAAGTATAGTCAATTCAAAGTGACCAAGATCACTGGCAGGTTTAAACTCCTCAATTTGCTTTTGTGGGTGATTCAATTTTGAGATTTTGGCCGGATGAAGATTATATTGCTCCATAAGGATTTCCTTTTGAGTGTAATCAAATTTGCGGGGACGACTTTCTGAGTATACATTGGAATAATGTAAGTGTTCTTCTATGGAATGCTTCACTTCTGTCCATAGACTGCTTTCCCAGGAGAATCTGTGGTATTCGGTACCTTTATTAGATACTCCTGTAGATGTTCAAAAGTTGTATTCGTGAGTGTGACACAAAGTCTTACAGATGCATATAGATGTGCGCTCTCTGATTTATGTGCCTCACTAAGCATTCTATTTTATCAAGCTATGTAGAATACTTTCCACTAGAAAAACTGAACAAAATATGGCTTTAAATAAGCAATACTTAAATCAAGTAGTGTATTAATGCTTACAATGTCCAACCTTATTACAAAGTACAGCGTATTTAACAATGTGTGTATTTTAGCTTATGCCACTGGTTTATTAATGCCGGAATTTAAACAACTGGTTTACTTAAAACCTTGCACAACCCATACAAGTCACTTGGTCAAGATTAAGAGGAGAAGAAATTTTGTTGTAAAACTATGTAGAAAGAGACAATTCTGTTTTTTTTTTTTTGTCGCTTTTCCTCAAGCTCATTTTTATGTTCGAATTATAACAAAATTACATAGCTGTATAAGTACCCTTGACTTTACAAAGTGATAGCTGGCGTTCAGATGGGGTTTTGCAGAACTATAAAGTTACCACTGACTCTCGTGGAAACTACTCAAGGATGCTAAGAAGATTTATACGAAGAAAGCTTTTGGCCTGATATTAGTAGGGCTAGAATTCTGTTAGAAAGTGTGATCCTACTGTTACCCCTTTGGAATAAACTGCCTGGGCACAGGTTGTGGATTACGGTTTATAGTGAATTGACTGTATTTTACTTGTCTAACTCAAAAACTGTTGTGTGACAGTAATTACCCACTGCCAGTTCCATGTGTTTCCTAAAAAAACAGTTTCTGCTTTCAAGGGACAGCATACCCTATTGTTCAACATGAGTGCAATGAATAGGGCCTGTGATAAAGGGATACTGTCTCGGGAAAACATGTTTTTTTTTCCCAAAATGCATCAGTTAATAGTGCTGCTCCAGCAGAATTCTGCACTGAAGTCTGTTTTTTTAAAAGAGCAAACAGAATGTTTTATATTTAATTTAGAAATTTGGCATGTGGCTAGATATATTGTCAGTTTCCCAGGAGCCCTCATGCTTGTGCTTTGATAAACTAAAGTCACTCTTTACTCCTACACTGCAAGTTGGAGTGATATCACCACCGTCCCTTCCCTCACCTCCACAGCAGCCCATCAGCCTATCAACAGAACAATGGTCAGCTAACCAGATAGCAGCAGACACCTCTACTGAAGGATTTGTTTGGATTGCTAAAATTGCTCCCCCTGCATTTTTCCTGCTTGGGTGCTATTCTCATGTCTACCACTAGGTGGTATAATACAATGGGAAGGGGAGAAACAATAGCTGTCTCAAAGCAGTTCCATCATGAAGTGGTGGCTCCTTCTCAAAGCTCAGGATCAGGCAAATTGCAATGAGATGTCTGCCTCCACACCAATATTACACCAAAAATACAATTTTAAATACTAGAGTGAATTATTTGCAGTGTAAATAGTGTAATTTAGAAATAAAAAGTAAACCATAAAAATCACGACAGAATCCCTTTAAACACCTATTGCTTTAATCACACAAAAAAAACTATGGAAATAACAGAAATCATAGATTTTTCATGATTAAAACTATAGGTGAGAGATATATTTGTACAATTTTTATTATTTTACAACTATTTACATGTTTGCCTATAGCAGGGCTGTGTAACTTGACTGCGGCCCTCCAAGGCAATTTAAACCCCCATGTGTGCCCTAATATGGGCCATGAACATATTTTATATGAATTTATCCACGCAGAACATGAAAAAAAGTTGAACCAGGATGATCATGGAAAGCAACTGTCATTAACTGCTGCTAACAGACAGAGAGGATTTCCTTTAAAATTAAAAACGATTTCATAAGGTAAAAAAACAAATCTTTACCACTGACACATAAACATCCACTTTTGCGTCTCTATTCAAACCATATGGTGTTAGTGTATTGTTTTGTACAAACAATGGGACAATGCTGCTGGTTTTGTAACCCTTAACAACAAGTGGTTGGTTGTAGGATTGCTATATGTGTTAAGGTGGCCATAAACGGGCCGATAAAAGCTGCTGACAGACCGAGTCAGCAGTTTATTGGCCCGTGTATGGGGCCCCCCGACGGGCTTCCCCGATCGAGATCTGGCCAAAAGTTGGCCGGATCTCGATCGCATGGGACTACAAATCCCGTCGGATCGCGGCCGCATCTGTTCGTTGATGCGGTCCCGCGATCCGACCGCCCGTAAATCCACCGTAGGATCCGATCGTTGGGCACTAGGGCCCACGATCGGATCAGCCCGATATTGCCCACCCCAAGGTGGGCATATCGGGGAGAGATCCGCTTGTTTGGCGATATCTCTCCGTGTATGGCCACCTTTAGAAAAAAACAACAGCACGGCATAGAATTATTGAGAAAAGGGAAAACATACAGTATAGAGTGGAATTGTGTCAGATCGCAGATTTGTCAAAAGACTGAATTGCCTCTGAAGATGAAGAGTTTTCCCAGAAAACCCTTTTGGCTGGTTGCTCATATTCATTTTACAGCTGACACACTTAAGGGAAGATTTATCAAAGTGTGAAATTAGAGTTCACCATAAAAAAAACTCACCCACTTTCTATTAATTCCTATAAGGAGTTTGATAAAGTTTGATAAATCTGCCCCTTAATTTGGAGCTAGTAATGTGAATAGATGCTTATTTGCAGCACTACTTTAATACCAAGTAAACTGCAGTGATATTTAACACACACATTACAAGCTTCAAGCAATCAAAAAGAGTATACCTTTGGTGGACTGAGGTTCCTGAGCTGTCTTTTCTTGATCTTGTATTATGTCCTGAAAAGAACTGTAAAGAAAGCAATTATGGATCTTTTGCTTATCAGCTTTATATAATTTCTACATTAATATGTATCATTTAAAAGGCACACTATACCCCTTGTTCAACACAAGTGTGATGAACAAGGCTTGTGCTGAACTTACTTTTTGCCTATTATTTTGATCACTAAAAAAAATCTATGGTTTTTGTTATTTCTTGAGTTCAATAGGGAAAACTCTATACTTGGTCCTTATTTGGTAGATAACTAGATTTCCAATGTACAGAGATTTCCTCTGCATAATGGACTACTGCTAACAACACAATCACAACACAGGGTGAAGGTGGAGGATAACGGTGGCTGTACACACACACAAACACACACACCTTGTTAATGGTAGAGGCAGTAAAGATGAAAAAGTTTACCAAAAGCTGTTACTAAATGCGCTGCTATAGTAATTTGCTTTCTATTTCCTTCAGTCTTTGGCAGAAAGTAACAATTTGAAACTATAAATCATATGTATAACTTTAAGTGTTGGCAGAATTAGAAGCAAAAAGGTTTCCCCACAGTGTAGAATGTAATGTAGAAATGTAGAAGCTATGGTGTGTGGCCAAAAGATCCTTGACAGTCAGGGCTATAGACTGTTCTTTGTGCTGCAGGCAAGTAGTCAATGCAGACATACTGTATATAAAATGAAAAAAATAGAAAATAACAGTTACTGGTTGATTTCAAGTTGATGTGTTTTCCTTCTTTTTACTGGGCTCAGATGATTAATTTCGTCATTTGATGATTGTTTCTCTTCTCTTAGTTGCAGCTGGGCATCAGGGAATTCTTCCTGTACTAGCTGGGTCTTTTGCTGCATCTCTAAAGCTCCTTCACTTGAAATGGATGCAGAACTTTCCAGCAAAGTTCCAGGAAGCAGCACTGCATGCTAAAACATGACAAAACATGTATTAGCACCCACAACGCATACACATCATCTTCTACATCCCTAATTTTGCACAAAACACAAAAACAAGGCCCAGACAGTGAGTCGTATAGATTTTACCTGACAGGCATGTTTAGAGGTATCTTCAGCACAACCATTGCAGTGTACATACTTTATAGCAGCAATAGTGCCCTGAATTGCAACACGTTTGCGCTCTCTGTAGTGAAGCTGTGAAATGGTTTCCTTTAATTCACTGAATAACTTTAGAATTTCCCCAGCTGAAAAATAAAAGCATTGTTTTTTTTGTTATTTTTTAATATAGATTTATTAATCAAGACAAAGGAGCACTGGAATTAGCATTATTTTAGAAGACATGACTAATTAACCTATTCCATCAGAAACGGTTAGAGTTCAGATACCAAACCATCCTCCGTAATATAACTCTTATACTGCTTTCATGATCTCTGATCATTGCAAAGTGACTACAAGGACAGGCAATATTTTAACATTGAGTAATAAAAATGATTGCATTTAAAGGCAATGAGTGGTCAGTCAGTTAGTGCTACCCAGTAATTTGCATGTATTTGACGTTTCAGTGATTTTTCTAAACAGGAGGAATATTCTAAACAGGAAATAATGCTTAAAATTGAGAAAACTCCACCAACCTGTATTATCTTTGCAATACTTTGGGAAGGTTTTTGGAGTTATTGGATATGGTTGATAACCACCCATTACGGTTTTCTTCCCAAAATCAGCTTCACTCTGTGATTTCATCCAGTTTATAAAATGTTTCACTTTGAGATCCCTGGTGTACGGCTGGCCTTTGTGATACCCTAGTCAATATAAAACAAGCAACGATTTAAACAAGACATACAGACTACAGCTGGACTAAGTTGTGACACTTTTTATAATGATTTTTTACTATCCATTAGTTTCAGCAGAGTACACACTGTTGTCTAAAATAAACACAGTCATAAAACATATGGCACAGGATCCTTCTTAAACAGCAACTAAGCCCTTTAATAAAAGTAACTCATAATATGGCAAAGGGATGATGGGATGCTTCCCATAGCTGCAGCCCTATTTCTTTTAAAAGACAAGTAAACGATATTTCACATATAATAAAAATTAACTGCATTAAATAGAATTCCAGATGCAAGATTGGAGTTAAGTTACACCCCTGACTGCAGCCAGCAAAACCTTTCCTTATCTTAAAGAAGACCTGTCACCCAGACATAAAAACCTGTATAATTTAAGTCCTTTTCAAATTACACATGAAATCCAAATTTTTTTTTTTTTTTTCTAAACATCCATACCTGTTGTGAACACATTTAAAAATCTCAGCTGTCTATCATAAATTTCCAGCCCCTCCTCTATGCCTTAAGCACAGAGGCGAGGCAGGAAATTACTTTCACTTTCCATTCAGCACTTCCTAGATGTCAGTGCACTCCCTACATTCCCCCTCCCTCCTTACCATCAAATTACGTAGCCAGTGCATGGGCACTGCCATCAGGTCCCCCATTCTGGCACAGAAATAAGATTTTGAGATAATGCAAGGCTTGCATTAATAACAGTGTTCACAAAATGGCAGCTGCCTGCTTGCTATAAATTATGAATTCCCAGGCTAAAGCAAACAAGATTTAAATAAACTGTATAGTATAAATAAAGAATATTTTGCTTGACTAACATGATAAAATAGGATTTGGAATTATTTCTTAAGGTGACAGAATGCTACCTTTCCCCTGATGGCATTCACTGCCCTTACCTGCAAACCTTTATTTGAGGGAGCTGGCCTCTGATGATATAACGGACATATACACTTGTATACATAACTACCATGCACTACACATATACAAACTTGTGTGTTATTGGTCAAAATGCCGGCCACAAAAGATGGTGACATTAATAATTCGTTGTCCATTTTAGCTTAAAACCCACTTTAACCCTTTAAGTGCCACAGAACGTAGAATCTACGTTCTGTGGATCAAAGGACCAAAGTGCCACAGATCGTAGATTCTACGTTCTGCAGCACTTCCGGGTTTGCGAGCGGAGGAGCGGCTGTTAGAGCCGCTCGCTCCGCTCCTTCACGATCCCCTGCCCCTAGACAACGAGCAGAGCAGGGGATCGTGTGGCCCCTGGGGCGCGATCGCCCAGGGGCCCCAAAGCAGCAGCAGGGACGCGTTTCCTATGCGTCCTGCTGCTGCCTGCGCCGCACTTCCGCCCAGCTCCGCCCCCACATGGCTGATGATCGTTGGAGCTGGAGATCTGCTGCGTGGGACCCTTTCTGATCGATCTGCAGCATCTACCCCAGGTAAGTGTAACATTTACACACACAAAAACACACAAACACACCAACACACACTTATTACAGTAATATACACTTACATTCACACTTACACACACTCACACATAGATTTTTGGGGATTGGGGGGGTCACACACACTCACAGCACCCATGTACACTTGCACACGCGCACATGCGCAAATAACATGCAATTTACCCGTTGTGCACACGCATATGTACATATATGGCTTTGTGGCTTTTTTTTTTTTTTTTCTTATCGCATCGTCTCTTTTTGGGCTAAAAAAAATGTTTTATTGCCGTTCCGAATAGCGTATTCGCTAACCGTACTGTGCAATAGCTTTTGTATGTTATTTTGGTGGTTATATTGCAATTTTGGGTATTTTGGTGCATTTTTAGCCATTTTATTGAATTTTTAGCCATTTTATTGCATTTTCAGCTCTGCATTTGTGTTGTTCACTTGTTTCTGCCCGTATAATCGATTTGGCCCAGCTAAAATATTCAAACGGTAATTCTGGTGGCCGATTACACTAGTGTGAAAAAAAAAAGCATTGATTTTTGTGGTTTTATTAGTTTTTGGTGATTTATTTGCATTTCACACTGTTCTGTGTTATTTTGTTTTGCCTATGTAAATTTTATCTACTATATATCCATTTGGGGGTCTCTGTGCGCCACATAGTTTGGTATATCTATGCATATTGGGCATCAAAGTGTTCAGTAGACCCCTGTCATTCATATTTAGGATGTTTTATGCTGATACGTTACGAAATGTGGGGCACATAATGGGGTAAAATTCAAGCTTTGTGACGATTTTCAGAAATTTGATAAAAACCGTTATGTTCAGCATTGCTTTGCAGTTTGGCAGTTTGCTGTAGAAACACTTATTTACCCATTTTGGATTCGTCAGAATGTGTACTTTCTGAAAATATATGGTTTTCTGGGGTCTCTGTACTGTTAGGGGGGTCTAATGTCGCATAATACACACACCAGGTGCTTATATTGCAGCAGCCAGCGCGTCAGCTGTGAAAATGTCTATACATATTGTCATTTGGGGGTCTCTGTGCGCAACATAGTTTGGTATATCTATGCATATTGGGCATCAAAGTGTTCAGTAGACCCCTGGCGCTCATATTTAGGATGTTTTATGCTGATAAGCTACGAAATGTGGGGCATATAATGGGGTAGAATTCAAGCTTTGTGACGATTTTCAGAAATTTGATAAAAACCGTTATGTTCAGCATTGCTTTGCAGTTTGGCAGTTTGCAGTAGAAACACTTATTTACCCATATTGGATTCGTCAAAATGTGTACTTTCTGAAAATATATGGTTTTCTGGGGTCTCTGTGCTGTTAGGTGGTCTAATGTCGCATAATACACACACTGGGTGGTTATATTGCAGCAGCCAGCGCGTCAGCCGTGAAAATGTCTATACATATTGTCATTTGGGGGTCTCTGTGCGCCACATAGTTTGGTATATCTATGCATATTGGGCATCAAAGTGTTCAGTAGACCCCATGCGCTCATATTTAGGATGTTTTATGCTGATAAGTTACGAAATGTGGGGCATATAATGGGGTAAAATTCAAGCTTTGTGACGATGTTCAGAAATTTGATAAAAACCGTTACGTTCAGCATTGCTTTGCAGTTTGACAGTTTGCAGTAGGAACACATATTTACCCATATTGGATTCGTCAAAATGTGTACTTTCTGAAAATATATGGTTTTCTGGGGTCTCTGTACTGTTAGGGGGGTCTAATGTCGCATATTACACACACCAGGTGCTTGTATTGCAGCAGCCAGCGCGCATCAGCCGTGAAAATGTATACACTATTGTCATTTGGGGGTCTCTGTGCGCCACATAGTTTGGTATATCTATGCATATTGGGCATCAAAGTGTTTAGTAGACCCCTGGCGTTCATATTCAGGATGTTTTATGCTGATAAGTTACGAAATGTGGGGCATATAATGGGGTAAAATTCAAGCTTTGTGACGATTTTCAGAAATTTGATAAAAACCGTTACGTTCAGCATTGCTTTGCAGTTTGGCAGTTTGCAGTAGAAACACTTATTTACCCATATTGGATTCGTCAGAATGTGTACTTTCTGAAAATATATGGTTTTCTGGGGTCTCTGTACTGTTAGGTGGTCTAATGTCGCATAATACACACACACCGGGTGGTTATATTGCTGCAGCCAGCGTGTCAGCCGTGAAAATGTCTATACATATTGTCATTTGTGGGTCTCTGTGCGCCACATAGTTTGGTATATCTATGCATTTTGGGCATCAAAGTGTTCAGTAGACCCCTGGCGCTCATATTTAGGATGTTTTATGCTGATAAGTTACGAAATGTGGGGCATATAATGGGATAAATTTCAAGCTTTGTGACGATTTTCAGAAATTTGATAAAAACTGTTACGTTCAGCATTGCTTTGCAGTTTGACAGTTTGCAGTAGGAACACATATTTACCCATTTGGATTCGTCAGAATGTGTACTTTCTGAAAATATATGGTTTTCTGGGGTCTCTGTACTGTTAGGGGGGTCTAATGTCGCATATTACACACACCGGGTGCTTATATTGCAGCAGCCAGCGTGCGTCAGCCGTGAAAATGTATATACACTATTGTCATTTGGGGGTCTCTGTGCGCCACATAGTTTGGTATATCTATGCATATTGGGCATCAAAGTGTTCAGTAGACCCCTGGCGTTCATATTCAGGATGTTTTATGCTGATAAGTTACGAAATGTGGGGCATATAATGGGGTAAAATTCAAGCTTTGTGACGATTTTCAGAAATTTGATAAAAACCGTTACGTTCAGCATTGCTTTGCAGTTTGACAGTTTGCAGTAGGAACACATATTTACCCATATTGGATTCGTCAGAATGTGTACTTTCTGAAAATATATGGTTTTCTGGGTCTCTGTACTGTTAGGTGGTCTAATGTCGCATAATACACACACCGGGTGGTTATATTGCAGCAGCCAGCGCGTCAGCCGTGAAAATGTCTATACATATTGTCATTTGGGGGTCTCTGTGCCCCACATAGTTTGGTATATCTATGCACATTGGGCATCAAACTGTTTAGTAGACCCCTATGTTTATATTTAGGATGCTTTATGCTGGTAATGATACATGGACAATACGATGCTGGAAAGTTGAAGCTTTGAGGCAATTTTCAAAATATTTTACCAAAACCGCCAAATTTGGCAAAGCCTTGCGACTCAGTAGTTTGGGGCAGAAAGGCATGGGTACCCATTTTAGATTCTGTATAATGTGTACTTTCCAAAAATATATGGGTTTGGGGGGTAAACATATATTTCTGTGTTTTTACCCCACAAAAATGCAGTCAATGTGTTGATTTTTCATTAGCTGAAGTTACCCACAGGACTATTTGTATGCGCTAACTTCATTTTGGGGCCTCTAACTGCCATATACTTTGGTAAACCTATGCACAGTGGGCACCAAACTGTTTGGAAGACCCCTGGCAATCATATTTAGGGTGTTTTTTTTTGGTGCGTAACGATACGTGGGTGATATGGTGCTGAGAAGTTGAAGCTTTGAGGCAATTTTCAGATATTTCACCAAAACCGACAATTGTGGGAAAGCCTTGCGACTCAGTAGTTTGGAGCAGAAAGGCATGGGTACCCATTTTAGATTCGGTAGAATGTGTACTTTCCAAAAATATATGGGTTTGGGGGGTAAACATATATTTCTGTGTTTTTACCCCACAAAAATGCAGTCAATGTGTTGATTTTTCATTAGCTGAAGTTACCCACAGGACTATTTGTATGCGCTAACTTCATTTTGGGGCCTCTAACTGCCATATACTTTGGTAAACCTATGCACAGTGGGCACCAAACTGTTTGGAGGACCCCTGGCAATCATATTTAGGGTGTTTTTTTTTGGTGCGTAACGATACATGGGTGATATGGTGCTGAGAAGTTGAAGCTTTGAGGCAATTTTCAGATATTTCACCAAAACCGACAATTGTGGGAAAGCCTTGCGACTCAGTAGTTTGGAGCAGAAAGGCATGGGTACCCATTTTAGATTCGGTAGAATGTGTACTTTCCAAAAATATATGGGTTTGGGGGTAAACATATATTTCTGTGTTTTTACCCCACAAAAATGCAGTCAATGTGTTGATTTTTCATTAGCTGAAGTTACCCACAGGACTATTTGTATGCGCTAACTTCATTTTGGGGCCTCTAACTGCCATATACTTTGGTAAACCTATGCACAGTGGGCACCAAACTGTTTGGAGGACCCCTGGCAATCATATTTAGGGTGTTTTTTTTTTGGTGCGTAACGATACATGGGTGATATGGTGCTGAGAAGTTGAAGCTTTGAGGCAATTTTCAGATATTTCACCAAAACCGACAATTGTGGGAAAGCCTTGCGACTCAGTAGTTTGGAGCAGAAAGGCATGGGTACCCATTTTAGATTCGGTAGAATGTGTACTTTCCAAAAATATATGGGTTTGGGGGGTAAACATATATTTCTGTGTTTTTACCCCACAAAAATGCAGTCAATGTGTTGATTTTTCATTAGCTGAAGTTACCCACAGGACTATTTGTATGCGCTAACTTCATTTTGGGGCCTCTAACTGCCATATACTTTGGTAAACCTATGCACAGTGGGCACCAAAACTGTTTGGAGGACCCCTGGCAATCATATTTAGGGTGTTTTTTTTTGGTGCGTAACGATACATGGGTGATATGGTGCTGAGAAGTTGAAGCTTTGAGGAAATTTTCAGATATTTCACCAAAACCGACAATTGTGGGAAAGCCTTGCGACTCAGTAGTTTGGAGCAGAAAGGCATGGGTACCCCATTTTAGATTCGGTAGAATGTGTACTTTCCAAAAATATATGGGTTTGGGGGGTAAACATATATTTCTGTGTTTTTACCCCACAAAAATGCAGTCAATGTGTTGATTTTTCATTAGATGAAGTTACCCACAGGACTATTTGTATGCGCTAACTTCATTTTGAGGCCTCTAACTGCCAGATACTTTGGTAAACCTATGAACAATGGCCACCAAACTGTTTGGAGGAACCCTGGCAATCATATTTAGGGTGTTTTTTCTTGGTGCGTAACGATACATGGGTGATATGGTGCTGAGAAGTTGAAGCTTTGAGGCAATTTTCAGATATTTCACCAAAACCGACAATTGTGGGAAAGCCTTGCGACTCAGTAGTTTGGAACAGAAAGGCATGGGTACCCATTTTAGATTCTGTAGAATGTGAACTTTCCAAAAATATATGGGTTTTGGGGGGTAAACATATATTTCTGTGTTTTTACCCCACAAAAATGCAGTCAATGTGTTGATTTCTCATTAGATGAAGTTACTCACGGGACTGTTTGTATGCGCTAACTTCATTTTGGGGCCTCTAAATGCCAGATACTTTGGTAAACTTATGAACAATGGCCACCAAAATGTTCAGAGGAACCCTGGCAATCATATTTAGGGTGCTTTTTCTTAGTACGTAATGATACATGGGTGATATGGTGCTGGGAAGTTGAAGTTTTGAGGCAATTTTCAGATATTTCACCAAAACCGACAATTTTGGGAAAGCCTTGCGACTCAGTAGTTTGGAGCAGAAAGGCATGGGTACCCATTTTAGATTCTGTAGAATGTGTTCTTTCCAAAAATATATGGGTTTGGGGGGTAAACATATATTTCTGTGTTTTTACCCCACAAAAAATGCAGTCAATGTGTTGATTTCTCAGTAGCTGAAGTAAAGTCCTGAACAATTTGGATGCGCTAACTTCATATTTGTGTCTCTAAATGCCAGATACTTTGGTAAACCTATGCATAATGGATATCAAACTGTTCAGTGGACCCCTGGCAATCATATTTCAGGTGCTTTTTCTTGGTACGTAATATAGTTTGGGATATGCGGAGCAGCAAAATAAAACCTTTGAAATGATTTTTCAAAATTTTGAATTTTATTTTGAAAAACCGCTATGTTCAGACAAGCTTTTCTGTTTGGTAGTTGGGAGTAGAGAGACATAGTTACCCATTTTGTAATCGGCAGAATGTGTACTTTTCAAAAATGTATGGTTTTCTGGGGTAAACCTATGGTTTCAGGATTTTTTGCCTTGGAATCTAAAGCATGCCGTTTTCTGCCTTAGTGCTTTCAAAATTCAGTAATATACTGCCGGGAGTTTTTGCTGTACAGAAATCCTAAATCTCCCTAAAACTATACATATCTGGTATTGGCACGTTCGAGAGACATAAGGCTTTCCAAATCAGTTGGATTTTCATCTGTAAAATGAAATATTTTTCTGGTATAAATTGATATACAATGAAAAATGGTAATTTTTCATTTTTTTTTGTTATTTAGCACTATAAATTTTTTTGCACAGGTGGAAATACATGAAAACTCAGGCAGATTTAGAAAGCTCAGTTTCTACCGAAAAAAACAATGTATAGTTTTCCTAGGTAAACTATAGGTTTCCCCTCAGAAAATGCCCCTAAAGTGAGAGAGCACAAAATGCTTAAAAACGGCTGGCATTTCGCGTAACCAAAATGTGAAATTCTGCTGGCACTTAAAGGGTTAAGCTGCTGACCCATAGCTGGTGTTGTCAAAAAAATTTACTATTTATGCAGTAATTATATAGAAGCCTTCCTAATCCAAAGGGCTACCTTTTTAGGCTGTGGTACTGCATTGTTGTCTGGCAGTGTTTGGGTCTTCGGTAGCCATCTATTATAGCTGAAAGTCTCTGACATTATAATTTAAATGTTGGCATTAAGATATTCTCAAAAAGATACATTCTCGACAAAGATATACATGTCAGTGCAGATATTTACCTATAATAGATTCACTACTTTAAAAGGAACACTGGACTGCATGGAGTATTTCTCTTGATCACAAAAGAAATGTCACTTGGTGACTGAGAATCTCTTTTATGGAGTGGAATTAGCCATGTATGACTTAATGGCATGGTTAAGGATATTGAGTTATAGGCTTAATTGAAAAATCTCTGTTTTGCTTTAAAGGTAAGCAGAGGTATCAACTGTTTCCCTTCTAACTTCTGCAGGTATCCGTATGTAAAAAAACAACATATTTGCTAATTTTAATTTTGCAAACATTAAAGCAGAAAATAAACATAATCTTGGCATGTGCAAGGTCCCCGACCTAATTAGATCATTAGGCATTTAAGAGCTATTAGGAATTGTCACCTGT
This sequence comes from Xenopus laevis, assembly GCF_017654675.1. Classification (NCBI taxonomy): domain Eukaryota; kingdom Metazoa; phylum Chordata; class Amphibia; order Anura; family Pipidae; genus Xenopus; species Xenopus laevis. The sequence goes on from NC_054385.1 coordinate 50,473,991, forward strand.
TGACAATTGCTGAGCTTAATAAAATCTCTGACTCCCCTAACTTTGTGCTGTCACTCTACAACTAAGGGCTCCTCCAAGAAACAGAGAGAGGATCTATCCAATTAAGCGGTTAACTATAGGGCAGGGGGAGGCTATTCAAATATTACAAAAGTTTCCAGCTTACAATTTCCATTGTCCATAATTTAATGAATAAATGGCAGTTGAAGAGAACTGTGGAAGTCCAGGTGAAATCTAGAGCAGCAAGAAAACTTTCAAAGAGAATTGATTTTATGCTGGCCAGAAAGGTAAATGCAAACCCACATATGCCAGAACCTGCAGGAAGGTTTGGGTGACACAGGAATGGTGTTGCACCATTCCACAGAGCAGTGTTGCTTGCACAAACATGAAAAGAGTCATCAGGAGGAATCTTAACCTGCAACCTAATCACAAACATCTCAGGTATGGAAAACAGCATCTAGACAAGCCAGAAGCATTTTGGAAACAAGTGCTATGGACTGATGAAGCAAACAGTGAACTCTTGGTACTTCTTGCTGCTTCTCTAAACTGACATGTTCCTAAACTAAAATTAAAACTTAACCAAATACATAACTTTATTTTTATGCGACTCTCAGTGTAGAACATACCTGACATCTTGGGCAGACTAATGTCCATTTTGTGCCACAATAGGATGTGGACAAAGACACAGTAAAGAGATGTCTAAAACCTTCTGACAGTACTTGACATTATAAAATAGGTGAGAACATGGCCTACGGCTTAAGAAAATGGATGTTATAACATTAATAAAACTATGATTAGGTGGTTGGCAATATAATTGGCATTGATGAGTTTGAGAGTGACTGTGTTAAAACGGATCTTTAAGTATCTATATATTATGGGTCGAATGTGCGCTTTCCCTTACCAGAGATGAATACCTGGCTTTCATTAGATGTTGTGAGATATGGAGTCAAAGAGCCATCATCTGGACTTTCTCGAACCACTCTCATTTGCGTACACACCAAATAAGACACTAGAGGGAAAAAAAAGGATCAGCAAGAGATGCATCTGGTGCAATTCAACTTTCCAAATACTAGATGTGACCTCACAGCCCTGACTTGAAGACCACAAACTATATCCAACTCCCTTGATTACAAAACAAACAAAAGAAGTCACTTAGTGACTGTGAGATTCTCTGTATTTATGGAATACAAATACCGCGATTAACTTAATGTCAATACAGTATTTGTGATATTATGTTGTACAGGCAAATGGTTATCCCTTGAAATGAGGTATAAAAACCAGTGTTTTAAAGAGAAGCAGAGGTATCAGTGACACAAACTCCAAACTAAACCTGGTCCAGTATTTTGTTGCAATACCAACTATGATTGTGCACCACATGTTTAAAAAGCCAGACTCATACTTAAAGGGGTGGTTCACCTTTATGTTAACTTTTAGTATGCTGGCAACTAGATTGCTGAAAATGCAAACTGGAGAGCTGCTGAATAAAATGCTAAATAACTCAAAAGCCACAAATAATAAAAAATGAAGACAACATGCAATTTGCCTCAGAATATCACTCTACATCATACTAATACATGAATTTAAAAGTGAAAAACCCCTTTAACCCATTGAGGGGATTGTTCTACAGTTTGATGCAAAGGGGCATTGTTCTCCAAGATATCAGTACAACATGCTATGAAAAATCCATGTTTTATATTGTTTCTTCTACTAAGTAATGCCGAGGCCTTGAAGCCATTTATAGATCTATCAGCTATCCTGAAACAAATTAGGAAGTGGACATACAGGATGAGGTTAAGCTCTGTGACTTACCATCCTAAATGTTGCAAATTTGCACTGTGAAAGTGACCAATTAGTTGCCCATGGAGCCAACAACAGCAATAAATACACCATGATCTCACTAACTCCTAGCCTCACTCAGTGTTATCTCAATGTTTTTCTTAGCTGATGGGTATATTTTATAAATATATACAAGTAAAAATACATACTTGGGTGTATATGTTCAAATATGTCAGGTTGTGAAGTGGCAAACATTTCAATAAGGAATGGCTGGTCCATACTTGAGTCAATCATTTGAACCCAGCGATGTACCCAAAAATCTTCTCTGTCATCTAGAGGGGTTTAAAAAAAATCATAAGAGTCCATTAGGTGCTGGTTTTATTGGAGGAGTAGAGGAAATGCAATAATCAAGGACTGGTGGTGAGGCATTCCTTTGATAAAGAAGAAATACATAAAACATTGTCTTCTCTTTACTCCTCCTTGCTGTGACCCTGGATATCTTTCTGTGGGCAGCCAGGAGTTTACATGGGGGCTCCAAGAAGACAGTTTTTTTTTTTCTTAAGGGCAAATATATACCGGAGCTCAATTTCAGTTTAATGACTGGGGTTTATGTTGCATTATTTAATCGGGAATCCGCGACTTTTTAATACAGATACATATAACATTATTTCAACTAACTGTTCTGATTAATGTTTCATAAGAAAATAAAGAAAATATGGATTTTTAAAGAAAATCAAAGAGGCAAAATATATTTTCAAACACAAGCCCTATGGATTTTACTGCATAAAAATGGTTTTCAGACAACCTTTGAGGTAAAAAAAAATAAATGAAATTACACTAAGTTTCTCCACCATTTACCACCAAGGTTTCAGACCTATGAAAATGAAATCCAGCCAAAGATCCAAGACTATGTAGGACAGAAATAAATGGTTCACCCAAAATCAGGCTTAAACTGACCTACAAACTTGGCTTTAGGAATATTTAGGAGATTGAATAGGCATTCAAATGATTTAGAAAATAGTTTGGTTCATGTTTACCTGGCTAGGCGGTTTTGAAACTTTATTCACACCTGATAACTGTGGCTTGTTAATGCAATTAAATTACCTTTCTGTCTTTTCCGTTCACATCTTCCAACATATGTGACAAGACCGATCACATCACAGACTTTGTTATGCGGAAGATCATTAAGTTCCAATCTATTTTAACAAAAATAGTGGTAGAAAAATAAAGCTTTGTGAAATATGCAAGAGGGGACAAAAATAAACCATAAGAAGGAGGAATGTGTTAGGAAGGAAGGGAATAAACATATATTATAGGATGGGCAATTCCATCCATTTTGAATGCCAATAGTTTTTTACAGAATCACCAAAGCTCCATTCTCATTATAGAATAGGCATTGTGAGAAAAAAAGTCAACAATTCCTTGAAAATTCAAACAGATCTGTCTTGGGAGATGATTCTTTCTACGCACCTTACTTACAGGGGTTGTTTTTAATGGGTAACAGCCAACAAGGATTCTCTGGGGTTTCCCCCAAAAAAGCAGACTGTGTCAAAATATGTCAAGAAGTGGGTAGACTGACATAATACATACGAATTGGGTTAACATTACTTAGAATGCAAAGAGGATCTTTAAAGGGACATGTCTGTAATTTTGAAATTTTCAAAACACAAGTGAACTGAGGCTGTTTTTTTGGAATGACTGTACATTCAGCACCTAAAATAGCACTGAAGGAACTAGAGGTCTGTTTATGTGAAAGAAATGAACGGATGATCAGTACCTTGTGACAAACTGATATTTCACATCCGGTAGTCTCCACTCAGGCTTAACAAGCTTCTCCTTGATAACAGTAATAGTGGAAGGAGGATCTCGGGCATTTAGGCTTATTTCTAGAAACAGAACAATGACAAGAAAACAAAACATGCATATTTTAATCATCAACAATGGGTGTTATAATAAAAAAAAATTCACAACAGTTATCATAAAGGTCTATTATGTGTGCTTTAGTCTTTTGAAAACTGCATTTTTATAGCAAGGGGTTTAGGTCAGGATTCAGCTGCAGCTAAAACTCCATTCGTATGTAGCTTAAATAATTGCCCTGATAGCAATTATTTGCGGCAAGTTATTGTAAAAAAACAATCATTATACCCCTTAAAAGCAAATAGTAGCAATCATACAGCACACTCGACCAGAGGACATAATAACCAATCGTTGTGACAAAGATGAAATATGAGGAAATCATCCAAAAAAAGGAGCAAGGCAACTGCACTTATTAAACTTGAGCTGTAAAGCATATGTTTTGTTTTTCATTAATACATGATATTTGGTGATGGAAGACACAGCTACAGAGCCAGTGAGATAGCAGAAAATATAGAGTTCAGCCAGTTCTAGGCAATAGATCATATTAGCTGCATTGAGAGGCGTCTCACCCTGGCAGTTTCCAGCAAGCCCCTTTCTTGTAATAAGGTCCTCGACTCATCCATCAGGCTCTGACAAGTAATTTGCTTAGTTCATGCAGGGAAAACAGAAACAAATCCTATCTACTTGTCAACAAGATATAGTTCAAGTGCGGAGAATGTGTTTGTGGGTGCAGGCTTTGTCCGCCCAACAATTTGTACACAAAGCACTATAAGAAGGAGATACCGACAGCATTTGTTTTCTTTCCGGTGCCTAAAGCTACCGGAAATGTGACTATGATAATTAAGTGACATGCAAGTCTTTCCATTAAGTAAAAAATTTGCATATAGTATATGAAGAATATTTTTTTTATAGATTTTATTTTACAGTGATGGGGTTTTCGTTTTAAAAGTCAAAATACAGTGCCCTATTTTGATGTAATTGGCTGCTTTATTTACCTCTTGTATCAGTCACTATATGAATGTAATCAGCATGTGCCATGCACATTTACTGTAGTATTATTAGAAAAAAAGAGGTATAAACAAAATAAATATATAAATATTATAACTTGTTAAAATAAAAGTGGAAGAAAATTGGATATGTTACAGATATCTTTAAGCAGTCATTCTGGGAGAATTGTTCACACCTTATTGCAAATAAAAGTTACATTAAATATTAGGCGCAGGGCCAAATACTGGCTGGTCTCTAGATTCGAAGACTGTTCTTTGAAATGCAATGCTTTCTAAATTAAGGATTTCTTAGAAATAGTGGGCTCTACAAGAGTCAGCTAGAAGAGTTCAAGCTTATCTTTATCAGGCAGTTTTGCATTGTTCTTAAAGGGATACTGTCATGGAAACCATGTTTTTCCAAAACATATCAGTTAATAGTGCTACTCCAGCAGAATTCTGCACTGAATCCATTTCTCAAAAGAGCAAACAGATTTTTTTATATTCAATTTTGCAATCTGACATGGGGCTAGACATTTTCTCAGTTTCCCAGCTGCCCCAGTCATGTGATTTGTGCCCGCACTTCAGGATGGAATTACTTTCTGGCAGGCTGTTATTTTTCCTACTTAATGTAACTGAAGCTGTCTCAGTGGGACTTGGCTTTTACTATTAAGTGCTGTTCTTAGATCTTCCAGGGAGCGGTTATCTTGTGTTAGGGAGCTGCTATGTGGTTACCTTCCCATTGTTCTGTTGTTAGGCTGCTGGGGGGGGTGATATCGCTCCAACCAGCCCAAGGCACCACAGCTCTTTAGCAGGGAAGATCTGTGTCTCCAAAGATGTCCCAGTAGCTCCCCATCTTCTTTTCTGCTGATTCACTGCACATGCTCTGTGCTGCTGTCACTTACTGAGCTTAGGGCCCCACTCACAATATACAGTACACATACAATATAAATGTCACAATATAAGGCTGATTAATAAAGATAATTGAAGTACTGTTGCTATTGAGAAGCTGAAACTGTAGGCTGGTACAAGTTCCAAGTTCATTATATAAAATATGGTATTTTAAGATTAATTTTTAGTGTTTAGTGTTGTCAGGGGTGATCCTGGCCCCTGCGTCGCCTGAGGCAGCAGCAGTTGCTGCTGCCCCCCCCCCAGAAATTCGCTCTTAAAGTACCAGGAGCAGCATTTTTGCTGCCACTGGTACCTAGTGGGGCGCTGCCGCCTGAGGCGACAGCCTCAACTCGCCTCATTGGCGAAGCACCCCTGAGTGTTGTGCACCCCAGACCTGCACACTGAAAGACAATATAATTCTAAGCAGCTTTTCAAAATACATTAATTGAAAATGCTCAGTGGTTTTGATGTTATTTGTAACTATAATTACAGCTAAAATCAGAATCTGTTTGTCCCTTCCTTCCCTGAACTGCTCATTCTGACTCTTAAAACAAAGCAGCAGGAGCAAAGGGGCAGTGCACACCTAGACGCACCTTTTTTTCAACAGGGGCAAAGTAAACAGAACAGATGCTGAAAATACATTTGCATATGTTTTAGCAGAATAGGAGCATTATTTTGTGTTCACACTATTCTACCATTAAAGGGGACCTGCCAGACATAAGTTGTATAATAAAAGTCCATTTCAAATTAAACATGAAAACCAATTATTTTTTTTAATTAAGAAATGTAATTCGTGCTATAAACTAATTTATAAATCTTAGCTGACAAGTCACATTTTATCTTCTCCACCTCTATGCCTAAGGCATAGCAATAACTTTTACTTCTGCACTTGCCCTCCTCACTGTCTAGAATTACAGAGCCCTTGCATAGGCTTGTGCATTAAGTCCTTTTTCTGGAGAATACATTGGCCTTGATATCAGCTTCCACAAAATGGCACCTGCCCATAAACTCTTAACCATTAAAAATGTATATAAATGTCAGTATAGTTTATTTTGCTTGACTAACACAACATAGGATTTGGGATTATTTCTTAGGGTGACAGGTCCCCTTTAATTAAATATTGAAATTGAGCTCTATAAACTCCTCCTCCCTTTTTACTGCCATAGATATAGATAAGTAGAGGCCCATTATACAGGGGATTACTGTATCTGAGCACTGGTAAAATAATTATCTACCTTACAAAACCAAACATGAAGTAGCTTCAGTTTTCCGTTTTGCCCTGTTTCGTTTAAGTCTTTAAGACATAAAGACCATAGTTTTTTTTTTTGTTTTTTTTTAAATTAATCTCATGTTGCACAAGGGGGTATACAACCAACAAAACCCATGACGTGGGACTATGATGTGGCAATCAATTATCCGCTGAATGTATTCTGGTGTGCTTGCCTATAATCATTTGCACTTTGGAGAGATGAAGTAGATTGGATAATACCAACATTCCTACATGCTTTTTGCAAATTCAAAGTCAGCTAACCTGCCAAATCTTTATCAGTCCCCCTAAGGGCAGAGACACACGTGGCGATGAGGTGCCCAGCAAAAAAATCACCTCTTCTTCGGGCGACTAATCTCCCCGAACTGCCTCGTGAGGCAACTTCGGAAAACGAATCGCTCAGAGTGCCATCCTGCCGCCAATTTAGTTTCTAGCCGGTGGGAAAGCAGTTCAGGGAGGTTAGTCAGCCGAAGAAAAGGCGATTTGTCGCCGGGCAACTAATATGATAAAGCGACACATGCATTCCAATGTGCACCTTAAAAAGACCTTCATAGTATACCGTAAAAAAGACTGGCTCAGTGCTAGATTCAAAAAGATCAGTGACCTTGGGTATATTACTTCATCTTCTTTGCCAGACTAAATGACAGGGTAGTCAGGATATACAAATGCGACACATTTCAGAAATACTCTACCTACAGAAGGCAGCCTCTTCACCTGCGAGTCCCCTGGAGTTGGAAGTGTCCTGTTCTGGTAACTCGGTTTGACAGAGTATTGCTGAAGCAAAATTACACTGCCAACCTGCAGAGTATTATACCATTCTGGACACAGTTCATTCCACAAAACCATTGACATCATTCCTGAGTAATCAGCAACCTCGAAATAGGCCTGGAATTTAAAGAAAAAATCTCACACAGCAATTCCTGATGCTGGAACTCCTATTAAATACTATGTGAATGTAACAGAATCTTGCATGATGCAGCTTCACTCCCAAAGATAAAATCAACCAGTCCTATTTTTAATTGTGCATTCTATTCTCCATCAGCATTATATAAGACTACGAATAATTTGTCCCTTCCACCCACGCTTAGGCCCTCCCACTTACTGCCAAAAAATTTTCAAGAAAAATGTGCATTAAATCATATAATTTCAAGAATCCAACACCATTTTTTTCATCATTCCAGCCTCTGCATGTGTGCCACACAGGCACTAAAAATAGGAGAAATGCACCATTAGACTAGATTAGATGTTTCTTATCAGCTGTGAAATAGACACGGAAAAATTGATGGATAGCTAGACAATATCATAAGTAACACACATCGGTAAGTGATAACCACACCCCATTATCCCAATAATTAGAGGAATCTTCTTTTTTCTCCAATTTCGCTTATCTACATCATAGAACTTACTTGATATGGAATGTCAATTTTCTTATCCGGCTTCCCAAAATAACGAAGTCTGGATTTGTACATAATTCGTACCAGCAATGGGGGCAATGACCTTCTTGTCCTCCATTGCACTTCCAGACGCTGTAACGAGCTGACTTTGCTCACTACCATAGGGAATTAAAGAAAAAAAGAATCACATTAATTAAAATAAACAAATAGCATTACAACAAATGTATAAATTATTTTGCATTGAAAATAAAAAGCACCATCCCCAAGATAATATATCCTGGAGAAGGCAGTACAGAAATATTTAAAATTGTGTTTAATTAGTCTTTAAAAGTCCCTGGTATGGGAAATTTTAATATGATTGGTAAATCCCAGCTTTCTGATGTTGAATATTACAGAGTACAGGGTCTAAGGTTGTGCAATCAGAATCTCATTAGGAGGACTGGTGGAGGAAAGGAAACTGCTCCTTCTCTTCACAGCTCAGCTAGCACATCAGATAGAACCACTATGTAACTAAATAGGAAGTGATCTCTGAGGCCTCAGTCACTTTACTACCATGACTTAAGCAGAGATAAAATGCACTGGGTAGTATTATCTTAACTGACCAGAATTCATTCTGCTTACTAACGCATTTCTCTCTTCACTTTATGCCTGCATAAACATGCAAACTTGTTTCTTAGCAAACAGTCATTTTTTCATTCTAAGTTATAAATCAAAAGTAAAAACATCTGGGCCCGTACAAAAAGGTGTGAAGGACCCAGGTCTCTAGCATTCTGGATAACAGGTGCCATACCAGTACAACTCATTCAGGGAAAAAATTCCACAACTTCACAACTCTACTTTTCAAATATTAAGATGGAGCCTCCATTGCTTGAGTCACAATGTAAACCAAAAATCACTGTGAGTGCCGCCAAAGACTAAGGGTAGGGGCACACGGCGCGATTTCGCCGCGATTCTGCGCTAAGCGAGTTGTCGCTGCGTTTTTTAAGCCGAAAATAGCTTTGCTAACTTTGGCGCTGGCGTCAATGCAAATCGCGGTGAAATCGCTGCGCTAATTCACACGCGGCGATTCGTTTTCTATTGTCGTCCGAAGTTGCCTCGCTGGGCGTTTCCGGGCGACAGTAGAAAAAGAATCGCCGCGTGTGAATTAGCGCAGCGATTTCGCCGCGATTTGCATTGACGCCAGCGCCAAAGTTAGCAAAGCTATTTCGGCTTAAAAAACGCAGCGACAACTCGCCCAGCGCAGAATCGCGGCGAAATCGCGCCGTGTGCCCCTAGCCTAAGGGGCAAATTTACTAAAGGGCGAAGTGACTAACACCAGTGTGGCGTCATTACGGGACTTCGCTGATTTACTAACGGGCGCTGGCGTAACGCGCTACTTCGCACTCTAACACCAGGCGAATTTTCGCTCTGGTGAATGTACGTAACTGCGATAATTCACTAAGATGCGGATTTTACTCAACGTTACCTCTTGCGCCAGACTTGCCTTCGCCACCTCAGACCAGGCGAAGTGCAATAGAGTAGATAAGAGTTCCTCAAAAAAACGTAAAAATTAAAGTCCCAAAAAACTGTGCCAACTTTTCAGTTTTTCAGGGTGATAGGCTGCAAAAGATCGTAAATTTTTTTTAGGGTACCTGGTTTTCCCCCCTACATTTCCTAACATATGGCACATAAAATATACACTGGGCACATGTGTAGGGCATTATAACAACTCTATTTTATTTTTTTAAGGTTCCCTGGGCTTGTGTAGTGTAATGTATTTGCTGCAAAATATATATGTCCATTTAACATTAACTTCCCGCCTCATGCAAATTAGCCAACGCTAGCGCAACTTTGCTTGCCAAATTAACGCCAGCGAAACTTTGGCATTGTTCGGTGCCCTGGACGCAACTTCGCATTTTAGTGAATTAGCGAATTTGTGGAGATGTGAGTGAAGCCATCGCTGGCAAATTTTTGGAGGTTAGTGAATTTACCCTTAAATATGTTAACTTTTTACCTTGGAATGCTGCTCCACTTTTCCAAAAATAAAAAATGACTGGCCCAGGGTTCTTGGCAGGGGACATTTTTCTTCAGCCAAATACTGGGCTTGGTGCATGGCAATTTGGCCTAGTACTAGGTTACCCCATGAGCAATCTTCCCGTGTATGTGATATAGCAATCTGCTTTACAGTAAAAACAGTTTACAGTGCAGAGTGCTTTTTTCGATTATTTTAAATACATAACATCAAACTTCCCAGGCAATGACAGGGACCTCAGCTACTTGTCAATAAAATAATGATGCTTCGATCTCAAACATCATGACTCAAAACATATATTCACCACATTAAATACCTTTCAAAATGACAGTCACAATGCCTTGCAATGAACACAGAGACTCTGTCTAACAACGAGGGTGTTGTTTTCAAACTAGTTTTGGAGTTTCGGTTTATGTTTTTTTATGGGTAAAAAAAGTGGATTTTCAACATATCCCATAATGGTGTTTAATGTTTTAAAGCACACAAAATAAACACGTTGAGCTTTTCAATTTGATCTGCCATGTATAATTTCATTAAACATTTTCCTACTTCTGCTTATAGCTCAAAAAATGGCTGCAACAGTTTTTTATTTTTACACTGCATCCAAACAAAACCAAAGGCAGGACCTCACGGATTAAAGTATTTACGAACGATGTAGTTCATTTACACTTTATTTCATTAATATGTGCCTAACTAGTGCACAAGTAAAGAAAAAATGGCAGATGCCATAATATTGAACAGATACAATAAAAAGGCAATCCTATAATGCACGTGTCTTTTCCCAAAGGCAGCAACACTGTTATATCATTTCAAGTAAATAAAATATATATATATGAGGGGGGTGGGGCACTCAACAAATTCTAAACAAGTAAAAAGTAACTGTCATTCAGACATCCTCCCAAACATATACGATATTAAAATAATTATGAATCTAGGCTAGAGGCATGCACATGCAGTCACAAAGCCATAATGAAATATATACTAAAGGGTTTTAGCATTGCACACTTACAAGCCTGTGCAATTTGTAATCTCGAACTCGCCAAATGTAGGAAGTTTATTTAATGTAATAATAAGCTGCTTTTTTTTATTCTTGGATAACTTTATACTTAAAGGGAAAAAGAATCAGCAGTCATATGTAGTTTAACTCGATTTATAATGAATGGACTGCTGCCTGAATATTTTGTTGGTAACGGTCAGAAATTATTATTAAGAAAGCGTCACCTCTCTAAATTATTTTATTATTTGTGCGGGAATTTCTACTGCGACACCATTCTAACAGCAGACATGGATTTAGTTCCCTATCGTCCTGCACAATGGAAGACGTTACAGTCATGGGAAGAGTATAAAAGTTATTTTGACAAATACATTGTTTTAAGCAATAACAAAATGTATCTCTTTCATAGAAAATACATCCTGTAAAACAAGCCACGGAATTACATTTGTACAGTTACATTGTACTTGATGTTGATCTGTACAGCTTGTAAATTGTATTTGTTAAATATAGCTGGAAGGCCCCACAAACCCCCATCTTAAAAACTTTATTTTCTAGGAGCCCTTTTAATATCTGGGTGTGTATGTTAAGCAGGAGGGCTGCAAAATGGCCACCACGTTTATTGCGGCCGAGTGTCACCTCGTGTGCAGTGGTTCCCAACATTTTGGGGCGATTCCTGTGCCTGCGGACCATGGTATAGTGCGAGAGAATAAGATTGTCAGCTCTACAGGCGTAAAAGTGTGTTAATGATAAAAGTCTGGCCACAACACTGTGTAACATTCAGCTGCTGACAAAGTATCCTTTCATATCAGCAACACAGCTGTGTGAGGAGAAAACGACAGCTCAGTAACAGCTGGAGCCACAGTTTCATCTTCTCACATAGGTAATAGGACAGAGCCCTCCATCACAACTTTCTTCAGCCCTCTAAGCACATGTGCACGACCCCCTTGCTTTTCAGTGACCCCCCTTGTACAACTGCCCCTGCTGAAAGCACAGCAGCACTAGGTCAGACACCCCTATAGTCCACGCTTACCATCAATACTGACTTGATCTTCTGCCAATTTAGGACCGTTCCATGTGTCTCCATAGGGGTCTTCGTTATTCCAGAGGGGCAGATAATGTTTCCTCCCACCAAGCAGTGGTAGCTGTCCGGCTGCAGGAAGATGCTGTGCATTAGGCAGCGCAGTCAGTTCCCCGCTAACCAGCAGCTCCTCCACACACACTAGGCCTCTGTCCAGGCTCTTCTCACTGTACATGTAGGAGCAGCGGCTGATTGTGACCCGGGCCCCGCTGCGCAGAATATTGCGCTGGACCAGATAGTTGAGGTCTGAGTGCAGATGCCAGACATCCCCCTGGGCCCCGTCCCACAGATACACATCATAGCAGAACGTGTGCCGTCTTCCGGGTGGCCCTAAATAGCGCAGCACAGCCAGCACCAACACCGGTACCGGCTCCTGTAGTACCAACGTGAGACTAGGGCAGTCCCGAACTTGCTGCCGGGTTCGCTGTGTCCAAGACAGGCCCGTGTCTGTATCACTCTCGCTCAGAGGCCCCAGCCTGCTCGGGACGGGGCCCCCTTCATCAAACTCGGCAGACAGCAGGGCGTGCATGTCCCGCCTGATTGCCAGTGATACACCGGAGTGACCCGGGGCTGCTCAGTCTTTGCATGTCCGGAGCGGCGGGGCTTCTCATTAGGCACAAATCGCGTAACAGCTTGGGGCAGCCATGATCTAACCGTGGGAGGCACCTGGCTTCCGGCCAGCCTTTACGGAAAGCCCCATCTCACACGGCGGGGGGGGGGGGTCTATCTATATTGTTTTACGACAACGTTTAGCATCGTCCCATGGTGCTTGCACTTTAACGTGTGTGAAAGGCTGCCACTTATTTCCAGTATGGTGTCTTTGTGTTCAGCCACTTTTACTTCTTAAAGGAAAACTATACCCCCCCTCAAGACAATGTTGGTCTTAATTGCATAAAACAGCTCCTACGTAAAACCCTGCTTCATATCAATAAACCATTTTCATAATAATATACTTTTTCAGTAGTCCGTGCCATTGGGTAATGCTTAATAGAAAATTGCCATTTTAAAAAATAAGGGCCGCCCCCTGGGATCGTATGATTCACTTTGCACACAAACAAACCAAACATGTTAGGTCACATGAGCCAATTAACAAACAAAATGGTGGTTCAAGGCAAGAGATGTAAAAGGGCAGTATTTACTTAAATATATTCACCAGTTGGATAAGATTCATAATATACCACTTAATTGGATATAAACTATATGTTGCTTAAGTATTCATTTTGGGGGTATAGTTTTCCTTTAACCTTGTTACACTTAATAAATATCATAGTTATCAGAATTGTCCATGTCAGGAGGGTGATAATTATCCAGTCTGTTACAGTGTCAGACTGGGGTACTGGGTGCCCAATAGAAACCTGACCACTAATGGCCCAATGAAACTGCCCAACTATAAAGGTGATGAGATCAGCAGCAAATGTGCAAGACAAGCAGAGGAGGTACTGATGGGAGACAGCCACCTTATTTTCATTCTTCGTGTTCCAACTTATCAAGTCACATCTACTCCAAAGTCAATGAGAAATATGCTGTGGCATGGTGTGGTATTGTTATCCCTTCGGGTATTGCTAGTACCAAACCTATTAGGTTCAAAATAAATAGTATACAAGGGCAGAAAACAAGCTAAAGACAAACTACCCACCTCCAAGGCTGTTCTCTCCCTAACCACATCATTATTATTGGTTAAAATTTCCATGGGCTGCCCTTATTTGCAGAACAGCACTGTAGCATTGGTTACCAGAGACGCTTCCCTCCCAAACCATGCCAAACTTGCTATGTTTGCCACACCTGTTAAAAACAGTTGTGCAGAAAGGTTGGTGGTTGCCTTTTGGTGCTGCTTTATTTTTCTTCCAAGCAATTGTGACATACAGCATGCGCAGTTGATCCAGGTTTCGTTTTGATTGTGCATGCTCCAAGATGTGCAAGATTATTGGGAAATAGAGATCAAGTATTAGAGATGGCAACCTGCTGCTGTGCTACTCTGCTTTTTCATATAAGGTAAATCAAATAGGGCGGTTGGAGGCCTCTCCAGGGGTACATACAATATAAATGCCTTTTAATCTAATTTAAAACAGTTTCATAAAATTAAAGTATTTTTATGAAAAATGTAGTTTTACTCATAGTACATACCTTTGGATAATGCCATGCTAAAACCAAAAAAATAAATCATGCCATTTTAAAGGAGAAGGAAAGTTGATGCTATAGCAAAGTTGCCTTTTCTCCCACTCAGACCTTTTGTTTATTTCTACTGAAATCATCAGCTTAATTTAGAAGAAGATAGGTTTGTCATTTTCAAAAGATTGTGGCTGCCATCGATAATAAATTGAAAATAGGGGGGTGAAGGGTTAATTGGTAATAAATAAACCTAAAAGAGAGAGAATAAAAATCAATAACTCACTGTATTTACATTATTAATACTTGTGTATACATTTATTCATCATTGTCATATTTATTATTATACTCTATTTAGGCCCTATACAGTTACACTTGTGGATTCATTTGGTCACAGTCGGTGCATGTATTGTCTGTTTTATATGTTTTAAGGTATATTTATGTTATTTGTGCTTTTCAGTAGTTATGTCTTTCATCTTGTTTTTACACTTACATGCCAAGCCAAGCCAGCCAATGAATGTTTCTTCCTCCTGCAGTATTTCCTGTCAGATGATCAGTGAGAGACACACATCACAAAATGGTGGCTCAAAAAACATGACATAGAGCAATATACCTGTATACTAATACTGCATACTGTATATGCCAGTTCTCTGATAGGTCTCTTATTAGTATATCAATTAAATATAAGTTATGTTTTGTTCTGAATGTATAGTTCTATTTGAATTTGTAATAGCAAACTAATGAGGCACATGTGTAGAGGGGACATCTATCAATTCCGGGGACATTTTTTTTACACCAATGACGTCTCTGAGACCAGGCCTGCCTTCCTTCCTTCTCGATACTGGGCTCTGTCTATTTATAAAAACACTTTCCAGAGGAGTGTCTCACAAAGTGCTTGGTGAATCCAGTGACTATTTAGGCTCACCTACTGGCCAAACTAAATAGAAGTTTATTGTTATTTCTCTAATCTCAAACTTTCTATACGTCGCTGGTCTGTTACATAATTACAGCAAGAGACTAACTTTCACTTTACTAGGGATCCAGGATTCGGTTCGGGATTCGGCCTTTTTCAGCAGGATTCGGATTCGGCCGAATCCTTCTGCTTGGCCGAACCGAATCCTAATTTGCATATTCAAATTAGGGGTGCAGAGGGAAATCACATGATATTTTGTCAAAAAAACAAGGAAGTAAAAAATGTTTTTCCCTTCCCACCCCTAATTTGTATATGCAAAGTAGGATTCGGATTCGGTTCGGTATTCGGCTGAATCTTTCACAAGGGATTTGGGGGTTCGGTGCATCCCTATACTTTACACAGACACATAAAACAGTGTAGCTACTCAGTCCTACAATATTGCCATATACACACCATGTTTCCTTTAGCACAGTGGTGAAGCTTTCCTGTGGGCCTCCAGTGCAAGCTAAGCTGCATTTAGTCTAACATAGATTGTAAGCTCTGAGTGGCAAGAACTGCATCCCTCTTGTGGATCCTAACAGGAAATTACTATGTATATATTTATTTTGTGTAACAAATATACACAGTCCTTTGTATACAAATAGCACTAAACAAATAAACACATACATATTTACTCTATATGGCCAAAGGTATCTGGACACCTCTATTAATTAGCCGAATTGGCTATTAAAGCTATACCCATTACTCACACAGTTATTATAAAATGCAAAGAGCAACAAATAAAAGCTGCAGAATGGGTCGTACTGAAGAGAACAGTGACTAACTATGTGTCACAAGCAAAGGAAGCCATCTCTTCAACTATTATAGCTTGGTTAACTTCTGGCATTAGACTTGTCATGGTCTACTGTAAGTGAAACCCACTGTGATTATCAACCACAAAGGGGTAAGCCAGCCACATAAACTCAGAAAGGAACTGTTTAGTGTAGTGTAGTTATTGTAGTGTTGTTCACCAATATCATGTCCTCTGTTAGAACTGTCAGTACCATATTCCAAACTGCATCTTAAGGCAACATCAACACAAGACTTATTTAAAAAGATGGGATTCCAAGCATGAGAAATCATACCCAAGCATAACATTACCATTACAATGGTGAAAGTTGACTGGAGTGGTATAAAGGTTGCAGCTTTTGGTCTCTGGAACATTGAAAACATATTGTTTGAAATGATTAATCTTATTTCACCATCTGGCAGACTGAAGGAGGAGGAGGCTAGGTTTGGCAGTTGCCAGGGGGAGGCTACAGGGCAGGGACCTCTTTCCCTTTGTATTAACTCTTAATCTTGTATGTAAATTTATTTTGTATGTATTTGTATTTTATTATGGCATTGTATTGTACTGACTCATGTCTTTCTCCTCTATGCTCCATGTGCCATACTCTCCTCTTTAACTCCCTTCCCTAGTTGGCTATTCTTTGCTCTTAACCCCTTTCCCCAAGGACCCTTCTCTTAAAAGGGTGGTTCACCTTTAAGTTAACTTTTTAGTATGTTATAGAATGGCCAATTCTAAGCAACTTTTCAATTGGTCTTCGTTATTTATTTATTAGATTTTTTTTCTTCTAACTCATTCCAACTTTCAAATATGGGTCACTGACCCCATCTAGAGAAACAAATGCTCTGTAAACTACACATTTATTGTTACTGCTACTTTTGATTACTCATCTTTCTTTTCAGGCCCTCTCCTATTCATATTTCAGTATCTTCAAACCAGTGCATGGTTGCTGGAATCATTTACACCCTGGCAACCAGATTGCAGAAACTGCAAACTGGAGAACTGCCGAATAAAAAGTTAAATAATTTAAAAAAAACCCCACAAATAATAAAAAATGAAAACCATTGCAAATTGTCTCAGACTATCACACTCTACATCATAATAAAAGTTAACTGAAAGGTTATTTGCCAGTATTTCTATACTCTTAACTTTTCCCCTTGTGCCATTCTTTTACATAAGCAACCATAATGTTGATAAATGTGCCCCTGAACATTCTATAAAAGTTAACAGAGAGCTAGGGAATTTCTGGGATGAACTGTGGTCTCACTCTTTATTAATAATGCCACATAATGAAGGCAGTTAATGTATAACCATTTATACAGTATTTACATTGTGCTCCCACATAGAGCCTAATCCTATGGTATGTGGATCCTGCCGGTCAGTAAGCAATTCCCTTGGGTGGAAAAGTGGGGGAGCCAGGACTAGTAAATGTATTAGTCAGGTGAGCCATTTCTGTATAAAAGGAAAGAGTGAGTCACATTTTGTCTCTTGGTGATTCCGCTTCAAGGAAGAAGGGAGGATGTGTGTCTTGGCCTCAGTAAAGCTTAAGCCAGCACAGGGAACATGGACAGTGCTTTGGTCTATTTGTTCATTGAAACATTTTAGTAATACAAATCAGAGACTTAATGAGCACCTAAATTTTAACCATTGAGTGTGAGTGAGATTAGCATCCTCGAGATATCTACCAACCTAGGGACCAAGTTATACAGACCTGAGGGGTGGGGCATGAATACCATTCTTGAGATGTAAAGCTAGTGTAATTAATCTGTTGCTGTGCTCAACAATAGAGACACAATGCTCACTGAGCAGCCATTCATTGCATCTGTGGCATTACCGTGGACTTACTTGTTTCAGATGTACATCAAGCTTATGTCACGTAATGGAATCAGTAGTAAAGGAGGAATTTTAATTACACCCTTTGAGAGAGCTTTCATTATTTGTGTTTTAATCCTTTATTTACAGAACACACACATATATGTATCTTGATGTTGTGGCAGTCTTTAAATTTAACTGCATAATATTCCCTAGTAGGCACTGTTTTTAAAGCAATTTGCCCACTAGATGCCAGTTTACTGAAATTTATGGGAAACATATTATTCATAGAGATAGTCCAGCAACTAGTGTAGCCGCTTCCAAAAAAGCAGGTTTAGGACAATTCTGAGTGCACAGCGGTGCTTTCCTGTGTGTTCTGTTTGTTGCATTATGATCCATTTGCTGTGGGTGCACAGACAGACTGCAGAGGATCGCACAGAGAGACAGTGTCAGGTTAAACGGGTTCTGAAATAGGTCTTCCAAAAAAAGACTTTCCATAGCATAATGAAGCAAGTAAAACCTTTCTGCAATGGGAGACAATTTGCAATCTAAGTTTAAAGTTGAATGTTCCCGTCTCTGGTGCTTCAGTCTAGCTGGTCAGTAATTCGGGTGTTACAATTTTGCAATATTTAGTTGATACATTTCTCAGCAGCATCTGTGGAATATTGTATCAATTCTAACAACTGCCTTCAATGGAATTCAGGGATTCTGCTCAGCAGGGATATAGATAAGATATGTATAATCTAAATGTAGCAATTGATGAGAGTCGGCGATCCCCCTCCCAGAGCTGCTTTAGAAAGGTTAAAAATGAAACTTTTAACACTCCAATATTAGAAAAACTGTCACACATAGAAAATAGAAAGAAA
Organism: Xenopus laevis; assembly: GCF_017654675.1. Taxonomy (NCBI): domain Eukaryota; kingdom Metazoa; phylum Chordata; class Amphibia; order Anura; family Pipidae; genus Xenopus; species Xenopus laevis. Next base: position 50,492,762 of record NC_054385.1, read on the forward strand.
CTGTAAAAAAGTCTATATTCTGGTGAACTATCTGAAACCAACTGAACTTTAAAAAAGTGTTGGGAACAACCCATTTAAGGATCATGTCACACAGGGAGATTAGTCACCCAAAGTTAAATCTTGTTACTTTATGTGCCCAAGGTGCTCCACTGTGAGACTAACTTCAAGTTCAGGAATGTAAGCTGCCTGTTATCCTATCGCCCTATCTACGTCATAATCCAGATGACGTAGAACCATGTGGCATGGAAAGGGTTAAATATATTTAATCTCACTCCAAATATCTTAAACATCACGGTATGGGCCCCTTTGATATCTGATTAGTTAAAGGAAAAATATACTCCCCAAACAATGTAGGTCTCTATAAAAAGATATTGCATAAAAAAATTCCATTTGTAAAACCCTGCTTCATTTAAATAAACCATTTTCATAATAATATTCTGTTTTAGTAATATGTGTCATTGGGTAATCATAAATAGAAAATTGCCATTTTAAAAAACAAGGGCTGCCCCTGGGATTGTATGATTCACAGTGCACACAAACATACCAAACAAACCATATATGTTAGGTCACATGAGCCAATTAGGAGACAGAGTTCTGTCTTTTGCTTCCACACTTCTATCTGTTGCAGTTAGAGTTGTAGTATTTCTGGTCAGGTGATCTCTGAGGCAGAACACAGACCATCACAAATGATAGTTCAAGGAAAGAAATGTAAAAGGGCAAGATTTACTTAAATATATATTCCAGTTTGGTAAGATTCTTTAATATGCCACTTAATTTGATATAAACTATCTGCTGCTTAAGTATTCATTTCGGGGGTATAGTTTTCCTTTAACATAATAAAAAAACCTCAGCAAGATGACAACACAATGACTAATACAGTTTCAATTGCTTACTTTGGTGAACTAAGGCAAGGGCAAACAGGGGATTTTTTTAGGCATGTTTAGACTTGTTAATGCAAATGTCACCTGGAAGGGACCCCTGTTCAGACTGGATGGCTGTGTTCACCCCTTGGGATTCTGGGGAAGCTTGCATCAAGTAGGAGAGCAGAGTACCAGTGGGGAAGAGAAGAAAGGTAAAATGTAATTCTGCTTTTTCCCCCCACATAGAGTCACACAAGATCAGTGGCAGGGCCTTCTGCTTGGGACCTAAATGGACTGCTTCAGTTGTCTTGCCCTTGAGCCAGCCCTGCCTTCAACCCCACACAGTAATTGATGTATAACTGACAAAACTACCTGAAGATGTATAAATAGGAGCCTTTTGCATTTAATTTGAATTATCGCAAGTAAACTACTTGTATGTGTATTAAGTGACAGGAGCATGTGTTTTACAATGAAGAATTAATTGCGGTGGAGGTGAAAACTAACCCTAAAAAGTTTTTTAAATATATTAATAGTAAAAAGATGCAGGTTGAGAGTGTTGCTCCATTAAATAATAGTACCAGTATGGTTGTAACAGATACATACCTCCCAACATTTTGGAAGTAAAAAGAGGGACAAAATTTTTTTTCCCGCACGTAGCGCAGCAATTTCTTTGACCACACCCCTTTCTGTGGCCACACCCCCTAATTAACATGTTTGTTTTACAAAATTTGGCAGGTTATGAAAGTTTGAAAATATTTCTCCTTATCTAAACTGTGTTTTTGTGTCTCAAAATTGTTACAAAGTATCTTATTTGCACCTGGTGGCTGTTCTGGGCTCTCTGCTAAATTAAGTGAGAAACTTTGTTTCTTATTCTGGCTGTTCAGTGCAGAGAAAAGAGGGACTTTCCAGTACAAATGAGGGACTGCGGGTTCAGCTGTCAAAAGAGGCACTGTCCCTCCGAAAAAGGGACAGTTGGGAGGTATGCAGATACAGAAAAGGCAAATGTGCTAAATCAGTTCTTTTCTTCGGTGTATACAAAAGAGGAGTCTGGGTTCCCTGGCTCACTTTATAGCTGCACTAATGGCTCAGCTCAATCTAGTCAGTGGCTGACTCAGGATATGATTCATAAAGCTTTAATAAAAATTAATGTAACACGTAAACAAGGCTCTGGGGCCTGATGGCATACACCCCCGGGTTCTAAGAGAGCTTAGTTCAGTTTTTGACCAGTCCCTATTTTTGATTTTCTCAGATTCACTTTCATGTGGTATGGTGCCTATGGATTGGAGAAAAACTGATGTTATTCCAATATTTAAAAAGGGATTACCATCTCAGCCTGGCAATTATAGGCCAGTAAGTTTGACATCTGTGGTGGGCAAATTATTTGAAGGCTTGTTAAGGGATCACATTCAAAATTTTGTCCTAATGAATGGCATTATGAGCAACAATCAGCATGGCTTTATGAGGGATAGGTCATGTCAGACGAATTTGATTGCATTTTATGATGAGGTAAGTAAGATGCTGGACAGTGGGGGGGGGCAGTAGATGTGATCTATTTGGATTTTACCAAAGCATTTGATACTGTGCCCCACAAACGACTGCTTTCTAAACTAAGGTCTGTTGGGCTTAATGAAGTTGTTTGCACATGGATAGGAAACTGGCTACAAGATCGGGTAAAGAGGGTGGTTGTTAATATTACTCTCTACTTGGAATAAGGTTCTTAGAGGGGTCCCTCGGGGCTCGGTATTGGGTCCACTTTTATTTACCTTGTTCATTAATGACTTAGGAGAGGGTATTGTAAGTAATGTATCAGTGTTTGCAGATGACACAAAACTATCCAGCCCAATTAATTCCATCCAGGATGTGGCATCCCTTGCAACATGATCTTGACAAACTGGCAATCTGGGCAGCTAAGTGGCAAATGAGATTCAATGTTGATAAATGTAAAGTCATGCACCTGGGATGTAAGAATATCCAAGCCACTTCTACCCTTAATGGGACTGCACTAGGCAAATCCATTATGGAAAAGGACCTTGGAGTCCTTGTAGATGATAAACTTGGCTGTAGCAAGCAATGCCAGTCGGCAGCATCAAGGGCAAATAAGGTCTTGAGCTGTATTAAAAGGGACATTGATTCAAGGGAGGAGCGGGTCATTCTTCCACTGTATAGAGCACTGGTAAGGCCCCATCTAGAATATTCCGTACAGTTTTGGTCTCCAGTGCTCAAACAGGACATTATTGTATTAGAGAGGGTACAGAGAAGGGCAACTAAGCCGGTTAAAAGGTATGGAAAATCTTTGCTATGAGGAAAGACTGGCCAAATTGGGAATGTTCATGCCGGAGAAGAGACTTTATTTACCAGTAGGTCTTTCCAGCTGACACAAGGTCACCCATTCCAGTAAAGAGGTTCCGCCTAAATATTTGGAAGGGGTTTTTACAGTGAGAGCTGTGAAGATGTGGAATTCTCTCCCTGAATCAGTTGTACAGGCTGATACATTAGATAGCTTTAAGAAGGGGTTGGGTTGCTTTTTAGCAAGTGAGGGAATACAGGACTATGGGAGATAGCTCATAGTACAAGTTGATCCACGGACTAGTCTGATTGCCATTTTGGAGTCAGGAAGGAATTTTTTCCCCCTCTGAGGCAAATTGGAGAGGCTTCTGATGGGTTTTTTGCCTTCCTCTGGATCAACTAGCAGGCAGATTAAAAAAAACAAACCAAAAGGTTGAACTTAATGGACGTGTGTCTTTTTTCAACCTTACTCACTATGTAACATTGTGCTTAACATATCAAAGCAATACTGTGATTATCATACAGGCAAGAGAAACAGTGAGACATACTGAGAGAAAGACTGTCACTTCCTGTAGCTGCACTTGTAAACAATGAACATCTGACAGCAGGTGAAACATTACTCATTCAGCCTGAGCAGTTGCAGCATATTCTGACTAATATCAGACCCCAGAGGGGGCCCTTTTGTACATTCCCCCCAGCTGTGTGGATGTAAAGATGGATGAGTGTGTGGGAGATCTATGAACTTTGAAAGCTAATATGCTTATTGCATAGACTATAAATATATCAAAAGGCCACTCTGCCTGTATTGTGCATTGCACATGGGGTTGTCTGTGTTGGGAGCATAGTTTTATTGCATTTCCCTGTACTGACTATGAGCCCTTTTGTGAGTTATTCAGGCTGCAGCTATGCCCACGGAAAAACCTTTATGACTTTAGAGAGCAATGCCCCAGGGATCACACATTATACCTCAGAATTCTAGGCTACTGCCACTAATGGTTTCTTTTGAGGGATTACAAAGGAAAAAAAAAAGTTAAGTTGTCCTTTAAATGCCCAATGAGAACAAGGATCAAAATATATTCAAATGCTTTGCATATAATGTTCATTTAAGCTTTCATAACCCATTATTAACTACTAATTTGGCCACTCTGGACTAATTTATAATGGCATGCCTAACTGATATCTTTCAGGGTTCAAATAGATATTTATCAGGCAGGTTTGAAAATCCGATTCAGGGGTGTAACTACACAGGAAGGGGCCCAAGAGCCCCTAAATTATTAGCAATTTCAACATATATTGGTATAACAGGTCAACTGTGGACATTTTGGGGGCCCTACAATTAATTTGCTGTCGGGCCCCATAACATCTAGTTACACCACTGATCTCAACGAATATGGGGCACATCAGAACATTGCTAAGTTCCTGCATTGACTCCTATTATCAGCCAATCACTGAACCAATCAATCAGTCACGAATATACATTATAAAAGGCTCCTTATTTTCAGGCAAAAGAAAAAATATGGCTGAAAACAGAAGCTGTGATAGCAAACTCAGTGCATTAAAACAAGAAAACATTTTACATGTACTGGAAAAAAATAGGCACCAGGTCAAGATCAAATTAATCATATATATTTTTGTGTAATTTGTCCTTTAAAACATTAGCTGCAAAGCTGTTAGGGCTGTGGCCTTGAGATAAAACAGCTCTTTTCCATTGAATAGTGAAGCCTTGTAAATGGCTTGACAAAACAAGGGCACAATCATTATCTCAGCGATGACACAAGGTTCACTAATGTCTCTCCAGCTGCGCTTTGCAAACTGCAAGTACTAAATAAGCAGTTGAACTGACGTGCCTGGACTTGCCTCTTTCTAACTGTGTGTTTTTGCTTTTCAAAGTGAAATGGCCCAGAAAACAGGGAAGTGGTTTCTGTTCTAATGTTTGGCTCAGTAGGATGTGACATTGCCAGCTAGGTCTCTGTGTGTGCTTAGATCGGTGATGTGAAAAAGGCAAATTACAGGAAATGTGGGTATTAGGGAATAAGGAATTAAGAAATAAAAGTGTGTGTTTATCCCCGTCAACTTATTACTAGGCTGATATGTTTGGATAGTGCCAGCCTGGAAATGGTTTATTTTCCGGTTCTATTTTTCCTTTTTGGTATAACGGTGCATAAAACTGTCTGTGAGTTAATTAATCCTACCTGCATACCCAGTGGAGAATTTTTTAACGGCTTTTAATATTGGAGAAAAATATCACCAGTGATGTTTCTCATCACTTGGAAACACAAGTTAGAAAACAAAAACAAATATCTGATTATCTGCTGTGGGCAATATGATGTTGGTCTCCACTGTTAAACAGGTTGTTCACTTTTAAAGAAGAAGGAAATTCCCTGGGTGCAAAAACCCTCCCCCCTCCTCTGTGTTGCCCCCCCCCCTCCTCCCCCTGGCCTACCTGTCCCGTCGGGCAAATGCCCCTAACTTGTTACTCACCTCTCTGTGCAGGTCCTGTTCACGGAGCTCACAGGCGCCATATTCTCCCAAGCGGTCTTCTTCCTGCTTTGACCGGCGTTTTTGGCGCATGCGCAGTAGGAGCATTTACTGTGCATGCGCCGAATGTCAGGAAGTCATGACATTCAAAGCAGGAAGAAGACCGCTTGGGAGAAGATGGCGTCTGTGAGCTCCGTGGACAGGACCTGCGCAGAGAGGTGAGTAACAAGTTAGGGGCATTTGCCCGGGGGGACAGGTAGGCCAGGGTGGAGGAGGGAGGGGGGCAGCACAGGGGAGGGGGGAGGGATTTTTGCGCCCAGGGGGTTTCCTTCTCCTTTAAATTAATTTTTAGTATGATGTAGAGCAGTGCTGTCCAACTGCCGGCCCGCGACTCCCCCCATTTTGTGGCCCCCCACATGAAAGTCTGCCTGCTGTGACTGTTTACCTTGTGTAAGCTTTAAAAGGTATCAGTACTTTGATTGACTGACCCTTGCATTGTTTCTCAAATTCAGACAGTAAACTCCTGCATTGTTCACACCTGTAACCCCCCTGCATTGTTCATACCTATAACACCTCTATTGTCGACACCCCTAAAACCCTGTACTGTTCACACCTCAGACCCAACTGTTCATCTTAAAGTGACCCTGATAGATTTCCCTGTCTACTGCTCTATTCTGCCTGCCCTATGCTCCTTGTTTATAACATATTAATGTGCATATGGTCTTAAAATGTCTTGTATTAACATGGGTGTGGTTTACAGTGTTTGTGGTTTAAAAGGGGGAGTGGTCAACATTGAATTCCATTATCAGCGCTCCACCATGTAGGCCAAAAAAAAATCCGGCCCTCAGTACCCCAGAAGTTCAACAACACTGATGTAGCGAATGATGTAGCAGCTCTCCAGTTATTTTGGTTGGGTCCAAATTAACCTAGCAACTATGCATTGATTTGAATAAGAGACTGGAGTATGAAAAGGAGAAGGCAATAATAGAAAGACGAATAACAAAAAATTAGCAATAACAATAGTGACCCCCATTTGAAAACTGGAAAGAGTCAGAAGAATGCAAATAATTCAACTAAAAATAAAAAAATTCTATAACATACTAAAAGTTAATTTAAAGGCGAATCACCCCTTTAATAAATATTCCCTCTAGTGTTACACTTTACGTCAGTAGAAGTCTTTGTATGAAGTTGTCAACATACAGATCTGATGAGTTAAATTTGCACTAAATGCTGTGCATCTTAAATCAGAATAAAACCTGCAGTGCATTATGCCAGGAACAAAAGGTGAAGGGGCAGGGCTCTTACATGTGGGTGTTTTTAACTTTGTTGCCATTCTGTGGCTTTTTTGTTTTGGGAGTTCACCCCATGGGAGGGGTTTATACTAGGGTTGCCACCCAGCTGGTATTTTACCGGCCTAGCCGGTAAAATACCTGCCAAGGCCGGGGCCGGTATTACAAATTTACCGGAAATGTAATACGATTAAAAGGAGCCCTCGGCCTGCCCCCAATCTCCTGGAACTTACCTTTTCTTTTGCTTCTTCTACCGTCCATGGCGCGGCCCCGCCTTGGCCCCCGCGACTTTTGACATCATGGCCCGCCCCTTTGTGTCCCCGCCCCCACCAGCCGGTAAAGCAGTTTAAAAAAGGTGGCAACCCTAGTTTATACACTGCTCTATGGTGACTGTACCCAAAGGACTATGGTGTTTAACTTTTTAGTGTGGCTCCGTGGGTACAGCCCCCAAACAGAAGAATGGAGTGTGCAAAAATGATAAAGATAAATAAAAGCAACTGCCTGGCCAAAAATTGCCACATCACAACCATTTACATTCCTGCAGCATTTTATCTGAAACAATCATTTGTTTTGTTTATTTCTTTCACTGACTTTCATCCCTTTTCACACAGGTAAAGTGTATATTACTGTAGCAAAGCAACAGGCAAAATAATCCAGTGTTATAATCCAGTTTTACATTACAGGTAGTAAATGTCTCATCGTGGTTTGATTGCCAATTATTTTCAACTGTGCTGATCTAACAAACATATCTAAATATAATTCTGATTGGTTAGGCTGTGACTGCGTGGCATTTAGCAGCTGCAGTAATACAAAGGAAACAAGGAAAAGACGGATGCATCATCGGTGGGATCATTTTATTAATAATTGGCAAACAATTTTGAAACATTGGAGCAGAAATAAATGCTAATTACTAAATATACAAAGTTGTGCTCAGGAGGAGTCGCTTTCATTAAAGTATACCAAGATGTGATACATTTCATTCTGTACATTGTAATGTAGCACATGGAATAAAGTAATCATTTCTTAAAAATACCTTAAAATAACAAGTATTAATGAAATCAAGTATTTTTCCATACAAAAATATTACAACACAACTGTACTGATAATTACATTAGCATGTTACTGGAAAATTCCGTAGGGGGAACATTTGCAAACAGGGGATTGATTACAAAACAATCAGCTTTATACAAATGTATATTATGAAATAAATTTCTGTCGCCGTGATCTGCAGGATGACTCTATTTAGCAGATATTTGGCTGTGACCTCCCGGATCACAAGAAAAAAGAATATATACTGTCTTTTATTTTTCACCATTGAATAGCTAATTATGGGGAGTTGGTTAACTATGCACCCAGAAAAATGTAGATAGGATAATGTGTCTGTATACATAGAAAAAAAAACTATTGGTTATAATGTATGGGAGATTATAGCATAAGGACTAAGGAGGAGCAATAGGAATATCAGTGAATAGTTTACTTATTATGCCACTCTAACAAAAATAAAATAAATTGATTGTGTGATTGAAAATGATGAGAGCAAATCTGGAGATTTTAATGAAGTCTTAAGTTTATTTATTTATCACCCCACCTCTGTAAACTTGCAGTTTTATTCACTATACCATAAAAGATGGGGAAGGGATCCTAGAGCTTAAAAGGGTTAAGTAAACTATGAGTATAATGCAGGGTGTGATATTCTGAGACAATTTGCAATTGTTTTTAATTTTTTATTATTTGTGGTTTTTGAGTTATTTAGCTTTTTATTCAGCAGCTCTACATTTTACAATTCCAATCTGGTTGCTAGGGTTGAAATTGCTCTATCAACCATGCATTGGTTGGACTAAGAGACTGGAATATGGATAGCAGATGACCTGAATAGAAAGATGAGTAGCAATACCAATACATTTGTAGCCCTACAGAGCATTCGTTTTTAGACGGGGTCAGTGACCCCCTTTTGAAGGCTGGAAAGAGCCAGAAGAAAAAGGAAATCACATAAACCTGAAACACCATGAAACACCATGGGAAACAATGGTATCTACTCAAGTAGACATAATCAAAACCCTTTCCAAAATTTACAAATGTATAGGAAAAAGAACTGAAGATTTCCATAACAAAAAACATGTGGAACAATATAATCAAGGCGATACATAAAACTTCCAGGGCTGCCAGAGCAAAAGAGGCAATGTACAAATTAGTTACACTATAGCAATACACGCCTACAAAATTGTAAAGGATGTTCCCTAGGAGTTCAGGTAAATGTTGAAGGTGTGGAAATGATGATGATATTTGATTGACGCCCTGCATTACAACAATTTTGGAAGGAGGTATTAGAGGTTATAAATAAAGTAACCCAGAATGATTTAAAAATGGAGGACAAAGCTTTGATATTACTAAATGTCAAAGCAGACACACTAGAGACTATAAAGGACCCCCTTACTTTACAAATGTTGCAGGCAGCAAAAGTACTAATACCAAGGCAATGGAAAACACCTGAGGCTCCAAGTTTCAGAAAATGGTGGGCCGCTATAGAAGAAATAAGACAGTTGGAAGAAATATCACATTTACTACATAACCAGAGTACTAAATATTGGAAAATATGGGCTCCATGGGTAAATCATCTCAAAAATGTATCCGAACAAGGTAAAAATTGTTAATTATCTAGAACCTAGGATAATAGTAACGCATTCACTGTACACTATGTATAAGAAAAGTAGAGGTGAAAGATAAGCCATTTAAGAGACAGTTTTAGAATAAGCTATGACTTGTTGTTTAACTTGTTTAAATATTGATTCAAATGCAATTGTTGGTAAACTGATATGTGGACTCTTCTCCCCCCCTTGTTCCCCTCCCTCCCTTCTTATCTTCTGTACCCCCTCCTGGTTCATAACACACTAAAAAATTAAAAATAAAGGCCAATTGGAAATATGGTTAGAAGTGGCCATTCTATAACATACTAAAAGTTAGCTTACAGGTGAACCACCCCTTTAAGCTACAATTTGAGTAAAACTCGCCATATTGGGTCCCATGATGCAGTGCCCTAAGTTTAAACATTTTAAAATTGTAACAGATACAGTTAAAAAAGCATGTTAAAAAAAATAAATGCACAAACTATGTGTGTATGGGTGTGCAGGGAAAGGTAACTTTTTAATGAAATAGTTTGCTACAGTTGAAAGATCCTGCCAGAGATTACTAGGCTACCAACACAGGTTGCTGTATTTAAATTGCAACAGTTAAAATAAAAGTATAGGAAAACAGTAACCAAAGAAGGAAAGTCGTTAACCACTTGCGGGTGTCAAATGTTAGTCACCACCAAGTGAATGTATTTACTTACATGAAGCCTCCGGCCCGGGGTTATACCAGTGAGCACCTTGAGCGATCTTCTTCTGGCTTCTTCTTACTTCTAGCGGCTGCACATGCACATTAGAGGGAAAAGCCGAACTTTAACTAAAAAGTCGGATATTTTGTTGTACTGCGCACGCGTCTGGATCGCTCCGTGGTGCTCACTGGAATAACCCTGGGCTGGTGCAGTTTTCTGCTGATAGGAGCACCGGCCCAGGATTTCAGGTAAGTAAATACATTCACTTGGAGTGCCTAACATTTGCCACCCCCAAGTGGTAATCGACTTTCCTTCTCCTTTAACAGAAGAGACAATGTCCTTGGACATTATGAGAGATCCCTGTGGCCTGGACTGCTTTGATACCAAAACTGGTATATGGGAGGAGGGGAATTAACAAAAAAGTTAACAAAGGAAAATGTAAAAGTGTTGTATAAAATGTTATATGAAAATGTTGTATTTCTGCCAACTTATTAAAATTTCTGCCATTTTCCCGCACTTTTCCAAAAATGTTGTTTAAAAAGTAGGCGTGGCTAATATTGTGTCATATGTATGACCTTTTTGAGAATTAGTAGAACTCATGACATTTGTACAACCATTCTTTCTGCCAGAATGTTTCCACCATAATGAAAGTATGAAATCTGTAATTACAAATCTTTTTGGCGAACAGCGCAACAACAACACTTTTTTTCTGTGTATACAACACAAGATACCTTTAAATTGGTTGTGCTTATGACATTTTTACAATTTGGCGTCCAGCGTTTCAGAACTATGTACTTGCTGACACTTTTGTCAATTCCCCCATACGGTTCAATGCAATATGCTTATTGTAGGTTCCTGTTACCTGTCATAAGCAATACTACCAGCACCTTATTTCAGGACTCTTACCATAATCGTAATCTCTCCATGGCTTGTCCCTTGCCTGTCTGCACTTAACGTTCAACTTACTTAACCCCCTGTTGCCTTGCCTGAACTTATTCATGTTGCCCCATTTCCAGTTTCAGCAGAACTTAACTTACATTAACTGCCTTGACCTTGCTTTCTGACCTGTCATACCTACTTAGCCATTTACCTAACTTGCCTGATGCAACTGTGCTCTCTGCACTAGTGATGTGGCCCCCTCTATAGAACTTCTCTGCTTGTTCCCCCACAACCAGCTTCCTACTTAGCCCCCGACAACCTTTCTGCCAGCCATTGGCTCTTACAATTAGAACTTTAGAATGTCCCTTGGTATTTTTCCTCTGATGTTATACCATTTAATATAATAAATGTAAAAATGTGCTGTGTGTCATGAGTGTTAAATCTTCTTCTCTGCCCTTTACTTCATGTGATTTGTTTACTCATTTGATCATCTCACACCATTTGCTTTAGTAACTGCATAATACATCACATACTCTCCTCCTCTCCTCTCCCAATCTCTCCTGGAAGAATGATTTCACTTTCTACATCTCAAGTACAGACTTAGAGAAGCTGAGACTTTCCCTGACATTTCCGTGTTCACCTAATATGGTTACAACTAACTTTTCCAATCATATGCTGTGCCACTTACAGTATTATGGACAGATGCTAAATTGCACCTATTCTTTTCACTATGGCACAAGTAATCAGATTTTTTCTCTAGCTGGTAGTTGACTGATAAATTGCTCATTGGTTGCTAAGAGCAACTGCATTTATTCAATATAGCACCTATTTAATATGAAAAGTACACATATGAGCATTTACTAACATCTTCCCATGCCTGCTGTTATTTCACATACAGTATCATAGTCATTTTAATTAAAGTCTATCCACTTTCCTTATCTTTTCTTAGTTTAATTTACTAATAGCATAAGCTTTCTAACCTCTAAAACTGTCTGAATCAATTGGCTTCCCCAGTTGGCAATCTATACTTTCAATGTTGGTCTCGGTCTCATAAACCCACCAAAGGACTTGACCCTCTGCAATTACAATAATGGCAAATTGTATGTGTATATAATGGAAATAAGGATTGGCTAAAGGGCATTGTCCTATGATGGGACCCACCAACAGAGATTGTCTGCTTCTTACCCCATTGTTCCAGTGCTCTTTGATTTAAATAGTGACTATGTCAGCTTACAAGTCTAGAAACTATTCAATGGAAAATAATTACTTTATCATGCATTGAAGATGACCATGCCTTCTGTATAAGTATTGGTCACCATTAATTTACTGTATGTTCCTTTCAGTACCCTGTAATGTAAAAGGCATAGAGTTTTGTGTACCAAGAGTAACAACTCCTATCTATACATATACTGGTAGCAGTAGCAGTCATATTGTTTATCTCTACTACGACACTCTTTGTAGACACTAATAAACAACATCTGTTATGGTAATAAATAGTTCATGCTGCTGTTGTAGTCTGTTGAATGCTTTCTGGGAAACATGCAGTTTAGTGGCTCCTAATCATGGGTATAATGCAAATATACAGAGAACAAGAATGAATCTGTCCACACAATAAATTATTCCTTTGTAGCCTTCATAATCTAAGGGGAATTATTATGTACTCATAAAAATGGTACATCTTTCTTTTGGCTGAGACCATCAAATCTCTTAGGCAACATAAAAAGGGTTCAGGTCTGCAATGAATGGGATGGATTTGGCAGTTAAGAAGTGACAGGTCTCTCCCGTAATGTAATGTCTGGAATAGCTCATGGGTTTAAGTACCTACTATAGTCTTGGGGACTGAAATATTTCCAGTAAAACTTGTTTAGGACAGAATGACCTGCAGAAGGAATCAGAGAGGAAGACATACAGATAGTGATACAGTTAAAATAAATATTTATGCATAAATGAATTCATATAACATCACATTTTATGCTATTTATTATATGTATGTATATATATTTATATATTATCCCTCCCTCATAGCAAGCTAAATCTGTCTATCCTAATTTATTAAGAAATGATTCCAAATTCCAAATACTGTTATTATAATCTCAAATGGTATTGGCTGCTGAGGTCACCCCAGATCATCTAATCACTTAGAGCCTATTTTTCAAACCTCAAAGTTTTCTGTTCGAGTTTTTAAAGGGTAAAAGGGAAAAAAAATTGAATTTTTAGAGATTTATTATACCCCAAAGATGGTAAAAATCCAAATCTGAAAATCCTTCAGCTAAAACCTGTCAAAGACATGTAGAAGTCAATGACAGATGTCCCTTTTACAAATTGGAGAGATTTCTTGACATCGTGATCTGCGCTGGTTATTGTACGATAATCCGAAAAAGTCAAGGTTATTGGGCAACAAATTGAAAAAAGTCATACGATTCAAGATTCAAATTAGAATCTTTGTTTAGACTTTTACTGAACCAACTTTTTTCAACCTTATTATTTGATAAACTAGATAAATTCATGGTTGGGAGTTAGGTCAACTTTGTTTTAGATAATACCCCCTTGGAGCTGAGATCAGGGTAACATGGGATTGCCAACATGTTCCTTCAAAGCATCTCATGAAATTATTCACATACTTTGTTTAAATAAAGCCACATTTTTGTTGAACACTGGTTTTCTGTTAGCTCCATTGAGAGGTGTGCTTTGAGGCAGGAACCTCCTCTTAGAAATCACCAGAAAGCATTTTTGAGGGATAGTCATGGGAGAGAATTTTTTCACCAGTATCACTGGGTGGAGATCAACCGCATATTTAAAACACCTAGGGGGTTATTTATCAAATTCTGAAAATATCTCATTATTTTCTGAAATCTACCAAATCCACATGGGTTATTTCACCTTATTTTCTTATTTCTTGTGCGGGAAAAAACTCGAAAAAAATCATGAGAAACTTGAATCGTACAAATTTTTTGGATTTTCCGCACGAAACCCAGAGTCGGGATATCTCCCATTAACTTATATACAACCTCGGCAGGTCTGAGATGCCTGATTTTCGGATTCTGACTTTTTCCATCCACGGTGTATAGTAAATCCCGAAAAATTTGATTTTTTCTTTCACTAAAAATTCAGATTTTATAGTAAAAAAACTCGACTTGGCATTCAGACTTTAATAAATAACCCCCTAGTGCCCAATAACATTTTAGATAATTTGGAAACAGAAAGCAAACATACTGTATCACAAATAATATGTTCATAAGAACTCACATATGCTGTTCCTTGTTGTATTTATGACTTAATTTTCGAAAACAATTCTTTATTTCTTTTCTAGCATCACATATATCTGCATTTCATCTTGATTAGTTCACACATTCCCAGCATCTCTATCACTAATTGGACTGGATGGTGGTTATGGATAATACTGGTCATTTAAAAAAAAAAAAATGCTATAGGTGTTTTGTTCCCCTTTAAGTACAATACAGGCTATTACAATGTATAAGTTGAAGGATAATAAAAATATAATATATATATATATATATATATATATAATTTAAATATATATATATTTTTTTAATGCTTGTAATTATCTTTGCTAAGGTATGTGTATACTATCTGTATGTGCATTTTATAGCAGCCAAACTTGCACTGCCTGCAGATGACATGTGTTTCTCCTGAATAATCTCCTCATAATCATATTGAAATAATATAACCTTTATCTCTGAGCATTTACAATATAATATATATTGGGTTTATATGTTTTATGTTTTAGTTTCATTTAATCACATTGGCATGCATATTAAAGAACTATTTACATTTGCCAAAGTGATTTGTATCCGTGGGCATGATTGATTCAGTTTGCATTCATCGCTTCTGATAATGACTGAAATGTCATTTAAACTATATTACAATCATATTTTACATTGCAGGATACAGGACCTCAGAAATGTAATAGAACTGCATGTCCTTCAAGTAAGATTTTTTTTTTTTCATTACAGTGTCAATATAGCTTAATTGGTGCACACAGATCAGCCACCAAAAAGTGCAAAATCTCGTAGTAGAATAAGCCAGAAATTCAGAATTAATTTAGTGCTCTTATAATGATAGACTGAGCAGAGTAAATTTATTAAAATGGGTGAGAGAGGATTCTAGGCACCAAAACATTGATGCTGTTATATCAGCTTTAATAAGCTGCATGCTTGTATGTTGTACAGCGCTGTGCAATATATTGGCGCTTTATAAATAAACTATAATAAGAATCATGAAATAATACTGTACACTTCACAGGAAGCTAGGTCAGCATATTTATGTTTCCAAAATACTGCTGATATTGTTGGTAAATGTGCAAGAGCACAACATAGCACCAAGGATCATAAATATTTGAATGCTACATTTTCCAGTGCATTTATTTTGCAAGATGACATCAAATAAACACATCTGTCATGTGCAGGAACCAGCAAGGTGTCAGCTTGTCGTGTAAAGGTAACAAACCTTCCACAGCAATGTTGCTTCGTTCAAATGTTGCTGCCCTAGAGCACCCAGCTTTTTACAGCATATTATCATGTTTAAATCTGTCGCCCAGCAACAATAGAGATGGATTCTCAAAGCAACACTGTACAAAAACAATGCTACGTTCCCTTGCACCTGTACTTAAGGTCAAGATATCTACTTTCGAGAGTTAAGGGTGCAAGAGAGTCTAGTTTTAGGGAAGGCTTATGTCCCCTTTAATAAAAAGCAATCAGTTTTGCTATCCAAAACTGGTTTACCAGTTGAACAGGGCATTTTGTCCAAGCGTCATAAAATAAATCTGACTGCAGCCTCCAGATTGCACCGAAGCAAAAAACACCTGGGGGAAAAAAAAAACGTGTAACTATTTTGTAAAGAATATAGAATGTCATGTTATAAGCTTTATTCTTAATTTAACAGAATATTAAAGTATACAATTATCTATCTATCTATCTATCTATCTATCTATCTATCTATCTATCTATCTATCTATCTATCTATCTATCTATCTATCTATCTATCTATCTATCTATCTAGCCACACACACCTTATTCTTATGAACAAGCTGTATTGCTTGGGGTTGGATGGCTATTCCTAGAATCAGACAATAACCGGGATACCAGGAAAACGCCCGGTGAACCCAGGTGTCAGTGGGCCCTTGTGCTGCTAGACATTTGACATATTTCATGGCCATTCCCTATTTCTATGAGCACAAAGAGGCTAAATAGATGGAATAATAGGTTATAGTATGTATAACTAAAGAGACTAGGGGAATAGAGGTTGAGTAATGAGAGGAAGAATAATAGAATGGCGAGTGGGCAACTGGTCAAAATTTTCTTGGTGGGCCCCATGTCTAATGGTGGGCCCCTGGTGTTCCAGTCCGACACTGCACTTGACGATGCCAAAGTCTTATCTGTTGCCCCCAGTTAACTAAAGATTTAACTACTACAAATGTCCCAGTCTCACCCTTAGGGATATGGCATTCAAGGCATTATATTAAAAATAATATTGGCATTCTTGCATCCATAACCAATGCCTTCATTTATCTCCTTCCCTTCTGTTGTCATCCTACTTAACTAGATCCAGTTGTTGTAAGACCTTCTGTGACCTGTTCATTCTTGTGAGGCTGAGGGAGTTTGCCCAACTCGTACTACAACCCCAAAGCAAAGGCGGTTTAAAACAAAGTTGAATCAATGTGAAAAAAATATTATGGGAGACACAATTCCCGACTTTAATGTTTCTTTCAAATATAGTTTTCTTGAGCTGTGATGGATACTTTACCTTGTCATTTCTTTCACATAAAAATTTGAGCTTTTGAGCCTTCTTGTGCATAAAGACACCCTCTAAGGTTCCAGTTTCACCAGACCGCAGCTCGATTGCTTTCTCTCCCCAACCCATGATTTGGTTAGATTGAAGGTACGCTGAAAAATGAACATTGATATGAGGTATCTATAAATGTTATTCTAATTCTGGTTTGTAGTATTACAATCAAAACAAATCAGCAGCCCACGGAGAAGCCATCTGTTTAAACAAACCCCTACCTTGCCCTAGCTGCTGCCCTTTTTAGACTTTGATATAAGGAGTAGCTTATTATACAGAGGCTTCTCATTGGACTGCTGTTCTGCATTTGACATTTTTAACACAAACAATGGTTTTCAGACATATTCCGTAGTGACGTTGTCCACACACGTTACAGCCATTTGAAGTATTCATCCATTTGGTGAGACACTGCTATTGCTGCTAGTGTATGGCCACAGTAGCTCTCAGACATTATGGGGCCCATTTACTTAGCTAGAGTGAAGGAATAGAATAAAAAAAACTTTGAATTTCGAATCTTTTTTTTGGCTACTTCGACCATCGAATGGGCTACTTCGACTATGACTTTGAATCGAACGATTCAAACTAAAAATTGTACGACTATTCAACCATTCGATAGTCGAAGTACTGTCTCTTTAAAAAAAAACTTCGACCCCCTAGTTCGCCACCTAAAACCTACCGAAGTCAATGTTAGCCTATGGGGAAGGTCCCCATAGGCTTTGCAATCTTTTTTTGGTCGAAGAAAAATCGTTTGATCGATGGATTAAAAACGATCGAACGAATTGCCGTAAATCCTTCAACTTCGATATTCGAAGTCGAAGGATTTAACTTCGACAGTCGAATATCGAGGGTTAATTAACCCTCGATATTCGACCATAAGTAAATTTGCCCCTAGAAGTTCTGGCAACACTTGCTATAGCTTTTATACAGGGAGCTTCAGACCACAGTGCTTTAATATCCTCTGTAAACCTATTTTTGTGCATTACTGCAGGATTTCGAATCCTTAAGCCTAAGGTAATTTCTGGCTTTAGTGGAGGCAATGTGATTGGAGATTCACTTTAAATAGAAGTAACACATTATCACATTCACAGGTAAAAAAAGAAAACACCATGTTAGGTATTATTTTCCACATGTGCTTAATTCTGTAACACATTAAATGGTAAAGAATTATTTTTCCTGTGTAAACGCATTTTTATAATCCCTTAAAGTTTTATTGCAAATTGATTGTGACAAATAGAGGTGCATAGTGCAAGAGGGATGGCTGCTGACTTTATCATCTGATAAATGCTAGATTTATGTTTATAGTCTGCTAATTGACAAAACGACAATGTCTTTGTGCCTGGGCGATAGCAAATTGCAGCCTAAAGGTTAAGAGCGATTATGATATTGATTAACATTATGTAGTGTCTGGAAGGGCAACATCAACTATTGACTATATAATCCTCGGATTGAGCTCTCGCAGAAGAGTTTTGCCGCAATGTTTGCATATGTATTGAGGGGAAATAATTAATCTGATTTACAGTACGTGAAACTACAAAATATCATTGTGACAATAAAAATAAACCAACTGGTATTGAGCTATGACATGAGATACATGAGATATATGAGATACGTCACTTATATGACTCTTGCCACAGCTGATTATCTCCTGAAAATGTGCATTAGACTTCTGCACTCAGATTTTTTATATTTAATTATGAAATCTGACATGGGGCTGTTAGTTTTCCAGGTGCCCTCTGTCATGTGACTTGTGCTCTCATAAACTTCAGTCACTTTTTACTGCTAAACTGCAAGTTGGAGTGATATCACCCACCTCCCCCCCAACAGCCAATCAGCAATGGGAAGGAAACCATATAAGATCTCCCTGATACAATACAACAGCTCCCTAATAGATATGAGAATAACACTCAACAGTAAAAAAAAAACCCAAGTCCCACTGAGACTCCTTCAGTTACATTGAGTAGGAGAAACAATAGCTTATCTGAAAGCAGTTCCATCATGAAGTGCTGTCTCTTTCTGAAAGCACGGAATAAGGCACAATGCACTGAGATGACTGCCTGCACATCAACATTACAACTAAAAAAAATACACTTGTTGGTTCAGGAACATCATTTTATATGGTAGAGTGGATTATTTGTAATGTAAACAATGTAATTTAGAAAGAAACCTACACCATAAAAACCCTGACAGAATCCCTTTAAATTCTAGTAAGCCATGGCAACCAATCAGTTGATTATTTTCAAATGGCTGCCCAGGAAAGGCTACCTAATGATTGGTTGCTATGAGTTGTTTGAGCTGTACCAAGCAATTTAGATAACATGAAAATGTAATGCACATTTATTGTTTTGGATCTCTTCATTAATTATAAATAAATCCATTATTTATATAAATATGCATTAGGCAATAAACAGCTCTGCCAGCCAAATCAAATGTTTAAATGAGGAGTACTTACCCACAGAGGCAGGCATTTCCCCCCACTGCAAAATAGATTCTTTTGTGAAGCGTCCGTATGTATCTATGTAAACTCCTTCATCTTCGTAGCTCACCAATAGTTCCATACCATTTGTGTTGGGCAGAATGATGATAGCATGTGGGTGAATATTTCCTTGGATCTGAAATGATAATAGATTGCAATTCATATCTTTTATCCATAAAAAACACGTGCAACTACTTTATAGATAGATTATAGCAAATGATTGGTTGAATGCTGGTTCTGGTCACGTGGAACATGATAACTAGACAAATATTCTGCAACTATCCTTTTGCAATGAGTTCTATGGCCCACTGGGTCAAATTTATGTTTAGGGGTCACACACCCAGCAGGTGGCTTTTTCCATAAAATCTATTTTTAATTCAATCATATTCTTTGTTTCATCTTTAATTTGACATTCACAGTTGCAAAATGTCTCATTACTGTTTCTGTTTCATTATTACAAAGAAAAAGGAAATAATTTTAAAAAATTTGGATTGTTTGGATAAAATGGAGTCTATTGGAAAGGGCCTTCCAGTAATCTGGAGCTTTCTGGATAATGGGTTTCCGGTTAACGGATCCCAAACTGTAGTTTAAATTGATAAATCAGCCACATTCTAAGACAGTTCTGAAATTAACCTTTTTGTTCTGTGACTCCCAGACTAATTATACTGTTAACAGTATAGAGAGAGCCTGAAAATAAATATAAGCAAAATATAATAATAATAATACAATGGAAATCTCACAGTGGTTTTGATTGCTGAGGACAGTGACCTCAACATCCAACCAGCATATATGGCTATTCATTTGAATGTCACGCAAAATAAATATTGAAAACCAGTTGCTTAGAATAGTTTCATCTATAACTGTCTAGAAGTTAAGGTTAAAGATGAAACATCATGTAAGATTAAATTAATATTATTATAGGAGTAATAGTAAATATATTGCAAAATGGAAAATATTATGTTGCAAACTAGTAAGTAAATATTATTATATGTGCCACGGTTTATATCTACTGTACATAATATGAATTTTATTGTTAGTAAAGCAAATACACCCTCATAAATCTACACAGCTAAGCTGCTGCGACATTTCCATGTTGTGACTCACTAGCTTCATAAATATGTGGCAATTGGCAAGCGTAACATTAAAATAAAAAAAATGAAAAACTCTACTTGCCAGACTGAAAAAACTCAGGCCCACCACTGCAGTCCCCTTCTCTGCTACCACTATCCGTAACACTAACACCGGCATCCACAGACGGAGAGCAATTTTAATTCGTTGCCTTGGTGTTTTCATGAGCAATTGAAGTGAAAAGAGATGGGAACAAGGCTTAAATCCTTGACAGTAACAGGCAAAAAAAAAACCAGCAGCGAGCTTTCTCTGTTACAGGCAATCTGTTACCCTGCAGCTCTCCCAGGAAGCATGATATAGAATCCACTCTCAGAATACTATCCTTTTAAATCAAGTGACCCTTTACGATCAAAGGAATATTGCTGTACAGATAGAAAACTGTAGAGGAGCTTCACTTTATTTCAGATCTGTGACACCGAACAGGGAGGAGAGATGTGTATTTTTAGAAGACTCTTTTTTTTTTATTTGATATCCGTTTCCCAAAGAAAAGGGCACAACTGCAAATAGACCTCCAAGGGGATCCTCAAATTAAGGACATCATTTATTTGAGAAATATTATTATAGCCTGCTCTACTTTTAATGAGTAAGGCGAGATTTCTTCTAGCCTCAATTAATTTTAAATTAATTATTTGGCCGTAAATGAATTCCAGGTGGTGATGGAATGGTCTGTCAGGCTATAAATGTTTAATGTATTGTCATGTGCTTGTGCCTCTGCTGTCCTGTAGGGATGCTGCTGAAATTGCCTCCACATCATTTTTTGTGTGATAAAATGTCAATGTTTCTTTGACACGCTGCAATGCCCACGCTATTTTATTGCTATATGTACTGAAGATCAAGATTCATTGTGACTGTTTTGCCTCCACAGTCTCTACTGGTGCATTTTCTTAATTTATGGGCATGTTTTTTGCTAAATAGAATGTGGAAGATAATTCTCCCCTCTCTATATAGCACTTTCAGTTTACAGGAGAGAATAGAATGGGAATGTAAATGTAGAATGGGAAAATCTTAGCAATAGAAGAGAAAATATGTTGACTATTTGGTAGGGGGGTGCTCATGTGATGTAATGAGTGAAATCAGAATAGTGTAAACAGGTGTCAGTACTACTACTACAGCAGTCTTTGTTCCACTCGAGCTTACAGTCTATCACTATCACTATCGCACAATAATAACCTGCCTGTATGTTTTAAGAGTATGGGAGGAAGCCAGAGTATTGGGTGATCCCCAACCAGTGGCTTGCGAGCAACATGTTGCTCACAAACCCCTTGGATGTTGCTCTCAGTGGCCTCAAAGCAGGTGCTTTTTGAATACCTAGCTAGGAGGCAAGTTTTAGTTGCATAAAAACCATGTGTACCTCCTGGAGGTTGCAAGTCCTCATAGGGGCTACCAAAAAGCCAATCACAGCCCTTATTTGGGAATAAGAACTTTTTTAATGCTTGTGTTGCTCCTCAACTCTTTTTACATTTGTATGTGGCTCATGGGTATAAATGGTTGGGGACCCTTGAAGATAGCCCAAGCAAGCACAATGTGGATCTTACACTTTGCAGATGCAGATTCCTGGCTGGAATCAAACTTGGAAACCCAGCAGTGCTAATTGCTATGCTGCTAAATAAAGACATAAAGGGTTTAATAAAGGCAAGTGCAAGAGTACTCATGGGCACTTATGAGCCCTGAAGAATGTTGTGATTTGGTCTTAGCTCCAATTAAAATTCCGGAGCAAGGAGCAGAGCGCAGTATCAGGGCAGCCAAACCCTATTCTTACTTCCTGGCTTAGGACAGGTGATATGGACAGGGCCCTGATGCAGACTAGACACTCTCGAACTTGTGTGCCTCAATGACGTGCAAGCTAGGGGATGTGTAGGGGGCCGGAGGGGAAACAGCTACTTGCCTCCCCCAACCAACCCCTCCTAGGGAGAGTGTTTAAGGGGCTAGCAGTAGGTCCTACTGCTTTTTTGCACATTGCAAATGGTGTTCTTCTTACTAAATGACCCCTATAGAATTCACTGCTTATAAATATGTTGTTTATGAAATGAGTACCCAAAGGTCAGCCAGTATGAGAGGAACCCTACAAGCTTGATTAGGAAATGATTACCTCTATCTCTAATTAACAAATATAAAGGGTTCTTTTTGATTTCTAGGACAGGGTATTATCAACCGTAGCAGCTTAAAAAAACACTAAATAGCCCTTTAAGTGACTCCCATGTGCCAAGGATAATAGTTGATATATGTATCTTTTCAACCTCAATAACTATGGAAATGCACTATCACAGCTAAATATGCATTTCCATACCTTTCTTAATAAGATAAGTATTACTGGTGTTGCTGTGGCGTTTTGTTTCCTGTTTAACCTCCTGTTCATACCACAGTCTTTGAATGGTTGATGACTAAGTGTTAGTATATACACAATGTTTCCTGAAATGACTATTTCTACATAGATTGACTGTAGTTCTCAGTAAAGCTAATGCTTTCTAGTTATTTTAATAGATTGCATTAGTATTATGTTTGCTTTGTTTAGTGCATTGGGAACACGAAACCTTTTTAGTAAAGCAGCCAAAGAACTTACTTTGCTTTTAGGTCAAGTCTTGCTGCCAACTGTTGTGCTCAGTTTGAAGTGAACAAGCTGCCAGCTTTCTCATACGGATATGCCAAGACACTGCTACCTAATTTTGACCCGAATCACTTCACCCTTCAGAAATGGGCCATAGGCCAATACCAGATGCCAAGTACATTCACATCTACCATCTATAAAAATGACGCCTTCAGCAGCCATAAAGTCCTCAGCAGCACTGCAGAAGTAGAATATACTGGAATAATTCATTTAAGCCACAAAGGCTTAGATATTACCTTTGTTGTATAAAGCGCAAGGAATCTGGGAGTGCATCCAAAGCTACACAACTCTCTACTTATGTCACTGACACTATTGTGCATTATCAAGTATTGTACTGAGAACAACACTCTTTTTGGTAGAAGATAATCAAATATTCTTTCAGCTGATATGCTGCAGTACCTGAGAACCTCAAAACAACTCCAGAAGCTGAAGAGGGTTTTGACATGTGCTGATATAGATTGGGGGTATGTTTATCAAAGGGTGAAAAGAGCTCGCTGCAGTTCTTCTGAAGGAAATTTCACAACTCTCTTTTTGGTTTTATAAGAGTCTAGGGGAATATTTATTAAAGATTGGACACTTAGCCCTTCGTGAGTATGCCCTAAATAATCCCATACAAGTGAATAGATAGCAGCGGCACTCTCTGTTGTCATCCTTTGATAAATATATCCCATGATACATCTACATAACACAGACGCTATTGCATCAGGGAAAATGGGTTATCTTTAATACAATCGATAAAGAAAAAAATCCACGGCACACAGGCTGCTGCAAGCAAGGAACCCCTTGCACGTTTAATGCGGAAGTGAGCAACGTTTCAGGGTCACGCCCCTTTGTCAAGCCTACGGTAATTAGTGCATACAAGCATAAATAGCCATACAAAAGCAATGATTGGTGCAATAAAAACATGTGATAGCAGTGCTGAGTGCATTTTGACAAAAATGTTCCCAATAAAGATACAAACATTACCATAAAGAGTAGAAAAACTTTTTTTTAAAACATTTTTTTAAAAAACTTTTTGAAAAAATTGAAAAATTTTAAAAGCAGATAAAGGTGGAGGCATAGTCATACTTAACACCATTGACTATGATAAAGAGGCGGAACGCCAGCTTAATAACTTTGTGCATTATAAAAGGCTTGATAGTGATCCCACCATTAAATTTAAGAATGAGATCAACATGCTTTTAAATGAGGCTATTTTGGAAGGTATTATAACAGATGAGACTGGGAGGCTTTTGTTAACACAATTTCCTAAGATACCGCAAATTTATTTTTTGCCCAAAATACATAAAAGCTTAACACAACCCCCAGGGAGGCCCATCGTTTCTAATGTTGGCTCTATTTGGCAACCCCTTTCTATTTACATTGATTTGTACTTACAGGAGGTATTGCCCACATTAGAACCGGTTTTAACCGACACCACTGAATTTCTCACCAGACTAGACAATGTAGAAATACCTATTGAACCTTTCTTTCTGTGTTCTTTAGATGTGAAGGATCTCTTCACATCTATACCGCATGATGAGGGCATTGAATGTGTGCGGACGTACCTTTCCAAGGGAATATTACCTACCCATATGGTTAATTTTTTGTGTACATTGTTGGAGTGTGTACTCACCAAGAATTACTTCAAATTTAAATGTGAATTTTTCCTTCGCCATGGGGGCCAACATGGCACCCGCTTATGCTAATATTTTTATGGATTCTTTCGAAAAAACCTTTATTTTCTCTAATTCTGAATTTTCCAGTCACATACAATCATACATGAGGTATGTGGACGATACTTTTTTTATCTGGACAGGTTCCCTTACCAAATTACAGGATTTTGTCACCTATTTGAACAACACTCATGGCACCATTAAATTCACCTTTGAGGCTAGTCCCTGTGAATTACACTTTTTGGATGTTTTGATTAAGTATACGGGTAATTCCTTTTCTACGTCATTGTATACGAAACCGACCAACAAGAATAATCTGGTTAGATTCTCAAGTTTTCATCCCCCAGGGTTGCTGAAAGGTTTACCTAGGAGTCAATTGTTGCGGGTAAAGCGCATTACATCTACAGAGGAATTATTTGAGGCAGAATCCGTAAATATCATGCAGAAATTTGCTGATAAAGGTTATGACGCTAAGGAGTTAGCTTTGGCTAGGGAGGCCGTTAAGGCAATCCCTAGAAATGAAACATTAAAACGTAAGGTTTCTAGCAGTACTGTGTCAACACGTATTCCATTTATTTCCTCATATGATTCCAACTCCAAATTGTGTAGAAAGGTTATTCTAAAGTATTGGGGCATTCTGAAGGCTGATCCGAAATATGGACATTTGTTTCAATCACCACCCCTCTTTTCATATAGAAGGGGGAGAAATATAGGTGACTTAATCAAACCCAAACCTAAGTGTAAAATGGATGTCCATCATTCGGTTAAGTCTAATGGTACTTTCCCTTGCAGAAACTGCGGACATTGCAGTGGCATTATTCCAGGGGATGTGGTAATGCACCCGTCGCTTGGCACTAAGACAAAAGGTTTCTTTACATGTGACACTTCGAATGTGATATACTGTATAAAATGCCCATGTGGGATGGCCTATGTAGGCCAAACCACGAGACCCATTAAGACTCGTCTTAACGAGCATAAATCTATAATAAGGAATTATAAACCAGCTACTGGTTTATCACGACCTGTCGAAGGTATGATGGAAGGTGAGATAAAGGATAAAAAAGAGAGGAAAGAAATGTTGTTGGCAAAACATTTCTTTGCCCACGGCCACCGGGTGGGGCAATTGCGCTGGCAGATATTAGAGCGGGTGGTTACTAGGCATGGGCAGGATATAAAAAAACTGTTGCACCAAAGAGAATGTTATTGGATCTGGCACCTACAATCCAAGCAACCTAAGGGTTTAAATGAGGAGTACAACTTGGCATGTTTTTTATAATTAAACTGGTTGTTCTTTTTTTACAGATAATATCCCACAATATATGACAGGGACAGGTACTATACCCCGTTGCCCATCATCTGGTAGGGTAAGATTTACTGATTGAAAATAATCTTATGTTATATCTTTGTACACTTTTTGTATTTTGTGCGCTATTTTTGCCTATTCTATATTTTTAGAAACTTTATGGACTTTAATTAGGTTGGTATCACTAAAGGACTTTGATTTTTTAATTTTTTTTCAATTTTTTCAAAAAGTTTTTAAAAAAAAATGTTTTAAAAAAAGTTTTTCTACTCTTTATGGTAATGTTTGTATCTTAATTGGGAACATTTTTGTCAATATGCACTCAGCACTGCTATCACATGTTTTTATTGCACCAATCATTGCTTTTGTATGGCTATTTATGTTTGTATGCACTAATTACCGTAGGCTTGACAAAGGGGCGTGACCCCGAAACGTTGCTCACTTCCGCATTAAACGTGCAAGGGGTTCCTTGCTTGCAGCAGCCTATGTGCCGTGGATTTTCTTTATCGATTTAATTGTGAGGTGGCCGAACCTCTACCACTGAGCACCAGACTTCGTATCTTACACTGGGTGTGCGAGAGCCAGCTTTTGTTTTACATTATCTTTAATACAAAACATGGTCAACAACTTAAAATGTTGCCTTCATTTTAAAGGTATATAATTACATTACATATTGTGTTCAGAGCAAGCCATCAGTTACAGTTACATATGCCATCATCCAGAAAAGGAAAAGTTTTAGATTTAATTTACTGATATTTAGCAAAATATCCACAGCAACCACCTCCATCTATGGAATGGGTTTGGAGGGCCTTAGAATTCCAAAATACTTTTTATTAGCCCATAAACAGAGGCAAGCAATTGTGGGCTTAGTGAATCCTGGCTTTTAACCACTTCCCACTCAACAGCAATGCAAAGTAATGATGTCTGCTAAATACCACCCGCAACTGGGTGGCATTTAGCAGACACACAAACCTATTACTAGATCTGCTTCTAAAGGGACTGCCTTCCACTGCTCTGGGGTAACCACTAATAGAAACTTAAATACTGCAGTGGTCCAGACACAAGTGAGCTTGAGTCCAAGTAGTGAGCCTAGTTTTTATGTGCTGCCTCTATTCACTGCCTCCAAAAATGCAGCAGTATCTATCAGGGAAAACTGCCAGGGGAAAGACAAACCTCCAAGTAAATATTTTGATGTAATTTTTCTACATTTTCCAAACTGGATAGCAGGTTCTATTATGGATAATGCATGTTCTCCTTGTTATAAAAGTATGGCTGCTTCTACTTCCATGAGGTTTAAGAATAGTTATGTTTTTTTAAGCTTTAACCTCATACATTGAAGTCTATGGAGCTAAACTATAGGACGACCCTCTCAAATAAATAGGGCATATTTCCACTTTAAATCTTATAAAGTTATTAAAACAGGTTATGGACATTTATGTGAATGTTTCTGCTTGACTTTCATATAGTGTCATTATTTCTTTTTGAGCGTTACTGTCCCTTAACGGCCCTTGAGACATCAAGTTGTCAATAGAGCAGTAGGAATAAATGTAGGTCACCTTCACATTTGTTCCACTTAGTGATTTGGAAAAACATATTCCTTCTGAACACTGTTGAACAGATGAGTCTAGGCTAGCACAGACAAAGCTGCATTCTGGGTAGTGGAAACATAAATTATATTATTTTGGGTAAACGTTGAACATTTATTTAACTGTATTAGTATGGGGACAGAACATCTTAACAACAGAAGCAGATGTCCAGGGCATTGATAATGAAAAATATGTTAACATTCTGTTAAAAACAGAATAAAATTCTGTAATTCTGTAGAAAATGTTTTTTGTTGGCTATTCTGTTGAAAATAGATTTAACATAAAAAGGAAAATGCTCAGTTACAATCACTGAACTTTGTATTACCCATGTGTCACCTATTAAATTGCAGACTTAAATTGCAGACAACTGAATAACCAGGCCTCTGGAATCTGTTTAAAAATGTGGTGCTGGTTCGCAGCAGGTGTCACTACACTGGAATTCTGGGAAGAAAAGTTGCATTGCAGCTAAAAATAATAATAACCAACATGTTTTTTTTCTTGACCTTTCTCTCTTTTAGTCAATGAGCACTATTGTGTCTCCTTTGTTAGTGAACGCAAAATTTAACCTGTATCAAAACCCATAGAAACCAATAAAATGTATTTAGCTCCATAAAGTAGACAAACCAATCTGTATTGGTTTCTGTATGTTGTTGCATATCTTTCCCTATGTTAGTTATATAGCCTAATACAAGTGTGGATATGGCCAATGCAACTACATATTTTTCCCCTCCAGTATCCACATGCTGGGAGGAATGAAGTAGATATCAGCACTGCAAGAATTCATATATTCATGAGGATGCTTCCTAGATTTTTACAGACTTTTTTGGTTTATGTTAAACGTTTTGTGTTGACAACAAAATGATCACAGCTTGCTGTAGTGATTACTGATAATTTCAAAAGTACAAATTCTTTTTCCCACTCTTTACACAGAAAGTTGTGTTGTTTCTGCTTCTTGTTTTAGTTATCAGAATAAAGCTCCAAGCATATTTCAATGCTAACATTTTCCAATATGTTTGGGGCTGTATTTCAGATGATATGGATTTCACAGAATGAAGCTAAACTACTTACATGTGTAGGAAGGTAGAGGTCATATGCTGCCCCAGAATCAACATCAATTGCATGAAATCCCACTGATGAACCATATATCACCTTCAGCCTCTGACCATTCTCCACTGTAAGGTCAACGAACGATGGTTTATAATGAAGAGATGAAAATGACTGTAACAACATTAAGAAAAATAAAATTAAATGGAAGCAAATATAATAATACACATCTCAATGGAAAATACCATTAACATTATTTCTGCTTTTTATATTTATTAAAATGTTGAAAAAAAAAAATCCTTCTGCAACTGCAGGTACATGTTTGCCCCAAGTCTGATAACCCAGATTTTATTTTACCTTAGCACAGGAAGGCTCTAATTTACACAGGTATGGGCCCTATTATACAGAATGCCTTGGGTCTTATGGGTAAGGGATTTTAGGTGGCGCATCAATGATTTGAAGCATCCAGAAAACAATGATAAAATAGAAATGTTTTGCTACTAATATGGTTCTTTGCTAACTTAACATCAAGTACAAGGTGCTGTCTTATTACAGAGATAAAACAGTTATTTTAGTTTACTATAGAATGACCATTTATTAGCAACTTTTTAATTGGTATTCATTTTTTCACGTGTTATAGCTTTTGAGTTATTTCCCCTTTCATTTGACTCTTTCCATCATTCAAACAGTGGTCACTGACCCCAGCAGCCAAAACGAGTGCTCTGTGAGGCTACAATTTTACTGTTATCATAACTTTTTATTCATTTTTTTAAAATAATTTTTTATTCATTTTTCTATTCAGGCATCCCCTATTCACCTAACAGTCTCTCATTCACACCGCTGCCTGGTTGCTAGGGTAATTTGGATTCTACCAACCAGATAGCTGCCAGAATTCCACATTGGAGAGCTGCTGAACAAAAAGCTAAATAATTCAAAAGCCACAGAAAATAAAAAAATTAAGACCAATTACACATTGTCTCAGACTATCTCTCTCTCTCTCTACATCATACGAAAAGTTCATTTTAAGATAAACGACCCCTTTAAAGGAGAAGGAAACCCAGTTGGCACAAAAACCCTCCCCCCTCCCATGTGTTGCCCACCCTCCCTCCTCCCCCCTGGCCTACCTGTCCCGCTGGGCAAATGCCCCTAACTTGTTACTTACCCTTCTGCGCAGGTCCAGTCCACGGAGTTCACAGACGACATCTTCTTCCTGCTTTGACCGTCGTTTTGGCGCATGCGCAGTAGGAGCATTTCGCTGGTACGGATCTACTGCGCATGCACCAAAAGTCACAAAGTTTTCCGACTTCTTCGTGACTTTTGGCCCATGCGCAGTAGATCGTACCGGCGAAATGCTCCTACTACGCATGTGCCGGTCAAAGCAGGAAGAATATTGCTTGGAAGAAGATGGCGTCGGTGAACTCCGTAGACTGGACCTGCGCAGAAGGTTAAGTAACAAGTTAGGGACATTTGCCCAGTGGGACAGGTGGGACAGGTAGGCCAGGGGGGAGGAGGGAGGGGAAGCAACACAGGGGAGGGGGGGAGGATTTTAGCGCTGACTAGGTTTCCTTCTCCTTTAAGATGTATTTGTTTAAATAGGAATCTGTAGGAAGTGGCCTTCCTGTATGCAGAATATTTATGAACCGAGGACTGTATTAATAAACACAGATTATAAAAGAAATATATACAGATACAGTATAGGTAAAGTTTATTAGAACAGCTGCTGCTCATTTTATTAAACATTCACAAGAAAATAACCCCTAATATACACACGCATACATAAATAATTTTTCCTGTTATTCCAGCATCACTTAATGCCACTTAAATTTGTCTTTTGAAGCTTAACACACCGATGAAACAAACATTGCATACTAGCAAAAAATGAACGCCAAGAACCATAATGTTTTATGAGAAAAAAACACATTTAAAAGAAAGAAGAAGTATTTGGAAAAGCACAATTTAACGGTAGGTGAACTTTCACCGTTCACTGCACAGTGGCACCTTTTACACTGGGAAGATTGATGACTCACCTTAAAAGCCATAAATTTATGATATGGTTTTGGTGCCCATGCATATACTTCCACGGAGTTCTTCAATGCAATGACTAGAAATTTTATCCTCTCGTATTTAACTTGAAAAAGAAAAAGTGCTGTTAGAGAATCACAATGAAAATCCTAATTACTGGTTGCTTTCAGTGTATTATATAATGCAAAGATTTGTATTAGTTACTTCTACATTAATTAACAAGAAAAAAAATGCCTTCACAGAACTATATTAATAAACATAAATTATAAAGGAAATATGTACAGGTACAGTATAGATAAAGTTTATTGGAACAGCTACTGCTCATTTTACACTTTGCATTTCACATTTTGCTCACAATTAAAATCCTAATTACTGGTTGCTTTCAGTGTATTGTATGATGCCAAGATTTATATTAGTCATTTCTATATATATTAATAGGAAAAAAAATGCCTTCACAGAATTTGATTTTAATTCTGCTTAGCTCAGTATAGTTACTGATTAAAAGGAGAGCAACTGTATATATCCGATTTAAATATGTAATTTATAGTAACTACTGGTTTTAAACGATTATGGGGTGTATTGATCAATTTTTAAAATATTCATTTCAATGTTTTTCCAAACTCCTTTTGAGCAAGTTATTATTTATCAAAAAAATGTTTAATGAAATGCAAGCAAAAAACATTTTAGTATTATCCATAACTATTGGAAAGAGTATGAACCCTTGTAGCGTGCTGTAGCTTTTTTGCTTCCAGACATGAATCCTAGTTTTTTTTGTGTGCCTCTCAGCAATGCAGAAAATCATTATTTCAGAATTTACAAAAACAAAGTTTTACCGTGTAACACTAATTTACTGCAATCGAAGGTAATTAGACTTCAGCCGACACAGTATTTAAATTATAATCAGATATTTCTTGGAATCAGCTGAATTAAAATTTTGGAGTACCTGCAAATTGAAAATGCTTTTCAAAATAAATGAAAGGGGGTTGTTGTAGGGTGAATACCTGATTTGGAATTCTCTCAAATATACATTACTGTGCTGTTTGGAGTCCCTTGAACCTTATTTCAGCAGAAGAACTGGCTCACAATAAAAACCATGGATCTATGGAGGGTGAGTCAGGAGATGTTCAGCACAAGTTATTTTATGCCTTGCTCATGTTTAGAAAAATTGCCCATAAAATTCCAATCTGCTCTTACCAGCATATTCTCAGCTGAATAACAGCAAATATTTCTGTAAGATTAATACACACTTTTGTTTAACCATTTCCAGTTCTAACCAGACTATCTGCAGTCTGTGGGCAATAAGAAAAGAGGAGAAAAAGAAAACACAAAGGGAAAATTACATCTGTATCATTATCCCATATACAATTATACTGGGGGGGGGGGGTCACTGCAAGCACAACATACTAGTGATATTATTTCTATAACACCCAGTAATCAAAACACAAAAGGGAAAGTAAAAAATGTTTTCTAAACACCAGAAAATGTCAGATAAATAGTCTGTTTTAATGTGTCTTAAGGAATGTGGCTACTTTGCTGCTTCCTATGACCATAAACCACTTCTGGTTCCTACACAACCTTACCTCTACTGCCTTTGTGTAGTCCTTGCTAGGTTTGCTTCCATGAATGTTAATTTACTCACAGTTACGACCGCTGCACATGCACAACACTAGGAGTACTAGGAGTGAATGATACTGCAACAGAGGAACTTAGAAGGTAGCTAGCAGGCATATGACCTGTCACTGAACAGGCATAGGTTACTGGCAACTGTAGGTGCCAGTTATAGGGCCCTATGTAATAAATCAAAATAGCTGATTTATTTGGGCTTAAAGGAGAACTAAAGCTTAACTAAAGATGTTGTACATTATGTGTTAGGCTTCTGTACCAGCCCAAGGCAACCACAGCCCTTTAGCAAGGAAGATCTGTGTTTCCAAAGATGCTGATTCACTGCCCATTGCTCTGTGCTGCTGTCACTTAATACTTAGTACTTAGTACAGTACACAAAGAATAGAAATGTCACAATATAAGGCTGATTAGTAATTAATACAAATAATTATTACACGGCAGCATAGAAACCAGTGAAACTAGCATCACAATTTAATAATCAGCCTTGTAACATCCGCTTATATTACAGACCAAACCTTTATTTCTGCTTGATAATTTGCAACGACCCCTAAACTTAGCTTCTCAACAGCTGCTCAGAGCCCACTGAGCATGCGAGTGTCACAGACACTTTCCAAGATGGTGACCCCCTGTGACAAGTCCTGGATCATTGCTGCTATTGACAAGCTGAAACTTTAGGCTGCTGCAATAAGTTCAGTATATAAAATATGCCATTTTCAGCCATGTTCGTGTTTAGGGGTTAGTTCTCCTTTAAACACCATTTAGTTTGCTTATTGTCTGCAAACTTCATTGTGATGTCTACATTTTAAGTTCGGTTTATAAGTGTCACAGCTGATAATTCTCCATGCTCCGGCTTCATAGAAAGTTGTTACATTCTGACCTGGAAAGTTACCAGGTACTAATAATGTCTTGGGAAAGCATACAAGGATCTGCCTAACTCCCTTACATTATATTGCTGTACGTCAAAGCATTATTAAGCTGAGTGAGAAATAAAAAATGTACCAGCAACCTACAGGACCCTGCTAAAAGCTACTGCATATCTGAGTTGGTGACAGTGAGAGAGGTAGATATCTGATATATATGTGGAAAATGAACATTGAAAATGCACAGCCACATATAAGCTTTAAAATATGTCCTTGTGTATTATAATAAAAAAACTGTAGTTGACTTTCAAGTTCCATGAGCTGCATAAAAACATTTGACCCTTGGTTTGTGCCTTTATATATTTGTGAAACTCCTTGATAAATACTAAATAATATTCCTTATACAGTATAATAGTCAGCAATAAATCATGTCATCAGTTATAATCAGTACCTGGCGATGTCACTTGTTACATGTACCTCCTAAGAAAAAGAAAGCCTAATTTACTGGGGGTGCCAATTTCTAGTGAATTAAAGTGCTAGGTTTTCCCCCTGGGCTAGTTTTGGCCTGGTCTACTGTACACACAAAACCCTGACTCTAGAATGCAGGTGCAAGCAAGAGACACCTTAAAATAGAGAAAGAAAGATATTGAAAGAATGGAGCAGAGGCAAACTGGAGCACTAACCCAGAGAAAACTTAGACATTTAATTCATTGTGGGAACCTAACATTTTGTTACTGCCCATTGGATTTGACTTTCATTGTCCTTTAACAGATAAGGGTATAAGCAATCGCCTGGTAATTCCATGCACTGTATAAAAGCACTTGCAGCCAATTCCCCCACTGACTTTCACAGTGTTAAAATTATGTGATGCTTGTCTTTAGATAAAGTACTAAAGTTCAGCCCTGTCTCTGAACTCTAACCCCCTTACTGAGAATAAAATTATTCGAGTGCTCAAAGGAGTCAAAAATCAATTGTGATGATTTGGCACATTTCAAAAAGCCAAAAGGCTTTGATATACGTGCCATTTCCTTAAAAAACACACTCCTGATATTAAGGGGAAAATGTTAAGAACTCTTGAGGAATTTTGAACTGCTGGGAATCTCTCAGGAGTCCCCAGGTTGAATTGTAATAAATCTGTACCCATGTGTAATCTCAGTTTAATTTAAAAGTAAGCTTTGTCTAATAACTTAAATAGTGGAAGTTTGAAAAGAACCATTATTTTGTTTTAATCTGTTACATAAATGTTGCCATATGCTTGGAACAATCCTACTTACCAACTTTGTAGTGTACACAGCCTTCCAGATCTCCTACTGATACCCAGCCTTGCCGTTTCTCCACATCTGGATCATTCCGTAGGATCTTGTTCCTCAGCCAAGATAAATAATAAACCCTTAGTTTGTTCTTCTTACCTAGATAAATAAGATTACAAGGATTTTGTAAAATACATTAGGACTCAAGAGTACAAAAAATTTGTGCAATTTGTCATGTTTCCCACAATGCAACATTCTTTCCTAGAATTCTATGGTAATTGTGTCCACCACTGTTTTGATCCAGATAATGTAGATGAAGGTGCAAAGATTTGAACTGGTTAGTAAACAGAACTGCAATGTAAGGGCCGACATGTAGGTGGGACAGGAGCATGCACGTACATCCCATTGAATAATACATACAAAAACTCAAAAGGAGCCATGTACTTACAGCCTGGTCAAGGCAGGTACAGGACTCACTTACAGCTCAAACAGAACTAGTATTAATACCCTCAAGTAGGAGAAGCACATTGTGCTTTATATTTTATGGGTGCAATTCTATCTCCCATTTTTGCACATTTTTGATATTATAGACCTTTATTCTCCTTTTTTGCAATGAAGTGTAACTGTTGGCCCAACACAGAAGTACAACAGCAAAGCTCAATAACTAAGTAATACTCAGTCTGTGTTGCTTAGCAAATATAAAACCATATAACTAATGTAACTATAATGTAATAAAACTGGGCATGAGATTTTTTGAAAGAAGAATGAAAGCCTATTATAATACCATGCCTCCCCTCCAGGGGCCTTCTTCCCCCTTCTGAACTGCATGGCTCATTGTTGAGAGGGAAATATCCGTCAATTATATAGCATCATGGCAAACAATGAATATTCCTGTTCTGTAGTTCAGAATAACCTTACCTTACTGATGACATTGTAATTATGTTCTCTGCCTTCTACACATCAGGGTTTTGTTAGAAGTACAACCTACCTGATATAGTTATCAAAATATTTAGACCTTCCAGAACATCCATTTGATAAAATCGTCTTCTGCTTATGAGTGGATATACCCTTCCCTGTCCGCTCCTGTCTAGTAGCCACAGGCCATGTTCTGTTCCAACCAGCAGGTTGACACCTTCAAAACATACAATGGATAGCAATATACATCATCAAGTTTAAGCGGGTTTACAAACACATTACATAATCACTGGATGTAACATGAAATTCATGGGATAGCTATAGATCAGAAAGCAGGATTTATGGTGATGCAATAAAAGTGTTTGTTGTATCCTCTTGTGGCACAATCACTGAGGTATAGATGGAAATAATACACCAGGGTGGAGAGTATTTTATTTAAATTTTTTTTAGAATGTATCATTTTATTTTGTTTTGGTTACATTATAACTGCACATTGAAATAAAAACAGTAGTTTAGGTGCACTTGACAGCTCACCTCACTGATGGCCAGCTCCTGCTGGCAGACAGAGGAATAAAGATGGAAGTCTGTACCAATATTATCTGTAACTCACCCCAGAGAGCTGCACAAAGTATCTCAGAATTGAATTTCTTCTTATACTTCCGAATCTCTGGGCTGTCACTCTGAGGTCGAATGTTCGTTGGATTAACATTGACAACTGATCCTTTTCTTGCATTTTCTCTCCGGAAAGGTTCCACTTTTGAGATAGGAGCTAAATGAGGAAAAAGGCATCAAAGTAAAGATGAACAAAGCATTACTCCATTGTCTACCATTATGTTTTACTTTTACAGGTATATTTATTGAAGAGGTCTTCATGTAAAGAAGACTGGAATAAAAGTAATTTTTGAATTGCAAACATTCATACTACAGATTTCTGCACACTCACATTTGCAGACTCTCAAATGTCTCAAAAATAGGTTATCATTACAGAGCAAGCTTATGTAAGGCAATTCCAGAGGCCTGTCTTAGAAGCTTCAAAAATTTCAATGCAATGATTACCTACTAGTCCCTACTAGGCCAAGCCGATCATCACACTTAAGCAAGTGGCAGTTGCTTAGGTGTGGTGAACAAACTGTGAACTTCTAAAGAAGGATGTCCCATGAAATCTCCTGAGAACAATCTTGGCTTGGCAAACAAGCTTATTAAGTATCAGGCTCTCTCCTGTAGTTCTAGGAATATCCAAGATAGTAAAACAAGGTTTTAATCAACTAAATAACAGCCCTGACACCTCTCCCTTTTAATTTTTTGTGTACACCTGGGAGTTAGCCCAATGGTTTGGGTACCACTGGCCTAAAGCCAAATCTTTTTGTCCGAATATGTTTATTCTGCAAAGATGATTTTTGGAGCCTTGCACACATTCTTTCTCATGTGATCACTGAACATTCTAAGAATTCACTCAAGATTGGTGCAACACTCAGCACTGCACTGCATACTTTAGGATATGTGAAGACACCATAGAACAAAAAGTATCACACAAAAACTTAAATTGTATATGTGGTTACTATTAAGGTAATACAAGCACACTGAATCTTATATTTAAATGCATGTATATTCCATTCAGGGCAGGGCATGCTAGGTGACTTGTTGAACTGACAGAATTGTTGCTCAAACAATGATACCATTTCTTTGGTCTTGAGGTATCATGATAGCACATTTCTCCCGTACTTTAAACGGTGATAAATGGTATTATTAAAAAAGGGTCGAATACACCCAAAACTTTAAGAGCAAACATTTGTATATTTGTTCATCATATGTAGCAAAATGGTTCAAAATTTTTACTCCATTATTATACATATAATGCACAATAGACGGTTTATTACTTTACATCTCAGTAACTTATTTGTACATCTGTACCCTAGAGTAACTTGGCTATGATAATGATTGTTTTGCAATCTGTACTCACAAGATCCACTTGGGCTTGTTGGGGGGGACACTGGAAGAAGCCTTGGGTCAATAAATGGGCTAAATGACGCAGTAGATGATGAGCTGTTTTTCTGCTGCACATTTTCACCATGAGGGGCCTATTAAAGAACACATCAGCTTGTAAAAACATTTTGAAGCAAATGACACGTGTTGCTTAATTATTTATCCCACCTCCTAAATCCCACAGGCAGAACTAATTTACATGCTTTCTGTATGTGGAAGTATCTGTGATTGCTAGTGTAGGACATTGGCAGCACATGGTCATCCTCCTGGCATGTCCCTAACTTGCACGTCATTCTGGTAGCACAAGTCAGGAATGGGGACACCAAGTGCAAAGAAAAGGTCACTATCAACATAAAGACAAAATATGGGATGCAAAGACCTATGACTTTTGTACTTCAGACTTACATTCGATACATGATCCTTTAGACAGATGGATGTATGATGGCATAGCATGTAGAAACCAGAAGTATATTTTGTATATTTGCTAACATGCAGTACCATTTTGGGTAAACTTGTCTTGGGTAAGAGATTATGCCTAGACTGCAATACCAGCAACACCGTTACACCATACACAACATGTTGTTTTTCTATGCCTAGCCAAACAGCCCACATACACAGCAGTATGTGACAATTTGAAGAGAATCTGTTCTCTGTACAAAATTTGTCTCCATTTTAATTAGTTTGCCCTTTAAACAAACCTTTTAGGACCAACCATCATTACTTAACAAGTCCAACTAATGCTTGTAGTACTTTGATGTTTGTAAGGAACCTATAACTGAACATAAAAGAGAGTTCAAATATATGGAAATTCTTTTCATTTTTTTTTTAAAGCGTGCATTTGTTTCAAAAGGTTATCTTACTATATAAATGCCAAGTGTGATTTTGCAGGCAGAAAATAGTTCCTAGACTCCTGGTCTTGCTATGTTGTTCAAACTTGTAGAAAACCTTAAAATAATTGTGTGAGTTGTCAAGTGAGAAGGAATGAATCAAAAAATAAAAGACTGGGGGAATGTTTAGCTGAATTGCTATAACTATGGTACTCAAAGCAACACTGCATCAAAATTACTTTAACAAAAAGTATTAATCATTACAATAATTGCTTGGAGAATGTCTTGGTATTTAATCATGAAGAAGTTCTGCCTATTCTTCTACAGAGGCTCCTGAAACTGCTCCAAAAGAAACACTTTCTTGGCAGAGATGGTATGAATAAGCCTACATAACTTGGGATTCGCCAGGTGCACAAATAATGTGAACTAGAGTTCAAAACTCATTGTTTTTTCTTATTTAAAATGATAGCCATATTGTCTGTATGGCAGCATGACAGTGTAATTTAGATATATGAAAGTAAGATTTTTATTAGATGTCAGATACACCATTTCTTCTCCCAAATGGGAGTGGAAGTGGCATTGCCATGTAGGCTTCATAGATACAATGTATATGGGAAGCTTTTCCTTTCTCTAGCTCCCAACACAGTAACAGAATCTGACAGAATCTGAATCACTTTTTTGGATGGATTGAGAAACCACTGAAAATATTAAAAAAGAACCTGAAAACGATTCCCATAAATAGTGCACAGAAGAACACTAGTGGAAATTTGCTTTAATTTTACTCAGTATGTGCATTCTATATAATAAAAGCAATACAATCTTTCCCTGCACTTTTGAATGTTGTGAAAATGTGTTTTGGGAAGTTCAGACCTGTCACAATCCTGGATTGACAATAAGAGGCAATAGCAGCTTGGCACTGACAGTAGCTGGTTAAGAGATAGTAGTGTAAATTAATAGATTGCACATAGACTGAAAAGGTGAGCATTGGGAACAGACACTAAAGCTATTCTCAGGCTGAGAATGGAATGCAAAAGATAATAACTTCACCTGATCATTTAAAGATTTGTTCAAAAGTCCCTGGCAGTTTTGAGGAGTTTTATGCTGAATCCCTGAAGTCTCTGGAAGATGACTCTGTTGTAAGAGATCTGGCAGGAGATAATTTTGATTGTAGGAGCCCCAGATTCCATGTTTGTTGCTACAACTTTGCTTTTCAGCTACCTGTTAATACAAAATTTTGAAGTATTAATATCAGGGACCTGTCTGCCCTCCACGACCATAAATCTGTCATTTCTCAAAAAGAATTGAACCATGGCACAGAATAATGTTGGAGACAAGCAATATTTACTCTGCTGGGTAGCAGCTTTCCAATAATTTACTCCCAGAAAGGTCTATTTTTCTCTTCTGTCTTGCATTTGAATGCAGTAATAGAATGTAGATATCAATGCAGCACTTGACTAGGAATAAATCAACACAGACTAACACTCTATGAGTTTCAATAATGTATGAAATGGACATTTAACAATGCAACACAATTTGACCCATTAACCATCGTTTCATTTGTACAGAAACCTATCACAGCATGAAGCTGTGCATATTAATGATTGCGAACTGCTGTACTAATTTTCTGCATTCCATCAAACAGGCTTCCAAGGAATGGAAGTAAATAGTACTTTTGTGCTACTTTGTCCACTAAATATATCTTACCTAAACCTCAGCTCAAACAGTAGAGGTTAAATGAGTAAAACCAAGATGGCACCATGATAATAAAAAGAACCCCTAATGCCTTCTCCATCTTGGTATAATCTAGTCTGGAAAAGTTATATCATATGTACTGTGATATATTATATCATGTCATTTTCTCAGGAACATTCCATATATAAGTAAGGAAGAAATGAAGGAAGAAATAACGAAAGTGCTATGAAGCTTAATATTAAGATAAATATTGCAATTCACTCCTAAAACTGGAAACTAGTACAACCACTTACTTGGCCTATCCACAAGGAACAAAGCCTGCATCCTGAATATTGTCTAAACAGGAAGTTGGAACAAAACAGTTGAACCAAGCCTTTATAACTGTGAGCCCCGAGAGTAATGTTCCCCCAGGGATCAGACGAATATGAATTAAAAAATCGAAATCTTTATTGGTTCAAACTACTCATGCCTGACGGGATTTGTGTTGAAGACACCAATTTTTGACTTCTTTTTCGTCTGATCCCTGCGTGACCTTTTGAGTGCCTTGCTCCAACATTTTTGCTTCCTTATATATGGTTTGTCCACTCCTTTGAGCTGAGGGCCTGGGGCAGGAGCACCTGGGTAGGGATGTCGCGGACTGTTCGCCCGCGAACTAATTCGCGCGAACATCGACCGTTCGCGTCCGCCGAATGTTCGCGAACGTCGCGCGACGTTCGCCAATTTGGGTTCGCCTTAGCTGGCGCTTATTTTTGCCCTCTCACCCTAGAGCAGCAGATACATGGCAGCCAATCAGGAAGCTCTCCCTCCTGGACCACCCCCACACCCCCTGGACCACTCCCCTTCCATATATAAACTGAAGCCCTGCAGCGTTTTTTCATTCTGCCTGTGTGTGCTTGGAAGAGCTAGTGTAGGGAGAGAGCTGTTTAGTGATTTGAGGGACAGTTGATAGTAACTTTGCTGGCTAGTAATCTACTTGTTACTGCTCTGTATTGTAGGGACAGAACTCTGCAGGGATTTGAGGGACATTTTAGGTTAGGTAGCTTTGCTGGCTAGTAATCTACCTTCTACTGCAGTGCTCTGTGTGTAGCTGCTTGTGGGCACTGCTTCTGATCTCATCTGCTGACTGCTGCCTGTAACCCAATAGTCCTTGTAAGGACTGCTTTTATTTTCTTTTTTGTTTTTTTTTACTTTGCTACTGTAAGAGCCCAGTGCTATTAGTCTAGCTGTGTTGGGGAGTGGGACTGGTGTGCTGCTCCTCCTAGTAGTTCACCACTACCAGCACCAACCAGAGTCAAAATTGTTACAAAGTATCTTATTTGCACCTGTTAGCTGTTCTGAGCTCTCTGCCAAAAGCTAATTAAGTTAGAAACTGTTTTTTTTCTGGCTGTTCAGTTCAGAGAAAAGAGGGACTTTCCAGTACAAAAGATGGACAGGGGGTTGAGTGGTCAAAAGAGGGACAGTTGGGAGGTATGCAAGTGCCACCTAGCTGTGTGAGCTTTTTCACATTCTGTATAAATAACAATAATAATTCCGTGTCCGTAAACATCACCTGAGTGATGTTTTTACAGCAGCAATAATATATTCCGTACCCACTACTGTATACGTTGCCCTTGCAGGCATTGTTT
Organism: Xenopus laevis; assembly: GCF_017654675.1. NCBI lineage: Eukaryota > Metazoa > Chordata > Amphibia > Anura > Pipidae > Xenopus > Xenopus laevis. The sequence continues at coordinate 50,534,257 of NC_054385.1, forward strand.
GCCCAGTCTTTAACCAAGTGCCACCTAGCTGTGTGAGCTTTTTCACATTCCGTGTCCAGAAACATCACCTGAGTGACGTAGTGTGATTTCTGCCCTTTACAGCACAAAACGCAGCGCTGTGTCAACAATGTATTTTTCAGATACATTTTTGCCCTTGATCCCCCTCTGGCATGCCACTGCCCAGGTCGTTGCACCCTTTAAACAACTTTAAAATCATTTTTCTGGCCAGAAATGTCTTTTCTAGCTTTTAAAATTCGCCTTCCCATTGAAGTCTATGGGGTTTGCGACGTTCGCGAACCATTCACATTTTTTCCCGGAAGTTCGCGAACATGTTCGCGAACTTTTTTTCCGACGTTCGCTACATCCCTACACCTGGGCCACTTACTCAATTTGGTGAGTTATTCTACTGGTGAAGTTCTTGCTTAAAGGGATCCTGTCATCAGAAAACATGTTTTTTTCAAAATGCATCAGTTAATAGTGCTACTCCAGCAGAATTCTGCACTGAAATCCATTTCAACAGATTTTTTTATATTTAATTTTGAAATCTGACATGGGGCTAGACAGTTTGTCAATTTCCCAGCTGCCCCTGGTCATATGACTTGTGCCTGCACTTTAGGAGAGAAATGCTTTCTGGCAGGCTGCTGTTTTTCCTTCTCAATGTAACTGAATGTGTCTCAGTGAGACATGGGTTTTTACTATTGAGTGTTGTTCTTAGATCTACCAGGCAGCTGTTATCTTGTGTTAGGGAGCTGCTATCTGGTTACCTTCCCATTGTTCTTTTGTTTGGCTGCTGGGGGGGAAAATGGAGTGGGTGATATCACTCCAACTTGCAGTACAGCAGTAAAGAGTGATTGAAGTTTATCAGAGCACAAGTCACATGACTTGGGGCAGCTGGAAAATTGACAATATGTCTAGCCCCATGTCAGATTTCAAAATTGAATATAAAAAAATCTGTTTGCTCTTTTGAGAAATGGATTTAGTGCAGAATTCTGCTGGAGCAGCACTATGAACTGATTCATTTTGAAAAATTTTTTTTTCCCCATGACAGACAAAAGTAATATTCCCCCCCCAACAGGCAAAAAACTAGCACAAATTATTAATATAGGCCAGCCAATGTGGAATCTAGGTGAGAGAACCTAAAATATATTTATTTATCATTTACAACTGCAATCTAAGCATATCATCACTAGTGGCTACAAAGTACCACCTTGGATGCTATTGTTAACCATGCAACTCTAAATATGGCTTCAAGGAGAGAAAAAACATACTGTATATATAAAAAAACAACATGCAACCAAAACAAAAACATAAAATTAACAATATGAATCCTAATCCCAAAATCACCTTAAGGTAGACCTAATGCATTCCCAGTATATAAATGGAAAATTGACAGTGGCCTTAAACATTTTAGGGAAGGTCCTGCTGGAGTATGGGGGGAGTGGCTATCCCAGAGTGGAATTTATACATATTAACAAAAATATTGCTTTTACTTTCAAATATAATGTGCCATGAGTAAAAAGTAGCACCTTGTGTTCAAGTATGTTTGTTTGAGCTTTCTCCTTAACTCCGTCAGGGATTCTTGGCCTTGATACATTCATGCCATTGCTCAGTGGTTTCCTGGAAACAGAGGACATTTAGCCAGCATAATATACAGCATACAGTTTAAGTGTTTTCTAAACGTTCTGCTTGTCACACACTGGGAAATGATGGCCATCCGATACAGAATCATTTATACAATGTTTACTAGAATATTTCTTGTGATACACAAGGACCAAAAAAAATAGTACGCAAAACAGCTATACTATAAGGAAGAATATTACCCTTTTTAAATGGTGCTCTCATGCAAAACAGTATGTTGAATACATTCACCGATAATGTTAAATTTCCAGTTTACACACAAAAAAGGAGGGATAACTTGTTTTGAAAGAATAGATTACCTTTATGTTATCTTTCCGTATGCTATGAAATGTCCTGTTCTTATGAACTTTTTTGTTGGTCTTCATTTTTATTATATTATGGTTTGTAAAAATTATTTGTCTTTCTCTTTTGCCTTTAATGGCAATTTAAAATATCTATATGTTGGTGCTGAGCCATGGCTGACATATTCTATTTATATACTCACTCCTCTCCTTGCAGTGACATCAGAGATGGGCATACTAGATGTAGTATATAAATTATGACATTATGTAAGCACATAGGGTTTTTTGTGGGTCAACTTTTTGTCTACCTGTGCATCACTATTCCTCATACGGTTCAGGCCAATTACGTAACAGTTCATAAAACCACTTTCAAAGGATTCCTCCTAATTCTTGCAATTGACTAAAGGTTTCAACTGGAGCTCATTTATCAACACTGAACAAATTTGTACCTGGGCAGTAACCCATGAAAACCAGTCATATTTGTTGCTTCCATTGTTCTACCTGCACAAAACAGGTAAACATAGCTAATCATCTATTGGTTGCAGACCTGGGGGGGGGGGTTAGGGGAGATCTGGCACTGAACCTGGGCCTGGGGTCTGCTTAGGGTTGCCATTTGTTTGGTAATAGCCTGGTCAGCCCAGTTTGTACCTGCTGAAAAAACAGAAAAATCCCAGCAAATCTTGTGGTTCTTGATGTCATAACCCTGTCCCAAATTTCAAAACCCTGCCCACAAACATTACTGCACCTCCACCAACGTCACCCTCCCACTGCAAACTTCTTTATTTAACCCCTGACATCATGGGCCTGTCCCTTTTGTCCAGAATTGGTTGTCAGCAAAGATGGTTACCCTAAGCCTGCTGTGTGGCTTCACCAGACACCCTATCCCATGCCACCTGGCAAAAACAAGCACATATAGTGGGTGGTGTGTCTGCGGGTGCAAGCTCCTTCCAACACCCCTCCATTTGGTGGAGCCCAGTGGATTTGTTTTCTGCAAGGCCTGGCTTTCTAACTTTATGCCATTGTTTGGATGATATGGGTTAATTCCCGGGTGCTAATTGGTCCAGTGTTTATAAATGAAACAATGTTGTTTTTTAAGTAATTTACTTTTACATTCAATACAACATGCCAGTTTGACTCCATGCACAAAATAACTGTGTTAAATTGTGTGGTTTGTTTTGGTATATGAGTTTAATAAATCTGGAACCTCTGAAACCCATTTAATATATGAGCCCACCCCAACCAGAATTTTACACATGGCAAAATGCAAGTCATGGACATTAGCTGGGGGGCCTGGGGAGAATAGTTTAGAGCCCTGTCTGCATAATATTTAATTAGGTATATTTGTACAAAAAAATGGCTACAAATATATTTCTAGAGGTTTCAAAATGTAAGCCATTAGTCAGGTGAGCTTATATAATAATATGCATATTGCATTTTGTTGTTAATTGCTGTAGCCTGTTGGAAAGGATCAGAAGTACAGCAGATCACCTTGTGACTGGGCAACTATAGGAATTTCTGTTCGGAACAAACATTTGAATATGTCACACAATCAGCATCTATGCAATTATGGTAGCAGTGCCGAGCCAAGAGGTACTTATGCTTAAGTCATTTTCCTTTGGAATTGTGCCCCCCAGCAGTTGGCCATAGGCAGCAGACTACTGTGTCTACCCCTAGTTCGACCCTGTATGGGAGCCATTTAGGCAAGGTATCGGTGTTCTCTTACATCCCATCTATTTGCTAGTTGTAACAAAAAATTGGGTGGTATACAAGGGAAACACTGGAGTCTAACTATAACACTAGACTTTGCATTTTGTTGAAATCAATGGGCTCAATAGCTGTATTGCTGTTGCTACAATGGCATACTGCTAGGGCTTTTTTTAAAGATTTTTTTTATTTTTATAAAGGTGCATATTACAGGTGAATATTACAGGTGTTTCTGTGCCTAGCACAAAGAACCATTGTGTTTAATTGTGGTTAAAGCTGTATTTTTAGGAAATGGATTATAATTGTGCCTGTTAACTACACTGGTATACCGTATGTTCTGCTGTTGGTACTGTACATTTCTTCTAAAAAGATAATAGCTCTTAATGGAAAGTTAAAACAAACCTTTTCTTCTGGGCATCATCGTCACTGCTGCCCATCTCATCACTCGATGATGAATAATATGACGCTTTTAAGTGTGGATTGTCCGTCCCTCTCCCTATGAAACTCGGACTCTAGATTAAGAAAAAGGTTTTTTGATTACCCTTAAAATTCAATGTATGCATATTTTTCATGCAATTTCTTACTAGTTTACTACAGTTTTTATGAAAATGCTACTGATATAGACTAGGGGCCAAACAATCATGTAAACTGGATTTGTCCCAGCAAGTGCATGTTCAAATCAGGCAAAAGTTTGTTCATTTGGCAACCTTAACAAATAAACATCTTTATGAGTAGGCCAACTGTCTCTTTACAGAATTACATAGCAATTACTGCAGGAAACCTTACTGAAGATGACACATAGATGACTTGCAATGATAATGCCTACCAATATCTTGTAGGCATCAGGATGTGCTACATTTTCTGGCTTTCTGAACTGCTGAAGGAGGTGGTTCTGTACTTGACTCTCTTTGGAGGACCCTATGAGAAAACATAGATTGTTTTTTCCTACTTATTTGCTCCTGTGGAAAGAGTTACACTTGCCAACCAAAAGTTTAGATTACCCCTGTAACCTAAGACATTTTTCTAGAAAGTGCTCGTGCCTAGGGGACACATGCAGTTTTTCTGTGTTTAGCCAACAATTAAAGAGGTCAAATGTTATACTGCAAACACATTTCAGATATATTGCATTGGTTCTGTACACATCCACATGGACTAACTCAGCACTTTTCATTCCAGAGCTGTGAACCACATCAGCTGTGTAGATTAGCTATCAAAAATCTCATATTATATATGACAGTGAATTGATTACCTGTAATTGTATTTCTAAGTTGTATAACTGGAATTATCACTAAAGTCTTAAAATGGATTATTTCCCTTATAGTTATTATGCAACTTAATGGCACACTCTTATTCATATACTTATACAGTGAATTGTATTTAGAAATGGGGACACAACATGACATAATATGGCACTCTCCAGTATAGTAGGTTATATATCTTACTTACAGAATGGTTTTGGAAATAGTGTACACATTAATACTGTTCCCTAACACATTAAACTTCTGTATTCCAAAGAGGAAACTGACTACTTTGCTCGGTAACATTTGCTTACATTGTTTTGCATCATACATTTTCCTCTAAAAAATATAAAATGGGAGTTCAGCAGTAATGTAAATATAAACAATTTCCTACAGTATAAAAATTTAATTTACAAGTTTGAGATCTAAATTGAAATACACTTCATAATAAGGCAAACATTATTACGGTACTAGTATGTAACACTGATCATTAGGTTATAACAACTGTGTTCTGGATAACTTGAATAATCTCATGGTAGGCTGTTTAGTTCACGTCTCTCTGCTCTTTGCCACTGTGTTTATCTTGTGTATAGAAGACAACAGTAGTTCAGATGGAATATGAAATCGATTTGCAAGCATCAATTATTTTGCAAACATATGTTTACTGCAAACATACAGTCAATTGTTCTGTGCTAAATTGGCTCTTAGAGATACTATCTGCAAAAGAAATCCAATTATTTGGATTAGTATAAAAACAGGTTTATTCCTACGGACATTTAAAGCTTAGCTATGGGCATAGGGGTGGGGGTTGCACATTTTGGTGCTTTAGATCAATCCCTCAGTGTTTAAATCAGCACTCCCTTAAGAAGATTTTTCTAGTGTTAATGAGCCAGGGAGTTTGGTTAAGTCAGATCCAATAAGAGAATCACTAAAAGCCTTGCAAGCTTTTTGCTGAAGATATGCACAATATGTTGAGAAGTTTTGCTTATCAAAACTCCTTGATATGAGTTCATTACATCAATGTGCCTCCAGCAAGAAGGTATTCAGTTTGTACATTTACACCATTAGCTAATTGCACAGAGGGGAAAACCAGACTCATCTACCAATATTTTCTTAACCTTTGTTCAACTCAAGGGAGGATTGTGGTGCAGCACTATTGGCATTTGAGGCTGTCAATAAAACTAATTATAGCTAGAATTGTTGCAAGAATTTAGTCCACTTTATTTTGGACAAACATTTTTAGGACTAGTGTACAAGAACCTCCCCTTTCATTAGGTCTGAGCAGTTCTGTACACTACACAGAACACATACATGTTAGAATGATGCAAAAAACTTTCTGCGTAGTGATGACTGAAATTTTTTGCCTTCAGTGCGAAAGTCCCCATTTCACCATTGACAAATCTATTCATGAAACCACAACAATATTTCACTGTGAAAAAATGTAGATCCCAAGGTAATTTGTTCATAAAATGTGCTGTACAAAAAAAGTCACAGCAGAAAAAGTTGCTGTGAGAAAACAGACATCGACTTCAATGCGTTTTGATTATTGCCGTTTGCGAATATACCTACTGTTTCATGCATTTTCCAGTGAAACAAAACCAGATTTGCTCATCACTACTTCTGGTTATTAATAGGCCTAAATTCAATAATGTGTCAAATGAGGTCTTCATTAGTTGGTTGTGTTTTGCATTTAAGCTGGCCATAGACGCAAAGACCTGATCATACGAATCGATGATTCGTACGATTTTCGGACTGTGTGTGGAGAGTCCCGTCATTTTTCGTCCGGCGGAGATCAGTCATTTGGTCGATCGGAAACGTTAAAAGATTTCTGTCAACTGCATGTATTGCCGATCGTACGATTTTCAGTGGGAGACTGTCAATAGCTTTGGTCTGACATAACTTTTGTACGATTGCTGTCAGGGGCAGAACATTGGCTGATCTGTTCTTTTGTACTTTATTTGATCGGAATGGTTAGTGGAAGATCGGGAGATGGGGAAGTCAGATTGTACCGTGATTTGTACGATCAGATCTTTGCGTCTGTGGCCAGCTTTATTTAGAATTTCTATACTACCTACATTGTAGCTAATGATGATGTAAATACTTCCTTACATCTAAATATCAGCACAAAAAGTACAAAAAAGGGACCTTTACAGTAACTGACTATGTTATCACGCAGCTATATTGGGTTCTGCTGCTATCTGAAATAAAACATATGTTTCTTTGTCAGTGTATTAGAATATATCGCAGCACTCTATCCCAAAGTAAGGATGCAGGCACAGCTTTAAAGTGGCACAATCTGCATCCGTCAGGACTGGAATGGGGCTTCTAGAGCAGCATTTTACAGCCTGTTTTCTTGTTGCTGTCGGCAAACACACATCAAGTTTGTTGCTCCATTTATGCATACTTTAATATGATTCACATCATTTAATGAACCTGTGTCTAGTTAGTGTTTTATGTTAATTACTATCTAGTATCTTATTTCTGGCCAGAAAGATGCCCTGCCAGCTGGATGGTATTTTACCAGCCTGACTTGTAACAATGAGGCTTAATTTCAATCTTAACACAGAGAAGTAAAAAGATAGGGAAGCTGTTTTTTTTGGCAACCCCCCCATTAGAGAAAGCCTGGTTATTGCTAAGATTGATACAACAATTTATAAAATCTCCTCTTGTGTATCAAAATAGAGCTGCATGCAAGGAATCACCTGATGGCAATCGATTGCTTTGGGTGCTGCTTTCTGCTGAACCTCGACTGCTGCGGGATTTTTCAGGCTGTTCCTTTGGAGATGGCTGAAGAATACTGCTAGTAAAGAAGACAACATATTGTTTTAAGTCTTACAACATAATCAATGAAAGAATATCAAGCTCAGAAGAATTTAGATCAGATAAACTTGGGGCTGTTATAATAGAGCACATTTTCTGCAACATCATCTTCAGCCAGCAGATGGCTGCATCTAGTTATTCAAATCTAAATCCAAATGTACAGTTCTTTCCAGGGTATTCCAGGGAAGAAAAGCACAATATGGAATTGATTTACCAACATTCCCATTTTTCTAGAGGGAATTTCAGTAAAAATGTCTTCTGAAACTAAAATTTTCTAGGGGAAAACTTTCACTTAGGAGAGAATATATTTTTTTTCTAGTTGGGGAATAATGGTAGGCAATGCTACATAATTGAATTAAAACTAGTTTTTATTCTGGCAGCAACATGAAAAAAATAGTTATTTTTATAAAATAGTTCAGAGGTTTAGGAAATTGCACCATAAGTGTTTGAATTAAAGGGGAAGCAGAATAACTATAGATGACTTTTGGTTTTGTTCAGAGGTTGTAGAGTTCTGCATTTGATTAAATAATTGTTGAACATGTTAATTCAAAAGTGACATTAGCTATAGTGTCTTTGGAGTATGGCACACACTCATTTCATGATTGTTCTCTTCGGAGAATGTACTTTCCATATATTTGAAGGAAGAACACATTGGCTTTGGTAGACACATCAGTATATGGATAATGCTTGAGAACAATATTTGAGAGCAGCATGAAAATAACATAGCGGCCATATGGGTTGGGTGCTTTTATATATATATATATATATATATATATATATATATATATATATATATATATATATATATATATATATATATATATAGGGCTCATTTACTAGTGTAGGTGCTAAATTGCACAAGTGCAGTTGCCAGTAGCAAACAATTGTACAATTAGTTTTGTACAAGTCATAAGATGAAAGCAAGAATCTGACTGGTTGCTATGGGTAACTAGAATATGGCAATTTGGCACCTATGTTGGTAAATCAACCAAATGTATTTATTAACAATGTTAAGGTACTTTAGCATTGCATTACTATTACAATTATTTATGTAGATTACCATTCCAAGCCTCAAACTAACAGCCACATGTTCTTACAAGGGTAAACAACTGCCGCCCATTCCACACATGTACTGAAAACATCAACTCCCAGTACCCTTAGCTTCTTAGTACTGTAGGTATGATGGGGGGGGCTATAGTTCTCTGAAAAACTGAAAGCAGCAAGTCTAATATCCCTGTTTTAAATTCTTGACTAGTCTTAAACCGTGATTTAAAATTAACGTATAGCTGCACTGTATGAATTAAAATCAATACTTTATTTACACCGTCAGCAAAATAGCACCTTGGTAAGTAATGACTCTGTTTCCAACCCTGTCTACTAGATAGCTTGTAACACAGAATGACCTTTGCCAGACAATTTAAAGATGCAGGATTAATGTGTATATTTTTCTTCTATGCCCCGATATAGAATCACAGATTCTCTGGTCAATTCTTTTGATTATAGAAGTGCCCAGGACTTAAATAATACTTATAAATATGCTATTAAGTTAGCCTGAGCTGTCTTTCCTGCCAATAGAAAATGGTTGAACTAAGCTATGAAATTGCTGAATGTGTTTTTGGCTCAAGATTTTATTTGTTAGAAGATAAATATGTCATCTCCTCTTATTTTTTAAATGGTTCCTTTGGTCAAGTTTAAGGCTTCTTATGATGAGTATTTGATACAACTTACCCGGATGGACTTCTCTGGTGGCCTTGGATATCTTTGTTGTAAAACTTGGATGTAGTTCGTAAAGGAACCTGAAGTACGAAATTAACATTATATTAAATGCCTTTATTGTTGCAAGCACTGTGTTGAACTAAAATGCTTGCTAAATGGCATCATATATTGGATCTTTACTTTAATCCTCTAACATGTAGCAGACTGATCAAAAGGAGAATATATGACTGGTTGCTATGGGAAACTGCACCAGTGCAAATTAGCAGGTGTGTTACTGAATCGGCTTGTTAGTCTGTGGCTGTCATTAATAACTCTGACCAGAAATTTAATAATTTGATAAATTGCACCCACCTTGTAAATGAGCTCTTGTAATTTTAAGGGGCAAGTACCACTCAGCGCTATCTTTCCCACATAGTAAGTATAATAACTAGTCATTAGCTTCATTTCATATCAAGCGGAGATCAGCAACAGTTCAGTTGCTTTTGATTGCATATTTGGTTTCAGCATAGAGGACTGCACCAATTTCTAGCACAACTGCATTTTACTCACACTTTACAAATTCCTTCACAAGGTTCAAGCATAATGGGAGCTATAGGACAACAATATGAGAGCTGTTTTGCTCAACAGAACTTTCTTTGACTCTCAAGAGGCAGTGGCTACGTTAAAATGCAGTACAATCCTCCAATGAGATTCTCACCTAATATGTTTAAATCTAGTACCATGCTCTTTGTTCCTGCAACTGGTGCCAGTTTTCCTAGCACATATCACATCTGTCCTTCAATTACAATGCAATGTAATGAAGCCAAAATCACCATATGTTATATAGGAAGATTACTGGAAGTGTACATGGCGAATCTATAGCATAATACTTTATAATACACTATGCCCATCCAAATAGGCCAAAAACAGAATTAGAGAGTAGATGATGTTATTATTAGTAACTGAACCAAACCCTAAACCAGTGCAAAGTATAAAAATCAGTATGCATTTTTATGATGTCAATAATAAACTGCCCTTGGGCTGGGGATACTTTTCCAGAATAATGATGATGTCAAAAATAATCATTATTTCAATGAGGTCAGTAATAAACTGCCCTTAGGCGGAGGATTCTCTCCCAAGTAAGCCATCAGTAAATTCTGATAGGATTGTGGGAGTAAATGGGCATCTCAGCAGGAACCATTCATGCTGTTCACAGGGGAATATACATTTTATAAGGGCTGTCATAGAAAGGATACAAGTTGACCTTTTCTGTGCATTGTGGAGCTTAGTGGCAGATTACAATGTTGTCCACTATACATTTTGGGGGATAATGTCTACATCTACTTTAAAACTTATTGATTCTGTTCTGTGCCCTTGATTTTTTGTACTGCAGAACTAAATTGTATAATTTGTAAACATTTTGAAATGACCTACAACATACATTTAGTTAGATAACAAAGAATGTAATGAATTAAATTACATCATTCTCTCCCAGACAGTCATATTTAAACCATTTACATCATCAACCGATAGGTTCTTACAGTTACATTTTGTAGCTTACACACATTTTACAGAAAAATGATATGTCGTTTTTATGGTTATCATTTTTTCTTCTGCTAGATGATTATATAAATAACCTATTTCATAGAAGCAAAATGAATATATGTGGAACATGTTTACAGAACATTCTTTGCTTTTTATGCCGCTCCAATCTGTTTGTAGAGTTCTGTAATTCTAATATACTTCAAAACATCATTTGCAATGGTTGGCTGCATTTTAGAGATACTTAGACACTGTCACAAAGATTTATTCATTTTGTTTTGTCAGGCTAAGAAAACAGACTATGCAATATCTCAAAACTTATGGAAATTCGTTAACTTTATAGAACAAAACTTTGGTACATAATTGGCAAAGAACTACTTCTTTTGGGAGCTGGAAGAGCTATTTTACTTAAAGAGCCAGTAACATCTATGAATGAAGATACAGCAAATTAATTTAAGAAGTCAACACTTCATGAATTCTGCATCTTTTTTTTTTTAGTAGAAAAATGCCTATAGTTACACCAGACTTGAAGGATAAAATGAGGCAAGAAGACCTAGCACAAATTCCTACAATAATCATGTCAATTAGAGACAGGTTTGTTGAACTGAGCCTATCTGATGCCTTATAGGTTGGCCAAGCTGTTCCCACAGACTCTTCATGCCCAAAATGTGGGTCGGGTAGTGGTCTGGGCTCTTTTTTTCACATTTTCTAGGAATGGAATGCTAGCAAATACACTTCTATAGGAAATGTAACAACTACTGGGACAAACTATTAAAGTTGGATTTGTTTTCACAGAAAAAGAGGCACTTGCAAGGGGACATGATAACTTTTTTTACAAAAAGAAGTAGGAAGAAGTGAAATTGAAGAAAATAATTTCCATCTGAAGTTATGCAAATCATTTTTAGAATAAGGGCAGGAAGGCACCAATTTTGCCTTACAGAGGTAGGTATTTCCAAGGGCAGTGGGGTGCAAGTAATTACGGGCAAAAACATGGCAACTTGTGGTAGTAATTTGCACTTTGCAGTTTGCTTACACTGAAACCCAATGGGGAGCCATTTTAAATCCTCATTAGGAAAAGGAACAATGTTTGCCTACTGGAGGGAAGCATGGGGAGAACACTTTGCCCATCATTGCTCCTATGGAACTATTGGTCTCTCTATGGGGCAAATTTACTGAACAGCGAAGTGGTTAACGCTGAGGAAAATTCACCAGAGTGACGTCATTTTGCCACTTCGCCAATTTACTAACAGTGGCCCTGGCGAAAATCCGCCAGCAAATTTACTAAGTTTTTTTTTTTTATGAACCAGAGTTGACTTCGCCAGGTTAGACCAGGCGAAGTGCATTAGAGTAGATAGGAGTTTGAAAAAAAAAAGTTGAACATTTTTCTATATCCCAAAAAAAGCATGCTTTACTTTTATAGGGTGATGGGCTAAAAAAGATCTAAATTTTTTTTTTAGTTTGCCCACCTTCCCCCCTACATTTTATAACATATGGCATCTTAACTATACTCTGGGCACATGTGTAGGGCATTAGAACACCCCTATATACTTTTATTAACTTTCCCTGGGATTTTGTAGTGTAATGTGCGCTGCAGCACACACGTCCATTCATTTTTAAATTTGGCGCCTTCGCTAGCGTAACTTCGAACGGCTGATCATACTATCGATCATACTTCGCAAGGTAACCTGTGTGCAACTTTGGATCTTCGTGAATTTGCGCAGCCTTGACGAATCTACGCGAAGTGCGGCGAAGGCAACGCTAGTGGATTTTCAGAGGTTAGTACATTTCCCCCTCTATCACAAACAACAGAATAATGCAATTCTGCACTCTTTCTCTTCTGTGTAGCTCTGGGTGCCAGCTGAAATTCCCACCTTCATGGTAACACATATACTATAAAAGAAAACTAAGATATAAACATGTTTTACACCTTTTCAGAGCCTCTGCCTGTGGCTTGAGCATACATGGACTATCTAAATTTGCTGTGAGGCCCAGTGACATCTTGTTATGCCACTGCTATATATTTTTTTAAAATGGCACCAAGATTTTGTTGAAATATCTACTGTATCATGTCCTATGAGGCAGGACTGTTTCAATTACAGTTTAGGTTTCAGGGGATGGGTTGATGTTAGGCATATTGTTAATATGTATGTTAGTCATGCAAGGTACAGGCAGGGTCTGTTTTAATTAATTCTTCTGTGTCTTTGCTGGTTTAATCCCCTACATTTACTTATATTAATAAAGCTCTGGAAAAAAAACTCTGGAAAATGAAGGCTCAATCAACTATTGAGATGGGTTAACCCTTTATACTAAAGTATAATAGTATAATTGACTGCACTGATGTGAAGTAGCATCCTACTAACACTGTAGATTCTGTTCCAGTTTCTCTTCGATCTGCATGTTTAATGGCAATATAGTATGACTAGATCAAAAAGAGTTGTCAAAAAGGGGTTAAATTCACATTTTGATATTGTATGGCTATGGTGAATGTATTAACATTTTAAGTGCCAGGTTAATACCTTTTAGTTGCATTTTCTGCCCTTAAATGTTGCTTGTGTCTACACACGCTGATCTTTACAACTAGAGTTGTTAACCTCTGGGTCATAAGCCAAACTTAGGTCACCATGTGTCTGAACTGGATGGCTCATAAAGAAAGAGACTTTTTTTCCACATAGTATTTTAATAGAAGATATTGTCTGGAGCTGTTCCAGGTGCTTGATATTACATTATAAAATACAGCATTGTGACCCGCTGTATGACACGCTTGCCCATGATTGAACTGGGAAACTGAGCCTGTCCAGGAAAATGACTATGTATGTGGAATACATATAAAATGCACTTTTTTGAGCATTGTTTTCTATATAAAACAGATTTAATGAAAGATGAACTACTGGGTCAGAAAAAAAAATTCGGTCTGCAAATGAAAAGTTTCTAAGAACCATTTCTTTACAGAGATGTACAGCATTTTTATAAGAAGTGAGAGTAGTTTAGACATTTCGTTGCACAGTACCTTGGGAGGTGGCTCTTCATTGATTATGGCCCCCCAGAACACATCATCCGTTCCAGGAGTCAGAGGAGTTATGACCATGTCAGACAGGGAGCTGCTGTAATGATTGTCTCTGCTGGAGCGGAGATTCTGATTCTTTGTTTAAAAGAAGACAAACACAAATTCACAAATGAAATACTAATACAGCATTGCAAGAAACAGCCAGAATGCTAGCAGTGCAGCAATCAGCCATAGATTGCAGAATTAACCCTTTGGGTTAAGGTCAGAAGACAAACCACATCAAATATTTTTGTCAGGATCTACTGGTAATCAAACTCTACCCACTGTGTTCCCACTCGCCTGCATTACCTCAGTGAGCCACTGGAAGCATATACCACTTCACTGACTTGTTTCTATAATGGGTCTTTTACATTCCTTTCTACACAGTGCCCTCCTCCCAACTCATTTGATTCATCTGTTCTTGATCAAGCAATCTGGGGCCTTCATAAGCCTGTTTCCTGCATCTCCCAGTGGCTTGATCATTGTATCCCACAGACCTGATCCAGCCTGTTACTTTGTTCCCTGCCTGATTCCTGGTTTGTTCCTTGCCTGATTCCTGATCTGAATCCTTGTTTCTGAGCCCTGCCTGTTTTCGACTGATCTCCTGGTACTGACTTCAGCCTGTTCCCTGGTTTATCCTTTGTCTGCAAGCTGCCCCTGACCTCTGCCTGCCTACTGGATTTCCCTTGCTTGCTCCCTGTCCAGAACTCGGCCTGTTTAATGGACTCTGATTACTTGCTGCCTGCCTCTGACCCCTGGCTTGGTAAAAGTACTTTTTCGTTTATTTTTTAACCTGCTACATTGTTCTTTATTTTCAATAATACATCCTCTTCATTTATAACATGTCATCTGCCCATTATCATGCTCCATTCCTGCATTACCCTCGTTATACAGCACATAGGCTCCTACCTGCCAACCACACACCTGTGGTAAGTCTTTACAATTCTGTAGGTTTCTACCAACAGTTGTTTAAAATATTTAAAAAGCCATTTCTATATCATAGCATTGAAAATACCTCTGGTAGTACTGCCCTTGGTAAAGCTGGAGTACACGGACTGGAACTGCTTCCTGACCCAAGCCTGGTGTGTGCTGGATGCATAAGAATTGGCCATTTCATGTTACTCTGATCAGCACAGGTCTTTTTCTTTTCTTGCACCTAAAAAAGTGATACAATTTATGTCTCAACTCCTCCTTTTAGAATGTAAGCTCTTTTGGGCAGGGCCCTCTTTACCTCTTGTATAAGTTATTGACTGCTTTGTATGTAAATCTGTTCTTTAGCATTTTATATATGTAATATAACCAAACAGGTTTGTGCTTAATAACTTTACAACTTTACTACAAACCTGGTATCTGGTATCAAATACTTAAAAAATGTAAAACATGTTACCCTTTTCTCTGTAATAACAAAAATATCTTGTACTTGATTCCAACTAAGATATAATTATTCCTTATTGGTGGGGAAGCGATCCTACTGGGCTTGTTCAAAGTTTAAATGGTTTTTAGCAGACTTAAGCCTGCCAAACATTATAAGATCCATGTGATTTTGGCAAAGTCACCAAACAAGCCGATCTTCCCCCGATGTGCCCCCCCAAAAGGTGGGCGATAATGATTTAATCCGATCTTTCGGCCCTACGGCCTACGATTACAAGGACGGGCATGCCAGCCGACAGGATGAGGACCCAATCAGGGGCATAACTATAGAGGAAGTAGACCCTGCAGCTGCAGTGGGGCCCAGGAGTTATAGGGGCCCCACGAGGCCCTAATCCATATACAGCTTCGATAAATATTGGTTAAACAAGTCACCTCTGGAGGCCTGAAAAATAATTTGCTGTGGGGCCCAGTAATATCTAGTTCCACCACTGGACCTAATCAACTAACCACATGAGCATTTTGAATCATTTACTGACTCAATTGCCCTTAACAACCATTCACCATTTCGGGTCTCACAACTCGAACTTGCAGAGTCAAGTTTTTTCTGTTTGAGTTTTTTTAAATAAGAAACTATTCGAGTTATGAGTTCATTCGAGGTATAAAAAAACTCTAACTTTGATAACTAACCCCCTAAAAGTAGGCAATAGAGCTGAAAAGGAATTATTTAACATATCTATCTATCATCTTGTAATCAAGAAAATCTATTAACCACAAAAATTAGTAGAACGCATTTTGTACTGAGTTGTCAATGTAATTTTTTTTGTTATTTTTGTTATATTAATTTCAGTCTCCAAGTTTCATTACCTCCAAACCGATGCCAACGGGTATATGATTTGACATATTTTTTGGTGGTTCAAGGTTTTTTTCTTTGTGATCATGCTGGAGAAACAGTAGCTGTGTCTGATCTTTGGGTAAGGTACGTTGACATTTCTTTTGGGATTGGCTTTCCTCTGGCTTCTATTATAAGGAAAATGTCAATATTTTGAAATTAAAGAAATGCATTTTAAAAATTTATTTTTCTTCTAGTAACAAATATAATTTATACATTTTTGACAGCATTTATATGTTGCAAACTGGTAGTCAGGAATACATTATACGCGAAAATATTGGAGAGATTGAATCCAATTTTTAATCTATTATGGGCTGTGATTTTACAGTATTTAGATTTGTTGCAACTGTTTCTCAGAACATAAATCTGTTTCCAGTTATAGATTGTGTAATGCTTTCCTGTACTTTCCTGTAATATTTAACTCTATGGGAAGTGACAACACTATTATATGGCTTGTTTAACAGGGCAATGAGAAATCAGTGCATGAAAAACAAACACCAGAATTGTTTCTTGGAACGTTTGCAATCCAATGCATTGTTTGGGCAATTCACCCTGTTTGACAAGGAAGCTCCCTTATGTTTACATGTTTCCCCCTTACCCCTCCATGCTGTGGCACTTCTGTTTTCTTCTTTTCTCCATAATCAACTTTATGCTTTAGATTTTCTTGCTGGAAAGATGAAAAAAAATGTATAATGTAATTAGACCTATGGCACTTTACTAATACATTAAGTAGAACTGAACCACAGTTCTGAACCACCTTCTTTATAATAAAGGGAGCTCAATGGTCTGAATCGATTCATGTTCTTGATATGATAAATCAAAGGAGAAATGGTGAGCAAGGCAGTGTACCGATCTGTCTGCTGTGCTCTGTGATGAAGCTTGTCTGAATTTGTTCATTATTTTCAAAGTCTTTTCATCCCTTGGAATTTTAAGTTTACATATATAGACTGGGACTGATTGGGTGTAAATTTGTTGGGGATTTTCTAAAAATAGTGACCATGCATCTACACACACTCACACCTACTTCTCTACAGTATGGTCTTCATGTTCATGGAATATTTTTGCTATGTTAATATTTTATAATGCAGTTTTTCCTAGGCCCTCTACAAAGAAAAGCACAGGAAAAAGTCAGAAGTACAGAAACAGGCAAATTAATTGGTGATATTTTAGCATTTTTTTGAAACACGTTTGCTATGCTATTTGATTCCTGGTTCAGTATCTTGCCAGAGGCAATTTTTGATGTCACAATCCCTTGGATTATATTGATATGGCTGCTGTGTGGAAAAAAAATCAACAGGTTGAAGTGATCCATCCCCCTTTGCTTTGCTTCAGAGGAAAGCAAATTATGAAGCTTCTGAAGATATTTACAGAAGAGGAACTAGTGTCCCTTTCAAATCAAATACAGCAATTATGTTTCCTCCTGGATTAAAATCATTACATTGCATTTCAGTGCACACACTGTTAGAGCCAATTACCCTTATGCATGGATAACCATATTTCATGAAAATGTCTGTTGGGTTTCTTTACTAGTGATATAAATAGGAGTACTGAAAAACATTTCTGCTCTTTAAATCTCAACTCATCAGAAAACAGGGTCACTTATATCAGTGACTGAGAGCTTGTCATACAAACAAAATGACTGTATGTAAGATGGTAAAATGTGCAACACATTGCAACTACAAAAGATGGATTATAAAAATTGTGAAGAATTTTCATAAATTGCAGCTGACCATTTTACAAGCTCTTAAGATGGCCATAGACGCAACGATCTGATCGTACGAATCGTGGATTCATATGATTTTCGGAACGTGTGTGGAGAGTCCCGACATTTTTTGTCCGGTGGAGATCGTTCGTTTGGTTGATCGGACAGGTTAGAAAATTTCTGTCGGCTGCAGGTAATATCTCTGCGTGTTTTGCCGATCGTACGATTTTCAGTGGAAGTCGATCACTAGCTTTTTCAGACATAACTATCGGACGATTGCTGTCTGAGGTAGAACATTGGCTGATCTGTTCTTTAACTACTTTATTTGATCTGAATGGTTAGTGGCGGGTCGGGAGATGGGGAAAGTCCGATCGTACGATAATTCGTATGATCGGATCTTTGCGTCTATGGCCAGCTTAAGACCCATGACTACTTCCTTGCAGTACCGCCCATATCCTGAATGGCAGGGGCTCAGGATTAGACAAGGGGGCATATTTATTAGGTGGTGTACACAATGACAGAAAAAACTGCATAAAAATGGTGAATTGTTTTTATTCACTTTATCTTTGAGCAACTTCCTCCAGAGCTTACTTATAAAGGTCTGAAGCAGTGTAAAATAATGGAGGAAAATCTGGTGTAAAATAAAACACAGCTTGAAAAATTCATTGTGTATTTTACGCTACTTTTTACGCAGTTCTTCGTGAATTGCATTTTACACAGTATATTCTATCAGCCCCAAGGTGTAGAATCACTTTATATTTGATGCTGTTGGTATTAAACATTTAAACAAGATATCAGGACACTGTTTATTTTGTCTATACAGTTGTAGCTACCTGACACCCCCCCCCTCCCCCCAAGAGTTCTTCCCCTAGACATCTATGGTCAAATTCCCACTTTCTGGATTTTTCTATAGATGCAGCTCAGCCAAATATAACTCATACCTGTTTCCTGTCATTTTTATCAAGTGCATCTGTGAAAAGGCACCTCTCCTGTTCCACACGCTTCCTGTCTTCTCTTCTCTTTCCATCACTTTTTACATCTTCCTTCATCTCTGGCCATCTTGGCTGATATTCCTGGCACTTTTGTGGATCTCTTTCTCTCCTTTGGAACTGCAAACACAACAGGACACAGATATTAATAACAAATAGTCCAAACCAATGCCAAAGTGACAGTGATATATGTTCTTTGTATGAAATCAGTATATCATAAACGGGTGATGATTTTCTTTACAATCAGAATAAATGGCATGAGCCTCTGGGCACAGCCTTGTTTTATGTAATTAGGTACTGATCTAGTTAATCAATAATGTGTATCAAGCAGCGGAACGATAGTAACCATGTTTAGCTATTCCATACAGGTACTGCACCTTAGCTGTGGTTCTGTGAATACATGAATTATTACGACAAAAAGGAAAATTCTATTTGTTTTAGAAAACGTATTGTATTAAATGTCAGTACTGAATATAAAACTATCTGAACCATTTTATAGTAATAAAAATAGGACACTTTCCGACGTGTGTGTGTATAGGACAATATAATGTACTCTAATGAGCTTATGCAAAATAAGGTGCAAAGTTTGCTACATGTTCTACAGTCACAGCAAGGGAGCATTTACTGGTCACCTGTAAGCATCTCATTGGCTACTGTGCCTAGGAAAATGTTGTTACATATGGGGGAGGCCTAGTAAGGATAGAAATCCTAATTTCAAGAACTTTTAAAGGGGAAATTACATTATAATTTACCCCCTCCCTTAAACAACTAAACTGTAAAGGATATATAATAAATCTTTTTCCGCCAACTGGCTTCATTATTATTTTCCTTAGGCCTCATGCATTTGAATAATCCACATAGTGTAGGGCACAGAAAGGAAGAAATTGGAATACTTTCTTTTCAAGATGCATTTACCTCTTTTACTATTTAAAACAAAAATATACTTTATTTATAAAAAAAAATATTAAATGGGGTTCATAGCAACATAATACCATTTAGCAATAATCTGCCTACTGCACCCAGAATAATAAAAGCAAATATCTGGGATATGAGTGGACTATGATGGTGGTACCCTTTTGTTTAAACACAGAATATATAGTTACATTTCTAGTTAGCTCTGTGCCATAGCATCTGAATTATCAGATCTATTGTGCATAGGTTTCAAGATATTCAGCTTGAAAAAGGAACTAGCATGTTCTGAAAGGTTGCTATGATTATCTTAGTTAGCTAATAAAGGTATCACCTTTATGCAATATTTTGGTTACTTTTAGCCTCTGTGACTGGCTAACATGGTTCAACAACTTTACAAGAAAATATTATAATATATTTATGACCAGCAGATGGTGCTGTCACAATCCCATTGTATAATTGCAAATAATGCACTTAAGAGAGATCTTCTGTGAAAGTAAAGTTTATGGCTCATAGTTAAATACCTGTTTAATTGACAGGATATGCCATACCTTCTCTTAATTACATTTTGAAAAACCTATTTAGAGGTAAGGCAGTTTTTCAATCAGTACCGAGTTGGCAGTTGGCTAAATCTGATAAATTGTATATGACAAGTAAGGTCAGTTGTTCTTCCTATTGTAATATAGGATTTAGCACTTTCTACTGATTGGAGAAAGACCGTTTTTGCCCCCCCACCATGTGTAGTGCTGTACTCCATGTTTCCATGCCTGCCCTTGGGCTGCCCCATTAGCGCATGTCATCAGGATATCCTCACAGGAGCACCAACAGATCTATCAGCAACAAATCTAAATCTTTCAGAATGGCTCATCCTTTTACTGATCCACCCTGGGCTCCGTCACGCACATTTCCTGAAAACAAGCACAGTCACCTGGGGCAACCTCAGGACAGATCTGGAAAATACTGCAGGTCTGATTGTTTCTAAGTAGTGTTTTCATATTCATTGCAGTTTGGTGGATTACAGTCAACTGCACTTGAATGCATGGATTAGTACAATGGCACTTGCTTCCATTGTTTTTATTGAATAAGGGATGCCAATTATGCTTAATGGTTGACCTGTGCTGATCATACAGTCAGGAGCAATATTTTACTTCAATAGGAGTGGCTACAGATGCAACTACTGCATCTAATGCTGAATTGCATGAGACTGAAAGCAAACTCCATGAGAACCAGCATAGATAACTGGATACATGTTTGACACACTGGTTATATTTTTCTGATAAATGCAGGTTGCTGGGCAGCACTGAATGCATTTAAAATGTAGCTGGATTTTGTGGATGTGTCCCTTATTTTTCGCATATTCTGGTAACTATATGCTAAAAGCAACCAGTATTTTTTTTATTTCTACTAGACCTTTGGCACAAAGGACCATTTAGAATGGGAAGGCTATTTCCTCGCTGCCTGGGGTCAGCAAGTTTTTGGCAGTGGTGTAGTGCTATTTGCCAAGGCAAGCTTTGTTGTAGCTGTCCCAATGTCCAGTAGCCAGCAATTCAGCTGTGTGTGCATTCAGTACAAAGGGAACTTCATTTGTTCTTACATCCTCCAGCTTTTTCCTTTGCTCCTTCTGCTGCTCGATGCGCTTTTGGCGTTCGGCCTGGAGCTGCATTTTGTATTTCTCCTGGTCCTTCAGTTGCTGCTGCTGTAATTGCTGCGGTCTCTGAGGATCTGATCTGTTCTTGTTTTCCTGCTGCAGTCGCAAGAACTCACGACGCAGAGTCGATTCTCCAGGAAGATTAACAATGGAGCTTTGAAAAGAAAATAGAAAAGTTTCATGGTTTTTTTTCCCTTTGCCCTCTTGTAAAGATTTAACCTCCCAGTGGGTGAGGGACTGTGCAAGCCTTGCAAAACACAAAAGTTGTAGTAGAACAAGGAGAACTAGACAGTAACTGGAGCCAATTAAACCCAAGGCACAGCTGCAGAGGGAAAATGACATTTCAGCTGTATGACACAAACAGGCTGTAAGTGGTGGAACTTCTGAGAGTACAGGACTCATCAGTGAACTACTGATATGATTTAGATGCACTGGTGCATTATCTGGATCAGATTTACATAGGGAAATTCATTCTCCCCTCACTAGGCAATTACACAGACCAAAACACTTTCTATTCTATCAAGGCTTTGTCTCAACAGAGATCTGTCATGCAAGAAGGGCATGCTACATCCTACATTTAAAGATACTGTAGGCCAACAGCTGCTTTGCTATATATTACTTTATTATATTTAGCACTGGAAAAATGTTACTTAGACAACATAGGTGGTTATGTAATAAAAGGCACTAAGATTGCCCAGGTGCAGTAACCCAAAGCAACCAATCAGCAGGTAAAATTTACCAGTGACCTGTTTAAATGTAAGCATCTGCTATTTTGTTGATTGCCTGAAGTGAAGAGTAGTCACAGCTTCTCCTTTGTACTGTACCCTTCACTTACGATGCAATATCAGGTGAACTTTTCAGTTAGGATAGATTTTGCAAGGAAGTATTTTGCAACCAATTCCTGAGATGACAGAATTGCCAAAACAATTAGGCACTAAGTTAAAAATTGGCCAAGCTGTCCAACCAAATCTGGGCATGTATGACACATATGACCAGCCTGGAAACCTTTAGCTTATGTGGAACTAAATTCACAGTACCTCTCACATGCATGAAGGCTACTTTAATTCACTTCGGAAAGCCTTGCCAAATAATCTTCATTTCAATTGACTCATCTCCCTACGCCTCTTTTTATACACGTTCTTTTTTTTTTTTTTAACATTTGTTTAAAATTCACTTTAACAATTTAAGTCTTTTTCAAATGTTGCCAAAAAAAAACCCTATCAAACATTAATTGTAGTAGCTCATTAGATTCAGAAAAGTGTTTCGTTTTTCTCACATGCCAAAATCTTGCCTCTAAATCAGCAGATTCTCTTGTGGCCTAGTCTATCTGCCAATCTCTTTAACGTCTCGAGGCAGCTGAAGATGGCTTTTGCCAAGAATCAGATGTATTTAACATATGATAGAAGCTAATGTGTCTGGAAAAGTCATTCCTGACATACAGATATGCAGAAGTGCTCTCTTCCTTGCTTAACCACCAAAATAAAAGTCAGATAGAAAATCTTATTCTGTAAGTCAATTTAACATCTCCTACATCTCTGACAGACAACTTCATTTCCTCTGGTGTGAGCTTGTTGAAAATGTTTCCATTGTTTATAAGATCTAGACCAATGTTTTAAAGTTTTCAGTTACAAGTAACTTTCTAATCTTCTTTGACTTTGACAGCCAATACATGTTTTTTACATTAGTTTTGCCATTTATCTGTCTTGCTAAAATTGATATACTCGGCATGCTGCAAAACTGTTTACCTTATATTATCTTTTTAGAGAATTTAGTATTGTCTTTTTATGTTTCGTAAAATAAATACCTTGGTTCTCCTTCATCTTCATTGAGTTCATCATCTTCTTCCTCACTCCCACTGTATTCATAGCCGTTTTCATCTGAAATAAAACCACTTCATATTATACAAAAGGGGCCTAGGTCTTTAAAGAGGATTACCACAAAAACCACAATTTTACACACTGAAAGAAAATGCGACTTTCCAGTATAAATTGATGTAATAATTTTTTAAATATAAAGAATTTTCTGGCTATTTATATTCACTGCACTGCTGAAACAATGTAGCGAACAAAGTCTTGTTATGAGACCTGGCGAAGAACTGACTTTCCAAATCTGTCTCACTTTTTTTCTTGATCCTATTAAGAAATACCTGAGATGAAGCAAAGCTATCCTTTTTCCTTTTAGAAGGCAAGTAAGTAAATCAGCATTGATTTTGGGTTAATGTTAAATTTAATATTGCATTTTTTTCCTGAATAAAGTACTAACACCGTTTAAGTTGTAAAGCCTCCATTGATAATTAGGATCTCTGTTAGCCAATTAGCAAAGATGTACCCATCATTGATTGATGGTAATTCTGTAACACCATGTTTTACAGTAACATAATAGTGTTCATTAGGCACACACTGTACTTGTTATGTTATGAAGCAATACCATTTATTTAAAGGCTTCTGTACAATGTTTCAGGGGGAACAACCTCCTATCTCAGGTACACTGCTGTGTTTGTCACAGAACATTGTACAGTAACCTGAAAATAAATGTTATAGTTTGTATAAGTGTCATACCACGTAGAGGGTGGTGTGTGTGTTCCATAATTTTTTGTATATCGCTTGAGCAAATAGTGTATTTCTTTATAGACGCACAATAGTGAGCCCAGTGGGTATGCCAACCATTGTTTAAACATTTAAGCCATTGTGCTTTTATTTCTACCTTTTTCTCCTTTCTTTTTCCTCGTCCTATCCAGGTGGTCCTTAAGCATTATACGAATGTGCCTTTCATTCTGTATGTCTCGAACGAAAGCATGCTTCAGCAGAGTTTCAGTGGTGGGTCGGTGGGAGTAATTTTTAACGAGGCAGCTATCGACAAAATTAATGCATTTCTTTGACCTGAAGGAAAGGAAATAACATGCATTAGTGCTCTTGCTCTTCTGTCTGGACTTTTTATTTTGACTCCTTTCTCTTGCATTGTTTACAAGAGTGGATAATGTAATGGAGATACCAAAGTCATAAAGCTACTTATCAGCTAGTGAAGGACATGCCCAATTGTTGCCTTCATAGAATACATTACATTTTTGAGCAGGCACTAGTAGGATTGCAGCCACTATCACATTAAATATCCATTTATACCTGTTGGCAGTAGGGATGGGCGAATTTTTTTGCCTTGTTTCGCTGCAAAATTGATGCCCGTAGGCGAATTTTTGACGAAACGGTCAAATTCGCCCATCCCTAGTTGGCAGTGCTTATACTGCAACATGACTCTGCTCCACATTCCTGTATTTCTTCTTGTTTGGAATCATGATTCTTAACTGCTATTCGTGTGACAAATCTAACTGTAATTCAGGCAGCAAACCATTTAAAAATTTGTTAGATCTCTCATTCATACTATCCTTTGTATAGGCAATATGGTAATTTGGGTATATAAATACTTATTTTCAGTGTTTCCATTACTTTACTCACGTTTACTTGCTTACCTATCTATCTATCTATCTATCTATCTATCTATCTATCTATCTATCTATCTATCTAATTTATCATCTATCTATATATCTATCTAATTTATCATCTATCGATCTAGATATATGTGCACATGTGTTTATTTTGCCATTTAATAAATAATGTCATAGCTCTTCAGAAATCCTGGAATTCGGGTTAATCAGAATGATTTGAATAGGCCACATTAACAGAGATGCTTTTATCTAGCTGTATATATGATTATTAATTCATCCTTTCTCTTACAGGCATCAACTATTCATTAAACACATTATGTTGTTTCCCTCAGTATGACCTTATTCTTTGTCCCTTATCTGCAAAATGATTAATATTCAACATACTGTATGCATGTTTTATTGATGAAACTGCTTCACTGATTTGTTTAAGCCTCCAACCTGAGGCCAACCTACAAAACTGCAACTCCCAGAATTCCCAGCGAGCATTCAGCAGCTCTTGCCATATACATTGTATATTCACTGCGATTATGCTTACCATTTCCTGGATTTCAGCTTTGGTGGAGGGTTTCTAGGGATAAGGAACAGGGCTCTCATGGGGTGCATATCACACAGGGCTGAAAAATAGTAATCAAATAAATGGTATAATTTACCCATAACCTGCAACAGTAAAAGAACAGATTCAAATTATATGAATACCTTTCAGTTCAAGAGGCCTGAAGAATTTTTGTGCTGGTGCAGTAAAATCCATCACAGCCTAAACAGTTAGAGCTCTGGCTATCCCAAAAGGACATTTAAGAAATGTCACTGTTTTGCTCAAATGGAAAATGTTTGGATTAAATGTTGTGACATTTAAGAATTATCTCAGAGGACAGTTACAAGGGCAGCTTGGAAGATTGTATAATTTGTAATTTAAATATTAAAACATGCAATACTAAACTATCTGAGACGTGTTTGGCACTCTTCATGCGCAAAAAAAAAAAAATAACAAATTATCAGGCAAAATTACCAGCAAGTACTTACATGGCCTAATTAGTTTTCAAACAAATTCAGTTGTTTGACAATATTAATTACATTTAAAATGTCAGAAAAGGTACAAAAGTAAGAAAAACAAAATGGCATTGGGAGGAAATAATGGATCAGGGCTATTCGGATTATTATGAAATATTTGCCTCAGGGGAGGCAATGCATGATATTTCATTCTACCCATGCTGCCTAAGTGATGGTGACAACTTCCATATATACTAGTAAACTTTTATTAAAGCAAAGTGGCAGTAAACCCAACCAACAAATATTTGTATTCTTATATACATATATGTTGCTGAGCAAGTTCTTAATTGTATATACTGCATTTTATAACAGGTAAGAGTAGCATGGCCTACATTGCAGTATAGTTAGATGATTGGCCTGAAACTCAAACATGGTTACTCGTATGAAAATGTTTTTATTTGTCTTTAACATAGGCATGCATTAAGAGCCCATGATAGACTGCAAAACCCAAGCAGTCTGAAGGCCTCTGGCAGTGATTTGAATGAAAAACTGGCATATGAATTGCAGAGGGCCTGAATAGAAAGATAAGCAATAAAAAGTAACAATAAAGATAACATTTTAGCTTCAATAGTTTTTTTTTTTGCTGCTGGGGTCAGTTCCCCCCATTTGAAAGCTGGAAAGGGGCAGAACGGGCTAAGAAGGTGAACTACCCCTTTAAACAAAAACTTAATTTGATGATACACTTTCATTCACATTTAACAGAACACTCATAGGAATGTGTATACATGAAGTATGAAAAGTCATTGCATTTTGGAAACTTGTATTACATCTCCATTATGTTATATATCATTATAAATAAACACTCTGTGTCTGGAGAGATTAGCGTGTATCAGGCCAAATCATAAAGTTCTTTTAATGTAATAGATTAGCTCTGCTGATGAGATGCAATGAGATGCAATACCAGCGATATTATACAATACTCACGTGGAGATCCCTCTGCCATTTCTATTGCCGTTATTCCCAAAGACCAGAGATCACTCTGAAAAGTAAGTGAACAGGCAGAACTGATACGTTGAAAAACATTTATACCCTGTCTGGAAATTGTGTCTATAGATAAAGTTTGCTTTACTTTATCAAGCTGTTGTGAAACTAATAAATTCCTACAAATCATGGGAAATGAGGCAGTGTAATCAGATAACAGAATGGTTTTTAAAGTACTAAGTTACTCATCACTCCAACAATAATGTGGCTCTGACAGTGACAGGTGTAAACAGTAGTCTAGCCTAAAACTAGAATAGGTTTATAGAATAGGTAATAATTACATACTGCAATTTATAAAGAAGTCACCTGGGGGTTATGTGACCTGTATAGAATGTATTTTACTTTATAATGTATCAGCAATTTCAAAGTGGTTTATAATATCCCTATAAATTATCCATAACATTATCCATAACAATACAGAAATTGCTGTTTTGGAAAATATTATTAAGTATATATTAAACCCATCTGCTTAATGTTTTCTGGCATAATAAATACAATGCTAAAGACCTAGAAGGCATGAACTGCAACATAGAAGTAAACAAATGTACGATGTTAAAATATGATTACTAGAATATCATTAACAGATGTCTATATTCATGTTTTAGAACCACAAAGAAATAACAAGTAAACTGGAAACCATGCGGGTGTAGAAAACATATGCCCTGGGCTCAAGACTCTAGTTTCTTATACAATACAATATATGACCCCTGAGACATACTGATTTATTTGTGCTTTATTTTATCACTGGAACACTTGAGTGAGGGAACTGATGTAATACTAGACAGTCACAAAGCAAAGCTTGGGGCAAATGCTTATCAATTATTTTGGCTTTCAGTTAGAAGTAACTTCAAAGTGTGAATCTAGCGATCTATTTATCAAGTATTTATCCATTTTAGTGGTTTTAGAGGTTTTTGAAACGTACTCACTAAACTCACTTTCTCTAAAACCCCGAATGTCATAAAATTTATTAAAAAACTCGAACTGAAAAAGCACGAACAGGAAAAGTTGCTGAAAACCACAGAAAACCGTATTTTCGCACAAAAGTCAGTGTCAAAAACACCCAAAAACCTCTAAAAACCGCGAATCAATGAAAGATCTTCAAGTTGTAAAAGAGACATCTGCCATTGATTTCTATATGTTTTTTGACAGGTATTTGCTGGAGTATTTTCGTATTCGGTATTGTCGAAGTTTTGTCGCATAATAATAAAAAAAAAAGTTGCAAATTTAATAAATCAGACCTTTAGTTAAACCAGCATTTAACTGCCAGATGCATTTAACACTTAAAGGGTAAAGCTGGCCATAGATTTCCAACATGCAACTAACCATTCAGATTACAATAAAGTAGTAAAGAGAACAAATCACAGAATGCCATTAATTGACAGACAGCAATCATACAAAAGTTACAGTATGTCCGAAAAATAGTAGTGACAATCTCACATTGATATAGTCAGGTAGGCAATACATGCAGAGATCTTATTGGTAGACAATATAACTCTTTTAACCTGTCTGATCGACTGCATAACCGATCGCAACGGTATGAAAAATGTCGGGGCACTCCATACATGGTCCGAAAATCGTATGAATCTTTGTTTTGTACAATGGTATCTTTGCATCCATGGCCTTAACGATCGTATTAAATTTGTTTTATCCACTGTAGGGGTCATAGTCATCTATCAAGAAAATCCTCCCTCAGGAGGAGTATGGCTCCCATGCTGGTCACATCAACTGATACTATGTTACACACACTACACGCATGAACATAATAAGTTATTCAGATGCTTGTGTCCCAACATGGCTGCCCACACGCTAAGCTCCCTCCCAGGATTGTGCCCCAGGAGCCCTCTCTGCTTATTACCTAGGGTCAGTGAAATCCAGCAGAAAGATTTGACCAGTTTAGTGAGCTCCATCAGTGTAAGAAAAAATGCCCTATAAAACCATCATGGTGCTACCCATGCAATTGTAATTCAAAAAAGCTAAACGATCATCATCATTTTCATCATCATTTATTTGTATAGTGCCGACAAGATACGCAGTGCTTTATGTGATTCATAAACACATTAAAAAATTCTTCATATTGTCTAGTAGTCTAACTTAAAATGGTGCCATGATTTTCTACATACTAAAATAAAGAGCTGCTATAGAAATAAACAACAGCTATATTATTGTGCTTTATTTACACATAGGCCTCCTTAGCGCCCAGGGAGTATATAGAAAGTAATTTAACAATACCTCTTCCCCAGAAAAACTCTTAGGAAGTGATTCTGACACAGTCAGCATACTTCCTTTAGGAAAGTCTGGTAAGTCCTGTGTTTATCAAAATAGGAGATGACTAATGACACAAAGCATTTCTTTGTTTTCACATAAGCTGTATGTGCTTCCTTTGTGAAAATATGCTCTGGTTGAATACTCACTCTGTAATCATATGTTGAGTCTGGGTTTTCATCACATGCTATGACCTCGGGTGCCATCCAGTATGGCGTTCCGATGAAAGTGTTTCTTCTGCCTATGGTCCTGTCCAGCTGAGCACTCACACCAAAATCCACTGAAAATAGGCATGAAATAGTGTCAGGCATTCATATCCTATGGCATAAAAGCAACTACACAGTTAATTATCCCTAGTATGCTAGCCAAGTGAGATTTGGATGTCTCTGCAGTGGGAATACAATTGAAAAGGCAAGAGAATTATATAATGGTTCAGCTGAATATCTAAAAGAATTTTTTTTCAGAGGCAAACAAAGGCCTTTTCAACATTAACTTTAATTCTAAATGAGTATTCTTAACTCATTCCTTATAAGTACAAGTGTGGAGTAACAATGGTATGTTTTAAATAAGGCAGAAAGTGTATTTTCCCTGGCTTCCAAGGAGGACCGTAATAATTTGCACCACCAATGAGAGAGACCAGTGTAGTAGCTGTGACCAAATGCATCAACCAGCTCCAAATGCTACCGACTTTTGGCCATGGTAATTGCTGGTATTGATGCAGCTATTTTTGCACACAATATTTAAAGCACTAAAATGCAATAAGAACTTCTATTGGCATTAGTTGTCACTCTATCCATATGGCATGCCCAATGTGTGTGGTCCTTGAAAGGAAATGAGCTAGAGGCTTTTGTTTTGCAAAATCATCCAAAATGGGGAATGAAAAAAATTAAATTTTTGGGTAAAGTTTTTTAAATGTCTGTTTTACTGCTGTTTTACAATTTAAAACTTTGTATGCAGGGTAATCTTTTATAATACTCACTATACTAAAAAAAAGCACATATTACATTTAGGGGCAGATTTATCAAAGGTCACAGTGAAGGTTTGAAGTTAAAAACTTTAAATTTCAAAGTAATTTTTGGGTACTTCGACCATCGAATAGTCCAACTTCGATTCCAAGTTGAAAAAAACTCTGAAATTCGAATATCGAAATTTATCATGTACTGTCTCTTTAAAACTTCGACTTCGACCATTCACTGCCTAAAAGCTGCCGAAGTGCTGTTTTAGCCTATGGGGAACCTCCTAGAACCTGTTTGGAGGCAATTGGGGGAGTTTGGGAGATCAAAGGCCGAAGTTAAAAAAACTTCAAATCGAAGTAGCACTACTTCAAATCGGTTGGTCTCTTTGGATTCGAAGGTTGAAGTTTTTTTAACTTCGAACTTTGGCCTTTGATAAATCTGCCCCTTAGTCTTGCTTTGTAATATAAAGTTAGTGATGGCCAGCTGCACAAAGTGAAATAGTAAAATATATATTAGACACCTCTATATAGTGTTACCAGCCACTAATTATTTAGTTGACATTATAGCAGCATAACTTAAGCTCAAGGTGGCCATACAGGGGTTGATAAAAGCTGCTAACTTCACCCTCCCAGATTGATTCAGCAGCTTATTAGATCATCTCTGGTCTTTGGGGCTGCCCAACCAACATTTTGAGAAATATATCATCTAAACCATAGACCACATCAGTATGTTGATTGTGGTCCTAATCTGATGGATTTCTATAGGTCCACAGCATGATGTGAACCTTGTTCCCCAGGCTATCAATCAAGTGTGTGGGTGGCCAAAAAGGCAAAGATCTTGGCAAACAAGATAATCTTCAATTGCGTGGCAAATAGAGGCAACTGCCCAGGGCCTCACACATAGTCCTAGTCTAACAACAGCTGAAGGGCCACATCAGGCAGCAGAATGAGTCCTATTACTAGTAGTTACAGGTGCTGGTTGTGGTGGATCAACAGCTAGTTGACTACATGCTGAACATACAACTTTAATCCCAGTATGGTCCCAATTTCATCTGCATTTCCCAGGTCTTCAATTTCTTTTATTTTGGCCCTGTACAACCAAATACACTTTCCTGTTTCTGCAGCAGGAATGCTGTTATAGAACACATTGATATATAATTAATCAAGCAAAAATTTCCTAGCATCCCTTTTTTTCAGAAACAAACAAAAGCCTTTTTACACACACACATGCAATTCTAATTCATAGAAGAACTTTTCTGAGTGATGGTAACCAGCATATGGCTCATTCAAGCTAATTGCAGTGTGGGGGGAACTAATTCTAAAATAGCATCTTTGTGGAGATGGAAATAAAAGAATGTCACATTTTCTCAGGCAACCATCAATTATGTATTTATAGCCATCGATCAAACGGCTCAGTTGCTTTGCTGAGGTTTACCTGAAACATTTCCCAATCATCTCCAAACACGCTCCAATAATTACTTGTACATAAACTGTCCAAATATAATGTTCTACTAAAGCGCAAAGAGGTTAGGAATTGCAGGTTTGTGGAAAATTTCCTGAGCTGGAGCTGAATATAGCACTTAACTCCCTATATTTTCCCACAAAGTCACGGGCAGACCTCTACATTATAGCTATCAATTTAATGCTACAGGAAAGAGTACTTGCACATGTATCCTTTGTGTCTACTGTACATTTTATATACTAAGCAGATGATGAAGGGATTATTTATGACTGATAATAATGCATTAATTCAAGGCCTAGCACTTTTGCATATTAGGTGCTGTACTGATTAAAAAGCCTAAACCTGTGCTTTATGCTATCTGTTTGTTTCTTTACAATTGTAAGCGCTGCTTAAATAATTTCATCGGGGCAAAGGTTTCTCATACGCCCATCTCTTCAAAAATACTATGAGAAATAAAAATATACAACCAAGGCTTCAGTTGTATAAAATAAACCACATATTCTGAAGGGAGGTAAAAACATCCTGGGCGTTATAGACACTTGGTCTCATTTTATGACTACACTGAACCTTGGGTGTGTCGCAGAGAAACCATCCAACATCCTGTTTCTTTGCACTGCTAAGCCATGCATTGATTTTCTGCGGCCTCCACTTGAGAGTTCTCACATGTTAGCACAGCTGTGAAGAATAAAGATTGGCTAATGTGCAGAAGTGATCTTCTTCTCAAACTGTTTCAGAGATGGACAGTTCCAGTAATTAGCAAGGAAGTGCTAAATATATGACTCTGGGTTTGAATGCCATTTTTTATAAAAAAAAATATTACTCTAAATACTGTTAAAGAACAATGATGTTTTAAAAATTGTAAATATTGTAATACTTTGCTACAAGCTAAAATTGATGTGGCCATTAAAATGCAATATATGAAGCACTTATTCCTATCTATAGATGTTCCTGGTATAAATGTGCTGGTTGGAATTACTCTATGCATTGTGTATAGGGTGCAAACAGCAAATTTATTCTGTCTTCATTCTGTACTCACTTACTATGCAGTGATGTGATGTGCTGTAACTTTGTACAATCTTCTAAGTAATGATGTAATTGTTTTCTGTATGGCTAAGGGCTCTTACACTAACCATCTCTCCCCTACATGTATATTACTGTTTGTGTACTGCATTTGTGCCAATCATTAAAGGAACGGGTAACCTCTCAGTTCCACCACAGGATTTTTCCAGAAGGGTTTTTGTGGGTGACTGCCCTTTTGCTATTTAGCACCTCTGAGCTTGTGCATAGCTCAAACTCTATAAATAGATGCTAACAGGTCAGGGCAGATAACATTTGATTCACTTAGATTTACATAAACTTTTTTTAAGTTAACTTATGAGCTGTTACAGATTTGTGCATTAGCAGACAACATGATTTATATTTCACATGCCGCATTTCAGGTATTAAGCATATGATTAACAGAAACTCACCCAGCTTTACTTCTGCATTTTCTGTCAGCAAAACATTTTGGCCTTTAATATCCCGATGAATTACATGGTGCGCATGGAGATGTGCCAAACCCTACAAAAACAACTTCATTTAAATTTCTCTTCAGAAAATGGGACTTGGCAGTATAATGCAAAACCATCATTGAAGGATATTCAAGTCAGTATGGAGCCCCAGCCTGAGGACAGTTTCTGAGCATTAAAAAACACTTTTGTTAATATATTGTAGAAGCTCTGTCCCTGTAATGTAATAAAAGTAGCAACCCTGCAGCAGGTCCAGTAATCCATAGCACTGACATTTTATATGCTATGTTCTTATCAGCTCAGACTGTATTCAACTACATCTACTCCATAATCCTAATACCTCCCTACATTTTGGAAATAGAATAGAAGAGGGACTAAAAGATTTGCTGCATGGAGGGCAACACATTTTGACCACTCCCATTATTGTGGCCACACCCCCTAGTTACCATGTCCATTTTACAAAATTTGGCAGGTTATGAAAGTTTGAACACATTTCTGTGTTTTTTTTGTGTTATTTTATGCGTTGCTAATGAAGGTGAAAAGCTGCAAATCACACTTTCACCTAGAGATCTTAAATTGTTACAGTAGTATGTTTGCTTATCTTAAATTGTTACAAAAGTATCTAAGTATCTGTTCTGCGCTCTCTGCCTAAAGCCAATTAAGTTAGAAACTGTGTATCTTTTTCTGGCTGTTCAGTGCAGGAGTTCAAAGAGAAAGTCGGCATTTCAGTAACAATCCGGAACTGCCGGCTAAGCTGTCAAAATCTGGACTCTCCCACGAAAAACGGGACAGTTGGGAGGCATGCAATGTTGTTTTACATTGTCCTGATGAGTTTTGTAAGGAAACATGAAAAACAAACCCCTGGTACAATACCTTCAATAAAGTAAATTAAAGTGCATACTGTATGTGCTGGTTTTATTACTTCATTTCCTTAAAGTGTAAGTGCAAATCTTTTTCATATAAACATGTGTAGGTGTAAGGGGATTTAAATACTAAACTCTGGAATCCCTTACTAACATGAGGACTTAAATTTAGATTTTGTATTCTTGGTTCATAGTGATTATTGTTTAACTAAAAAAACTGAATTCCGCTCTGACAAATGGCAACATCAGAGGGAAATGCATAATGCACATGATTTTTTTAATTGATTATTTAATGACAACATCCAACTCCAAGTTTAAAGGGCACTATATATATATATATATATATATATATATATATATATATATATATATATATATATATATATATATATATATATATATATATATATATATATATATACCATGCTGAAATGGGGTTAGTGGTAGCTATGAAGAATCATAAGGGAATGTTCTTCCAGTAGCTAGGCCAGTACATACCCTCTATTGCTGACTTTTATTACCTTGTATTCTATGTGATAACTCATGCCTTTCTTTCTATCTTTAGTGAAGAGATCTCAATGTTTTTAACTGTTTGTCAAGATAACATCACTTTACAATATTCTTCTATCTGAGGATTATAGGAAATATAATGATAGATGTTGCCTGTTCTATATATGGACGAACAGCTGTTTTTAAATGTGGTTTCACAAGTATGCTAGTGCTTTATTTTCTGTGGTTGCACAAACTCTCTGGGAACACTAAAAAAGATTTCAGTCTAGAAGTACTATGCAAGGAGAGAAAAAAACATTTGCATGTAGCACAAAAGAAGAGCCTCTTAGTTAAAAATATACAAATGAATATATGTTTGCTTCTACTGTTTCAAATAGATTCTTTGAAGTTATTAGTGCTCTAGCTTGGTGTTTTTTTCTTGCATTTAAGGCCACCTCCCTTATCCCCTCACATAACCTTAACCTCCTACACTATTATATAAACCAGGACCTTGTGGCCAAAGAGTTATGACCAGTGGGAAATACAGTGGAAATCCACATGTTCAGCAGCATTTCAGCCTGCCAGGTTTGCAGGAAAAGTGGATGAAGTTATTGTCTCATTGATTCTTCATAGCAATCACCATTAACTGCTGACTAACATGACAAAGTACTTATTTTATTTGTCAAAATGCAGAATGCTCCCCCAATTTATGGCTGGTGAAAATTTTTGCTTGTCACTAAACGCAATTTTAAACTAGGGTGTATTGTTGAATTAAATGAAAGAATTAGTAAATTATGTATTTAGTTTTACAATTGTCCCTGTTTAGGGTAACGTTTAGTTGCTTTGCCCCTTACCCACCTTCTCATGTTGGCCATAGCTTGAACACAGAAAGCTGCACACTAAAACTAAGTATAGGTTTTCCCATTTTCAGAGCTCAATGGTTGCTTTAAAGTATGGTGGCCTTTTAAGAAGCTGATGAACTTACTGCAGAGGATCCCAATCAAATTAAAGATCAAGACTAAAGTTGACATTAGGAATCTGGAGAGACATGAAACTATAGCTGTGCTACCGTAAAATAATATTTACATATATCTACAAATTTGGTATGGGCTAAGAGGAGGCACAACTAGATGCTAGACTACAAGAGGCATGCATCCAAACTGTCTAAAAACCACAGACTTACCCTAAGAACTTCTCTGCAGATGTATGCAATCCAGTCTTCTTTGAAACAGTTGCCTTTGGTCTTTTTCACCAAATCTGTAACTGAGCCTGCTCCACAGTATTCCATCACCAGCTATAAAAAACAGTGTACTCTGTGTTATATATAATTCTTTTAATGGTAACGAAGATGAAAAGTACATTGTTTTGGTTTGAACTTCACCATGTGTGGGGCCAAATTGACCACAGATCTGCTTGTATGGCAACCTAGCCAGAATACTCAATTCTTGGAGGCTTTTGCAATCTGAATTATAAACAACAAAAAGTAGTAATCTTATTACTGCCATGTCTCAGTCAGTGAATGGACAAATTCAACTCTGACCAAGCTCCTGTCCCGAAAAAGGAGAATCTGGTGCACAGAATTTCTGCCATGTGCCAACTCCCCTTGTCCTTTGGTGGACTTCTTTTTTCATGAATATGGTCATTTCTATAAAGAAATATTCCAAACTATTACCCATAGTTGGTCATCCTGGCCTGCCAAACTTTTTTTCACAAATGCCCCATAATACGTGGCAATATTTCTGTGATGGGAATACTTTTTCAGCATGTTTATTTCAAGTTTTATTTCTTCCTCTTCTTCCTGAAAAACAAAATCATAATGATCTGGTTTAATTAGACACAGAGATGGAGCTTATTAGAAATGGCATTTGAGAACAATGTAATAAACAAACTCTTGTCTAATAAAATATTATTACGATGTTCTCCACAGCAACTGTGATGATCTTCTCAGAGGGATGAATCACAATAAAAGTGTGATTTCAGTTTGTAAAAAAATATGTCCATATTAAGAAGGAGCCTCGTATTGTTTATTTTGGATGTTTTAGTGTTTTTTTTTGGCAATTGAAATAATAATGGCAACCAGAATTTCTACATTTTATGTTTCATGTATTTGTATATTTTTTTTAATTCATGTAGTTTGGTTTGCCTGCCTTCCAAGCCTGCTGCTAGGTGGGCTTTATTCAGTTTTCTCATGTTGAGACCCTTAATTGCTTAATGAGTGTTTGCTATAATGCTCTAATAGGAGCCCATGTAACTGGACTGAAGCCTGTACAATGTGTTTGATTCAGCCGCTGAAGGCCCGATAGAGAGCCTGCTACTTCTAGAAGAGAAAAATAAATGTAAATCAGGGGAGGACACAAGAAAGACACCAGATTGAGGGATCAGAAATAATTGTGGGTGTGTAATTTTTTTCACTCTGTAAATGTTCTAGCCAACTCTAAGGGGAAGATTTATTAAGGGTCGAATTGTAAATTAGAATTTTTTTTTATGGTCAAAACTCTCAAATTTGAATTGTGAATAATCCAAACTGGATTCAAATTTTAATTCAAATTTCGAGATTTATTAAACCTTGCCCTTTTAGAAATTCAGATTTGACTATTTGCCACCTAAAACCTGCCACCTTCATGTATAAGTCAATGGGAGAGATCCAGTGACCAATTTGAAGATGTTACTAGCCTTCCTGACATTCGAGGTTTTTTTTGGAGAAAAAACTCGATTTGAGTTTAGTCGAATTCGTTTCGAGTCTTCGAGTCGGTAAAATTTCATGTATAAGTCAATGGGAGAGATCCAGTGACCAATTTGAAGATGTTACTAGCCTTCCTGACATTCGAGTTTTTTTTGGAGAAAAAACTCGATTCGAGTTTAGTCGAATTCGTTTCGAGTTTTAGAGTCGGTAAAATTTGTGTTTTAGATATTCGATTTAATTCTCAAATAACTTCTCAAACAAATTTCAAGGAAAATCGAGTATATTAGAGTTAAAAAAAAAACGCACATGAATTTGATAAATGGGCCTCCCACAGTTAACTATACATCACTTGGGGAAAGTATTCAGTGGCATCCAAAGTTTAAGAAGTAAACATATTTATTACTAAACCATTGAGGATTTATGCAGTTGTTTTATTCTTTCTTGGGATAATTAGTTTTTTATTGTGTTACATTCTGTTTGAACTGTGCCATACCTAAGTAAAGGATTGTGCCACAGTAGGCAAGCATAAAACGGTAAGCTGCTTACTTTTTTTTTCCTACTGAAAACCACTAAACGCAAATTTATAATTCCTTAGGCTCTATGAGTGCATGGAATAATTTGCATTGATCCAGGGCTGACAGAAGGCATCCCTTGAACTTGTAGCAGTGGTGTATTTATGATGCGTCCCCAATCTTCCTCTGGAGATTTGAGCAACTCTGGGGAGCCATTGACAGAATGGGGCTATGCCACTCGCATATATTATAGTTTTTGCTCATATCCCTGATGGCTTTCTGTAACATATGGACAAGGTATATGTGTAATATGAGATAACTGTTCCTGTGATAGAATTTAAAATAATAATGACCCTTGGATTTTTAAATTGATTCTTAAGCAATATTGGTTTTCCCACCATCAGTGTTGGAATCTTTGCCCATAAATCAAAGAATGGCAACTTGCATTTCCAATAATCTCTAGATAGTCATCATTTTTATTACAAAGTACTGGGCTTTAAGTATAATGATACAGATATGATTGGGAGACAACTTCTCCCAGAGGGAGGCTGAGGAACTATATAATCATTTACACTATAACTTCCATCCTAAACAGGAATATTGTGGTAATGTGAATTTTCCTTTTTGAAATCTTATTGCAGTTATAGTGAACTTATATTTGTAGTGCTGTTTGTTTTTTATACATTAATCTTTGTAGTACCCCACTTGCCTACTTAGTACTATTGTTTTTTTTATTAGAAGTACCTTTTTAGCCATTTTGGTTAAATTGAATGCATACTTTGAAATAAATCAGTTTAAATGAGAACTAAAGCCTAACTAAAGAAGTAGCGAGAAATGTTGTGAATGATATTTTGGGCTTCTGTACCAGCCCAAGGCAACCATAGCCTTTTAGCAGGGAAGATCTGTGCCTCAAAAGCAGCTCCCCATTTTCTTTTCTGCTGATTCACTGCACATGCTCTGTGCTGCTGTAACTTACTGAGCTTAGGGACCGACTTCTAAACATACAGTACACATAGAATAGAAATGTCACAATATAAGCCTGATTAGTAATTAATAAAGAAAATTACTACATGGCAGCACAGAAACCAGTGCACCCTGTACTGGAACCCAACTAAGATGTTATTAATCCTTATTGGAGGCAAATCAGTTCTCTGGGTTTCGTTAATGATTATGATTTTTAGTAGTTTTAAGGTATGGAAATTGAAATTATGGAAAGACTCTGTCACTACATATATATTATGTATATAGGGTTTCCATCTTTCCCAGAGGCTGACTTAGGACGGGGTGATCATGTTAAGGGGCCATGTTAAGGATCGCCACATCAATCTCAGGGAGTCCTGTGTCCTTACCAACTGGATTTTCCCACTGAGCCTGGGTACACCAAGGCCCGGTAAAGCCCTTTAGCCCTAGAAGGACCAGTACTTGTCTGAGTCGAGGAGCAGGGACCCCATGAACAAGGTTAGTTAGAGACAGTATTAGATCTGTTATAGTACTCTCTAGGAGAGTAAGATAGTGAGGAGAAAAAGGAGTAGATTCCCAAGGCTCTTAGATTGCCTTTAGTGAAGGGACCACAGTGGATAGGGTGTCAGGCTTAGACTTCTTCTCCCTGATCACTCTGCTGGGTGGGATCCATTGTTTTCCATTGGTTACCATTGGGAAAAAGGTCCCAATGGTAACTAAAATGTCGGTTGTACATGCAATTTTTTCAATACACTAACTGAAGATATAAGTCCCTCTGTGTTGGTTTTTGATGTCTTTTAATATATATCTTGGACATGTAGCTGCTCAATACTGCTGCTATCTGTCCATGCCCCCTCTGGTGTTAGTGTCCTCAAGTACATTAGAGGTTTAAATAGTAATATATGCCTTACCAGGAACAAATAACTGGCACCTGGGGATCTGGGGACACAATGCAGGAGTGCATCCCATTGTTGCTATTCCTTAGTAAAGCCTGCATGTGTACTGTACTTGTAATTTCTCTCTAAATTACTTTCCATATCCATGCAAGGGATATTGGTTGTAGCAGGATGTTGCCTGTGGCCTTGTGGTTTTGTCACTACAGAGACTTACTTGACTTGAAGATTCTCTATTAAATGATGTTTAAAGCTGAGAGATAAGGGGGATTTCAAATAATGCTTCATAAGCACTGACAAAAAAAATACAGGCCACTTCTAGTAACCGTTCTCATTTTGGGACTTTCATACCACACCCGCCCTGAAAGATGATACAGCACCATTTCCTGACTGAAGTCCTGCTGACCTCTCTGTGACCGGAGCATCCTGCAGCTAGCTCAGACTGTGTACAATGCTATACAACACAAGACGCCAAATGCATACCTCCCAACTGTCCCTTTTTCGGAGGGACAGTCCCTCTTTTGACAGCTCAACCCGCAGTCCCTCATTTGTACTGGAAAGTCCCTCTTTTCTCTGCACTGAACAGCCAGAAAAAGAAACAAAGTTTCTCACTTAATTGGCTTTTAGCAGAGAGCACAGAACAGCCACAGGTGCAAATAAGATACTTTGTAACAATTTTGAGACACAAAAACACAGTTTAGATAAGGAGAAATATCTTCAAACTTTCATAACCTGCCAAATTTTGTAAAACAAACATGGTAATTAGGGGGTGTGGCCACAGAAAGGGGTGTGGCCAAAAAATTGCTGCGCTACATGTGGAAAAAATTTTTTGTCCCTCTTTTTACTTCCAAAATGTTGGGAGGTATGCAAATGCAGCAATGGCACAGGCCATAGGCACTTCAGCACAAGTGCATCTTGCTCCCTGCACTAAATTGAAACCTTTGTTTGCATTTCACTAACCCATTTCTCACTGCAATGGTGACACATTGTTTCACAGACTACCAGAATTGTCCTAACCCTTTATATTTGTAAAGTATGTTACACTCATTTAATCCGGTTAAAAGCATAACAAGAGTTAACCCCTAGGCCTAGGAAAGCCTTAATAAATGACATGCACAAAACAATACTGTATATTTTAATGCAGGCACAACATACACATGGAATAGTCTTAACTAAAGAATATGCAACATACACAATGCTATTTTTTTCCATGAAATGATTGGTATGAGCTGTGTACACCAGATGAATCAATATTGCAGTCTATTTGTGCAGTTAAAGGGTACCAGGAGATTTTTAAGATCACATATTTATTGGCAAAAAGCATAGTGGTAAAAGAACGGTTAGAAACAACAAGCATTTCTTATATATAGGTCTTAGTTGTCTTTATATAAGTTGGGTACTTGTGGTTCATGGTCTTGTGGCTAGGCTTACAGGAAAATGTACAGGGTTTGGGGCAAATCAGAGACATGATAGGCTTACTGGGTATTTTGGGAACAGAGAGGCTAAAGAATTCCTCAGTATCCCAATATACCATATACAGTTGTTTCTTATGCTAAACTGACTACATAAGTCATTTAAAATAAATTTTTGGGAAAATATGTATTTTGCAGTTTTTTCGAGCATGTTGACTCCTCTGTATCAATGAAGAAGTGAAATATTTTACAAGTAAAATTATTTAAATGTTACAACAAATTAAGGCCTGTCTATAACCTATAGCAATATATTTTTTCATGGAACACATGCTTAATAATACCCAGCAACACCAGCTAAAAAAACGTTGAGTTAACTTCTGTCCTTCCATCTTTTCAACCACTGCTTCACCCTATCATCTCAACCTATAATAACGTTCACCTGCCAGTTACACCATATCACTAAATGGGGGATAAAAAAGCATTATGTGCATGTACTGTTCAATGCACTTTTTTAAAAGGTGATATAGCGTATGCAGGTGTCACAAATCTCAAAAAACTAGAGATGATTTAAGACATCAGGATTAATATCTCTAAAGGGAAATGTAGAACACAGCAACAATTTCCAAAACTGTGAAGATTTTCCACACAAAACAACCACACACACAAAACATATAAATTCACTGACCAGACTAGTATAGCAGTTGTGGAAATTGGACAACAAATTAACACCTCACCACAATTCCATTATCTATTTACAGAAATAAACACTTATAAGTCACAGCATTTAGATCTAGTAACACATACAATAGTTACCATGTAACATATACTGGTCAGACATTAGAAATGAAAAATCTGGTTGTTATGGGTTACTAGATCTTTTATTACTGTACTGCTATGTGTTAAGAGGAAAAGAGGTGATGTTGTGCTGTATTGGATAGCCTCATTATGGGATTAGGTCAATCCTGTTGCCTCAGTAAGAAGCCTGAATTTTTATCCTGTCATGGCTTTGAGTCACCCCTGCTATTACCTATTTTCTGTCTTTGTCAATATATTTAGTCAAAACTAGACCTTGTGATTCATTTAAAAAATTGCAATAACTTGTGTATTCAATTTGCTTGGCAAAAATAAAGATTTCAGCGGGTTATTTATCAAGCTCCAAATATCCAAACCTCAAATAATTTGTAGTTTTCAGGGCAAAAAACCACAAAAAACGATGAATTTTTCGAAATGTATTAAAGTCCGATGGTCTAAAAAATCTGAAACCCCGGCATCTAAAAGCTCTCAAGGTCCTGTATAAGTCAATGGCGAAGGTCCCAGTGTCTGCGCTATCTGTACCGATATCCGATGATTTCGGGGTTTAGGCGCACAAAAACTCTGAAAACTCTGAAAGTTTTTGCGGAAAACTCCGAACAATACGGAGTTTTGCTCAACCCTATTTTCTAAATAAGGTCCATTCAGGAATTCGGAGTTGCTTGGAGTTGGATATTAGAAATACTGAGATAAATTCAGACCTTGATAAATAACCCCCTTAATCAATTGAAGAAATGCTGCAAATTAAGATAGAATGAAAAGGTACCGCTTTGGTGCCTTGCTAAATAGGCATCTTAGTAACTTAGAACAAGAGAAAAGTTCTTATGCAGAGCTGGCAGGATTCTCTTAGCTGTCACAATGAATACAACAAGCTGGGTTTGCTCAGATAAACAAAAGGAATGGATTCTGTATGACGGAAGGGGATACAATGGGTGCAGAAAAAGCCGCACAGGACTGCAGGAAATAATATGTTTGTTATCTCTGGAAACAGATAAATAAACTTGAAATCATCAGGATTTAAATGTTATGAAAGACTTAGCAATCATAGAGAATTATTAATAATCCACTTAACTTTCCTTTTATTAACTGCTGTAACATTTTTTTTATTTAGTTAAGCTTTCATGTATTTTTTATACTACAATACACTCGTCGTTACTGTAATAGCAAACTGCATCATATTGCAAAATACCATCACAACTCGTAATGTAAGATTCTGTCATTTAAAGCTCCCAGCTGGGAAGACCAAATTTAGAGATCATTTAAGGGTCTGTCAAGCAACAAAGATTCATGTCTAGAATATGTCAGTATGTTTTTTTTTAGATATATGGCTCATATGAAACTAAAATACAATCTCCTCAATCAGAAATATGTTGCTTCTTATATGTCCCAGCAATGGTCCACCATTTCAGTTCACGCACAGCAGAAGAAATACAGAGTTGACTAAGCCAAAATCAAAGTAATGGTCTCATAACATTTAGCTGTTCAATATTAGCACTAAGACAAAAATAAAATGCATACCTCTGTT
This sequence comes from Xenopus laevis, assembly GCF_017654675.1. Classification (NCBI taxonomy): domain Eukaryota; kingdom Metazoa; phylum Chordata; class Amphibia; order Anura; family Pipidae; genus Xenopus; species Xenopus laevis. The sequence goes on from NC_054385.1 coordinate 50,577,527, forward strand.
ACATTCATCACTTTAATCGCTGCAAGTTGTCCGGTTTTAACGTGCCTTCCCTGTGAAAAAGAAAAGGATGTTATATCTTTTTTTTATCTGAAAGTTGTACTTGGTAGTGTATTATTTCAGCAAGTCATAATGCTTCATTTTCAACCTCAGTACAACCTCATAATAAATGAAATTGTTTGGATGAACCCATAATAATGCATTCTCCAGTGCATGGTTAAGTACAAGCAACTATAGAGGGGTTTGGGAGCAAACTGCATTGAGAAAAGATTTTGTTCTAGAAGAACAATATATAGCAAACTAGAGAGAGATGTGGCACTTGTTTTCACCAAAAAATGTTGGTTTTTGGAACATAAAAAAGTAAACCTGATTAAGTTTTACACTTAAAAACACTGAAAACTTCAATCTTTCTATTGTTTCAGAAGAGCTAGTAGTAAATATCAATTAACAAGGCTAGGCTCAAAGGAAAATTTGAATCCAAAATCCTGCATTATGGCTTATGATAAACTGTTTCACCCCTTAACTAAGTCTTAATAAAACAATATCACAATCGCTTTAAAATCACTTGGGTGCATGAGGCCAGAAGTTTGGAAAAAGACTAGTGATTGTTTGGGAATGTTTTGATGTCACTGAGGGTGTAACAACAAAAATCTAATAGAAATGACTAAGCATATAATCTGCGGGAAGAAGTCTTCCCATTTCACTTAATTTGCTTTAATCGAAACAGAGATAGCATAACATAATGCCAGCACATGCCCAGTACCTGGCACAATCAAGCAATGCATTTCCAGTCCACAAATGACAAAAATATTAAGAATTTTATTTTATTCTGAAATAATATGAATCATGGGATATTTTTCTGAAACAACTGTATTACTCGATGAAGTACTGTATGTTTAATTGTAGGAATGGATAATAAAAAGGCTATGTAAGTAAGTTGCTGGTATATTTTTATAAAATGCCGTATTTCTAAATTAGATGATTAATGAATGTATTTTTTGAGCATGTGTTCAGGTGCTTTTGATTTCAGTATGGATCTGCTTAGATGGGGTGCACTGATTGGAGATGCATTTGAAATCCCAATTAACCACTAAAAAGGGCAGCTAATTATGTTTGAGTAGCCCACAGAAGAGTGCACTGTACAGAGGCACCTGATAAAGCCTCTCCAGTATCTCCCACTAATGAACACTGTTCCTTGACAGAGCCTCGAGTTTGCTCATTATCTGTGCTTCCATCTCTTCCAGTGTTTCTTTGTTCGAAGGCCACTGTTTTGTCTGTATTTCTAGGCATTCTCTGTCCTGACATTATAGTTTTAAAACCTCTTCTTTAACACACCAACATGCTAACTGACTGGTTTAACGCTTCTGTATCTAATAAAAAACAGTATCCCTTTTAACCAATACAAGTTTCGACCTACAAACAATGTCAGTGTGACCAGTGAAAGTAAAAAGAGGAACTCAGAGAACTTCTACTTATGTCTCTAGGTCTTGGATGCAAGATGGTCCACACAAATTAATATTTCATGTTTATTCACTGTAGCAGCAACTCACAAGTTGTCCTTTAAAATTGCTGCCCATTATTAATCCACCATTGAGTAAAGGGACTCCAAATCTGTAGTGTTTTAACCATAATTGCTTCATTTAACCATGATCATTCTGTACATGAATAAAAACATGTGGTACTTCATGGCATGAATTCAGAAGACTGGAAATATTCTGTAAGTGACGTTTTTTTCTACATCTGCCTAGATATAAGCATGCAGTATATGATAGCGGCCAGTTGTTACAACATACTCTTTGAAATCAGAGCAAGTTGTATTTTATAACAGCAACAGGCACAGTCTTTGTGTTAAAGTTTCCTTTAATTCTATACAACATGCTGTAACTTTTGTAACATCAAATAAAGAACTAAAATGTTGGAAAATGTGTTTGCCATATTTGATAAAAAGGAGCATATACTGTTTCCTATTCCCTTAGATCCCCTTCAGCAGCATGCCATGGGGCTGATCGCTTCCTTCTGCCAGGTAGGACTAATGGAATAAAGTAGTAGTATCAAAAAACAGCCTGTCCAAAGCCCAAATAATGGTTTTCTGTCCTTGATCAATCTTTCACTATGCCCTTTCTGAGGATGCTATGGATCATTTTAAAGAAGTGAGTGTTCATCTGTCCCTTATTCAGAAAGCATAGCACCCCATACAATTAAATATTCAAGGGTCCTCCATGAAAATCACACAGGCACCCATAAGCAGGTGGGAACAGTTGGTCCCTGATAAAAAGGGGAAAAATATTGCTGTCTGGTTCCACTATTAAGGAAGTCACAGCTTTCACTCTCAATGGCAGGCCCTCCTTATTCTTAAAAAAGCAGTAAACTAAATGTGAATCATTCACTTCGTATCTCTGGTTTATTAAATAACACACATGATAACTTTACTAAAGTGACAAGGAAAATTAAGTGATGTAATAAATATGCAGAGGAACACAAAAAACTGTAGTATCCATAATTAAAACATAATAGCAACATTTTAAATGTACAAAACCCCACAGTACAGTATATGGCCTACCTTTACTAAAGTGGACAAATGCAACTGAGAAAATTGGAGCTTTGGCAGTTTTGTGGATTGCTTGGGGTGGCTACTAAATGAAGCCTTTGTAAACCTTAAAATTATATATGAATATATAGCAGTTGACACTCTTATTGGGGAAGCCTCCTTAAACCTTTATTATTCTCTGCCTATGCTCATCTAAACAGCAGATTTACTTTATTGGCAGCAACAAACATATATCGCAAGTGTTCTGAATTTCAGATTCAGGGTGATGCACCATAAATAATGAATGATGGACCATTTGAGTTATGGAGTAAATAGAAAAAAAAATACTTGACAGCCATTCTCTAACACCAGTCACTTAGCCATGGGTAATGTCTACTGGCCATCACCCAAAGACCACCACCACAAAGGTTTTTGCATAAAAATTAGTCATTGCTAAGTACTTTCAACCCTCAGCTCTTAGTTAGAGTACCACCCAATGATTATACCCCCATTTTAATTTTAGCAGCCCAGTCACAAGATTTCACTTGGATTTTTCATTTCTAAAAGGTAAAATCGAGTGTTTCTCTTACTGGGATTTTAACCAGACACCTGGGGGGTATATATATATATCTATATATCTATATATATCTATCTATATATATATATATATATATATATATATATATATATATATATATATATATATATATATATATATATATATATATATATATATGTAACAATGTTAGTTATTTTTATATTTCTACTGTCTCTATTAGTTCTGTTCTGCTACAGCTGCCAGATATTAAACATCTGTCTTTAATGCTTTCTTGGCCCCTATGTGTGCTTCACCAGTGACACATATGTATGTCAGTATGTACCTTTTAGACATTAGCTGAAAACTGCTCAAATTTTTGCATTGTAATTTTCTAACAACTGTACTGGGAGATTTAAATGCTTCATTCTACGAGAGCGTGAAATTGTTTTCATGCAGAGTAAAGGTGACCAAACATGAAACAGAACAAGTGGATATTTATCCGATCTGGCTACCAATATGTTGGGCCAAAACAAGATGATCCGATTGTTTTGCCCTCAGGCAAATTTTCAGATCATAATGTAGATCTAAGGAGACCCGTCAGTAGAGGACTTTATAAATGCACTGAAACAGTCATAACCCAGTGTGATTTTCAAACCTGCTTGATCAGTATTGGGCTGCTTTTTGGCCTGATAAATCAGAAACTACCTCCAAAAAACACTCCTCTGGCCAGTTAAGCTGCCAACTCAGTCTGTAGGCACTAAGCTGGCAGGTTTTATGACATATATGGCCAGCTTAACTCTACAATTGCCTGTCAAAACCTGCCAAGAAGGCGTATATGCCCAGACTGCTAGGAATAATAGCTGAAATCAACCAAACTGCCTTACTAAATATGGCCAAGTACGGCCAGCTTTAGGTATTCACAAGGCCATTACTTTATATTTCCTCAGCAACTATGCCTATTTCCCAGACCTTCAGATCGATAGCCCTGATCAAGGGAGTCCTTTAAATTGCTGCTTGGTGCTCAAAATGTGTATTTAAACATCAAACATTATCTCAGGCTACCTGTAACATCAACATTTTCTATATTCCAACCACAAAGTAAAAAGAAGTTTCAAGGAGTTCATTATACAGTAGATTCGCTCATATTAAGGAGAAATAAATGCTACTTTTTCTATATCAAACAGGTCAGTCATGATCTGCACCTACTCTCATTTCTGGCTAGCAGATCTGTTTTGATGTCTGGTTCAAAGAAGAGGAGGAAATATTGAAAATTTCCTGTACTATTAAACAGTAACAGTTTGCCACATGCAATTCCTCCCTGGGGGAGCCAGATGTTGTCTTTTTGATTATAGCGACTCGGGACAATGCTTCACATACTCTTTCTATGTTGTGACTTGATTGTTATCATGAGAGGTGAATTTATATTTATACAATACTGTATGTTGCTTTAAAACAGGACTATCCAATAGGAGACCTGCAGATAAAATGTGGCCCTCTATAGAATTACACTGTATATGCCCCACCGACAATTTAAGGGCTATATGGGTTTCTTTGCATGGCATCATCCTTTTAATAGAATTCAGCCCTTGAACATGAGAAATAATCAGCTAACTATATGTATGTGCGTAAAAGTAAAAAGATGGACAGCACGACTCTTGACGATATAGCTGGCCTGTCAATGTATTTTTTCAAGGATTTTCAAGAGCTTATAAGTGCTGTATATTCACTACGGATATGATTGGTTCCTGCACATCCTATAAGTGCGGAAACCAGTGTTGAGATATAAAAATAAATTTGGAAACTCTTTCCTGTGTCTGCTGGCTCACATTCAATTAGGGAAAATACACGTTTCCTAAATACTTCTATTAAGTCTGCACAAGCACTGGACAGTGGAAATAATTCAAAGTTAAAGCAGATTAAAGTTTTTGGAAAATTATTTGCTAAAGAAATGTGCACATTATGTGTTCATTACCACCAAAGCCGTGATTCCAATTGCGTATGCATTTTCCTGACATTTTATGCTATTAAAGTAATTTAGTCAATTCAATTTGCTTGTGGCGAGGGCCAGATTTCAACCCAAAGCACCCCTAGGCTGCTTGTACCTCCCACCCCCTCAACGCTCCTACCTGTAGTCCCTTACCTACTGCCCCCCTGCTGCTGGTGCTGTTTCCTGATCACCGGAACTGGAGAATGGGTAGGAGGGATGTGGCTAGAGGACGGCATGCCGCCCGATCACAGCAATTATCCAGCACACTTTGTACACTTAAACTCTTTTGTTCTCAGGGTGCACGCAATAAAGTATGTTCACCTCCACATACCTCCAATTCAAGTAAAAATGGACTGCAGCACTCTAATTTCGTGAAAAAAACGCCTTTATTTTAAATGTAGCATAGCAACGTTTCGGACACAAGAGGTCCTTTTTCAAGCTGACAAAGTATCATTAGCATCACCGCTTCCTTTTATACCCATATCCACTAGTGGCCACCACCAAAAATGACATGTATTATATCATCCATGTTCCATGGTTTACATATAATCCGTACATGTCTGTATAACAGCATTAGTTACATATACTGAACATTTTAGTTTCATATAATTGCACTAACTTCAACAATAATTTTTATCATAACACAGATAATTTATAGAAGAGTCTATTTGTTTCTGTGTTTACAATATGTTCAATGAGTCTTTATGGTGTTCTTTAGAGAATAAAGAGTACAATATAATTAAAACCAGTTTAAAATAATAAAATTATTTAAAAACAACCTGTGTCATATCTATATCACTGCACTTAACTTAACAAGTTTTTTTTGTTTTTAAATAATTTTTGTTTGTTTTTTTGTTGTTTTTAAATAATTTTATTATTTTAAACTGGTTTTAATTTTAAACTGGTTTTAATTATATTGTACTCTTTATTCTCTAGAGAACACCATAACGACTCATTGAACATATTGTAAACACAGAAACAAATAGACTGTTCTATAAATTATCTGTGTTATGATAAAATATAATGTTGAAGTTAAGCAATTATATGAAACTATGTGTAACAAAATGTTAAGTATATGTAACTAATGGTGTTATACGGTTTATATGTAACATAAGCAATTTAGAAAAATCGCACACCCTCAAAGAAATCAGCCCAGTGCACAATATTAGAGGATCAGCAACCTCACAATTGTTAATAGAAGAAGGATATCGGCACACAAGCCAACTGGCATTGCAGGGACAAAAATGCTCATTTATTATGCGGTGATGCAACGTTTCACGGACACTCCTCTTTGCTTGACAAAGGGGAGTGTCCCCGAAACGTTGCAACGTGTAGGTAAAAGTGCGCACACACGCGTGGGGAGCAGGGTATGTGGCTAGGATGGGGCGCAGAGGGGATTTTGCGACTGGGGTGAGGGGCCCTGAGGCTGCAGGCCTGGTGGGCCCTGGACCCCCCAGTCTAACACTGATCTCCCCATCTTCTTTTCTGCTTATTCACTGCACATGCTCGGTGCTGTTGTCATTTACTGAGCTTAGGGACCAATGCACAATATGCTGTATATATAGAATATAAATGTCACTAAACAAATCTCATTAGTAATTAATACAGATAATTACTATGTGGCAGCACAGAAACCAGTGCAATTATCATCAGAATTTAATAATCAGCCTTGTAGCATCAGCTTATATAACAGGCCAACCTCATTTTCTGCTTGATAATTTGCAACAACCTCTATGCTCAGAGCCCCCTTAGTGTCACAGAAACTTTCAAGATGGTGACCCCAAGTTTGAAGTCCTGGATAATTGCTGCTATTGAGAGGCTGAAACTTTAGGCTGCCATAAAATATGGCATTTTTAGCACTATTCATTTTTAGAGTTTAGTTTTTAGAGTTTAAAAAAAAACAATTTAAATATTAAATATATACAATAGGCTGGTTTTGCTTCCAATAAGGATTAATAATATCTTACATTTATTATTACATTTATTATTAAAAATTTGATTATTTGGATAAAATTGAGTCTATGGAAGATAGCCTTTCCATAATTCAGCACTTTCTGGATAAAGGGTTTCCAGATCAAAGATCCCATACCTGTAATTTTTTACATATTAAAATCCTAAGATTTAAGTAAATCTGCGCATATTGACATAGCCTCATGATTTCACCTTTTGTGTGGGCACATTGTTGTTGTGCAGTCTTTTCTGATCAGCTTCAAGCAATATATTCATGAAAATCAAATTTTAAAATGAAACTTGGACTTTCATTGACCTGTTCTAATCCCACTACTAATGGGGCAGTGCTCATTTATATACTAATGCTTGTCCGATCCCCTCCGTTAACATCAGAGTTCGGCTGGACGTGGCTCTGGTGTGGTTTGGTTAGGGTGGGTTGACTTTGACTGTGGGTAGTTAATGACTTTGTCTGAAGGGGCAGTTATATGGCTATCTTAAATTAACAAGGGATGTTGGCTATCGCATGTTTAAATAATGCCTGGAATCTGTTGTTATTTATTCCTGCAATTACAGTCTTTATATCAAAAGCTCGTTAAAGCCTTATGCAGTATACAGTATTTGTCTATATGTCATTTTTCAACCCCCTCATGTTTTCCACAAGATTATCAGACTAGTACTCTATGCTATGTTTCTGCTGTTTTCAGATATCCTTTGACCACAGCACAACTTGCCTCTCTGATCAGCAGCATGTGCTGCTTTTATGCTAATCAGAAGTCAAGCAGTTCTGCAGTGGAACTTATCCATTAAATTAGCTGAGCTGTCAGTTGAATGTCTGCCATTAAAGAGGACTGCGAGATCTAAAATGCGGAACTTATCAGAACAGAGAAAATGACTTTTGAATAATTAAACAGAAATGTGATGTGTGATGAGTGGCGAGAGCATGAAAATTGGTAAATTAGATACTGAGGGATATGTGTTCCTGCAACACATGGCAAAACAATCTAAAACTATAAATATATTTTCCAGTCAACTATATATTTCTATGACATTATATGAAGCTTTGTTTTACTAATTCTATTCAACTAATTTTTAACTCAGCTCAGTGTGCAAAGTATAATTTCTGAATACAAAGCTCCATTTTTAATCACAATGCAGCATTTCCCCTACAATTATAGCCAATATTTGCACCTAATCTGATTGCAGATAACATCTTCAGCGTCACTTCCACTTGGGGTTAATTGGCATCAATGTTTGATTTTATGGCTGCAAGTTTTATATGTCTATCCACCACACTGGCTGTGTGAGCCAGTAGCTCCAGGGCTCACTGATTTCTAACAGAAAAAATGCAGCTTACTACAACTATATGGATGTGTAAGGAACATGTTTGGATGTAACCTTTATTGATTTGTGTCAATAATTGTAACATTTGCATTCATTTTTGCATGCCCACACTAGTGGATGTGGTGGAAAGTATAAGCACACTGTACAAGAAGCAAGTATTAGGGCTATGGCTGATGTATTTTTCATTGGTGATCTCAGCCAGTAAAGAAATGGCCAAATCCACCCCTGCCACCTCCAAGTGACTTAAATGGAAGACCAGTGGCATCAGCGATACTAATGCCATTCAGTCACTGCCCTTCTATTGGCAAATACCCCACATATACCCAGGGCCCCCATCAGCAGGGCCTGAAGTCCTGAAGCCGCAAAAAGACCCGAAGCCATGAAAGTAGCCGAAGCTGAAGACTCGAAGCCACGAAAAGACCCAAAGCCATGAAAGCCGAAGAAGCTGAAGAAGAACCTTCCACTGTTCCACTGAACACCAATGTGGTTTTTTTTCTTCATTTTATTAAACCTCTGGCCACCCATGTTCTTTTAAAATATTCTATGACCACCAATGATTTTTATAAAACTTTTATGTGGAGCCCTGTCGCCAATGTTTTTTATTTTTTAGTTATAGGGGTGGCCCTGACCATCAATGATTTTTTTTTTTTACTTGTAGGGGGGCCCGACCACCATTTTTTGTTTTGTTTGACCCTGGTTGACAATTTTATAAGCGGCCCTGCCCACCAATGGCTTTTAATAACTTGTGAAATGGGGGTTTACCGTTTTTAGCGCTGATGTCTGTGTGGACTTTTTACTGTGGTGTGGGGCGGGATCTGGGGTCGGGCATGGGGACTGGGCTGGGGTGGGCGGGGACTAGGGGGCCCAGAAAATGTTGCTGTAAGGGGCCCCATGATTTCTGATGGCGACCCTGTATATGCTAAGATGTTTGGAAAGTGTGATGGTGTTGGCCATAAGAAGAAGATGAGCTATGAATGTACAAGAGTAACATCAGGGATGTATGTCTGACTTTTGTGCAAAGCATTTTGGTTACATTTCCTTGCAAGATAATGAAAGTGACAGCTGAATATAATTTAAAATGTAAAAATAAATCCTGTTTATAAACTGCTGTAAACATAGCTTAGCATTCATGATCACGAAACCATGAAATAGTCCATAATGTGCAGTGGAATGGATCCTCATGGCTATCCACTGGCAAAAGTAATTGTCAGCAGGACAATTTTTCTGGTTACTGGTTGCAATTTTCTTTTGGTTTAAATAATGCTTTCATGAGAATCTTTGCAATGTTCACTATCCAGAAATCACAGAAATTCTATTTGTGTCCTTGCCAAAAGAAGTATTGAATTATGGTTATATTTCTGTGTATAGAAAGAACAGTTTAATGATGTGCTTAGGGCAACAACACATGTCATAGTTCCTTTTTCCCTTTTATAAGTTCTAAAAATTCTCCTGAGGAAGTTGAAGGTTCCCGTTTGACACAGGTGCTTGAGAAACGCTTTGCTCCCTGGGTCTGAGTGAGAACCATCTGGCAATCACGAGAAAAGCCACAAAAGTCATTAAAATTTATATGTAGCCATGATATATAACTGGCAGTGCTTACATGTATTTCTGAAGCTATGGTAGGGATTAGAGTCTTCTTTTTTTAGGTGAAGCGGGTGGCATACTGTGAACACATTGTACTGCCAGTCAGCACTTTTTGATTTGATTTATGATCCATCGATGCTAGGGTTCAGTTAAACAATGTCAGAAAATGCAAGTGCGTTCTTTAACTCCCTCTTGCTTTTTTGGCATGGATTGCTTTTTATTTTATGCGGGATCCAGGTACACTCTCACACAAAGAACAAAACAAACCAAAAGCAATCAATGCCAGAAACAGAAACTAGTTAAAGAATTCACTTGCATTTACTGATATCATTTTTGCCAAACCTGAGGATGTAAATGACTGGGGCCAGTCATTTAAAACCACTGAGAGTGTAGCTAAAATGCTATTCTTCTTTTATAACTGTATGACATAAATGAAAGATACTAGGGGGTCTATTTTAGGGATGCACTGAATCCATTATTTTAGGATTAGGCCAAATCCCAAATCCTTTGTCAAAGATTCAGGGAATTACTGAACTGAACCTGAACCATAATTTTCATATGAAAAAAGAGGGAAACATTTTTCTACTTGTTTCTGTGATGAAATGTCATGTGGTTTTTTTAGATTTGAATTCGGTTCAGCCAGGCCCTTGGATTCGGCTGAATCCGAATCCTGCTAAAAAAGGCAGAATCTAGGTCAAATCTCAAAACCGAATCCTGGATTCGGTGCATCCCTAGTATAGATATCATGCTGTGTAAAAAGTGGAGTGAACCATTAACTGTGATGTTGCTCAAAGCTACCAATCAGATCTTTGCTTTTTGTTTTCTAATTGTTGTTTTTACACAACATGATAAATAGGCCCCTAATTCTAGAATATTTAAGGCTGCATGATACAAGTGATACTTATCTATTGCTGTGAGACAGCAACTTAGGTAGACTATGGCCTGCATACAATTTTTTTTATGGGCATTCCTGTCACGTATTGATGACGTCATGCTTTTAGATTTTGGCGCCATTTCTTTCACTTTAAAAGAAGTTGTTGTGTGTGTAATGATACACATCCTGATGACGGCCCAAATAATGGAGCCGAAACGTTGAGAAATAAATCACTTTATTTTTTTCACCTAATCAAGTCCTTGGAGTGCGATTTTTTGGTAATGTAATCAAAAGGATTATTTTCTTCAATATACAGCAGCTATGCTCTGAATTATTTATATTTACTGATAACTGAGGTTAAAAAGATGTCATGAGAACTTTAAAGACGGCAGTATAAATGCTGACCACAAGCTGCTCATAAACAGTTGCAGATGGCATTACTAAATGTAATGGACTTCCCCTTAACCCACGTAACAACTGATGCAGTGAAAAAACATCACAGATTTTTAACACAAAGAGAGAGAGAGAGACTATTAGACATCTGTAATTGATACTCTTGATTATGAAGTTACAAAATAAGAGCAAAATAAGCATATCTCCTATTAATTTAAGCGCTAATTACCAATACGCTTCTTCTTATTCTATAAAACACAGATGAAAGCTAACATGTTACCATGTGAATTACACAGTTTCAAAAGACCTGATCTATAGGTGTCAAATTCTAGGTGTTCCAGTCACAAAAAAAATAAATTATAAGTATATAGGTATATAAGGAAGCAGCGTTGAAAAGTATGACTGCCTATGGTAAAAAGGGGAAGGAGGAACAAAATAACATAATATAGCTGGAAACTTTTTTACATGGTAGCTGCTATAAAACAACAGGGATTTCAAATGTCACTAAATCTAAGTGATAATAGTCTGGTTTGGATACCCCAGACTAGATATGGCAGTGTTTTCTTCATCTAATCTACATACTATATTAATTCAGAATGAAGAGATAATAACTGTATGTAGACAGAGATGTGTTGCTCGATACATTATAAAGACATGGGGGCAGATTTATCAAAGGTCAAATTTCGAAGTGAAATATACTTCCAAATTCAACCATCGAATGGCTATACTTCGAGTATCGAAGTTGAAGTTTTTTTACTGAATTTGACCGTTTTGCGTTCGAAGTAAAATCGCTCGATCGAACGATTAAATCGTTCGAATCTAATAATTCAAACGATTTCAGCGATCGATCGAACGATTTTACTTTGACTTCAAAAAACTTGGCGAACTATTGAAGTTGAAGTTTTTTTAAAGAGACAGTACTTCGATTATCAAATAGTGGAATATTCAAACGATTTTCAAAACGAAGTCGAAGTCGTGGTGTGCTATTTGATGGTCGAAGTATCCAAAAAATTACTTTGAATTTTTTTACTTCGAAAATTCCCTCGAATTCACTTTGACCCTTGATAAATCTGCCCCTTACTGTATGATTAATAATTATTCACGTTTGAGTTTAAAAAAAAAATTCTGTGGTTCAAAATTGATTAAAAATAAAATCCAGAAAACATAAATTTGAAAATCTGGCAACCAAAACCAGTGAGCTTCTATTTTAGTCAATGGGGATGTGTATTATCAACTTTCAACTTTATCAACTTTCAATTTAAAAAAAAAAATATTTCAATTAAAAAAAAGTGATGGGCGAATATGTCCCATTTTGCTTCACCGAAAAATTAGCGAAATGCCCCCAATGCAACAATTTTATTTGTTGCAACAAATTTTTGCCGCAGTTTTGAGAACACATTCGCAGGCGCCGAAATGCGAAACTTTGCCGCATTTAAGGTTTTTTTTCCCCTCAATTTTCTGCTTCCTCATGAGATTACCTACACACAATCTTCTTGTTAAATAATCTCTAGTGTTTTTGGCCATTTTTTTTTACTGCCTAGCATTTTGCTGGTTATATGCTATGGTCTGGATTGTTTCAGTTAACACATACTTATGAAGCTGCCTCTTTAGGGGGCTACTTATTCTACACACTGCATTTGGCCTTGCCCTTTTTTCTTCTTACAAGCAACCATTTCATGGGAATGTTTTTCTCTGAGGCTGAATTGCAGCCAAGAAAAACATGCCATTTAGGCACCCCACAGAGAAAACATTGTTTACTGAAGATATTTCCATATTCTAACATTTAAAGTCTCTCTTGCAGACTGTTCTTTATATTCTAAAGCTAAATGTAATTCATGGCCACCCCAATCATCAGGTTTAAAATCCACTGAACCATTATAAGATGTTCTAGAACACACCAGGTTTGGAGTAGAATTCTAGCTCCTTGCAGGCTGCCCAGAAAGCCAAAAGAAACCATTAAAACACATATTGCCGTATGCTAAGAGTCTGGTGCTGAACTTGCATGTTATTTGGGGTTTCAATTATTTTGTCTGCCCTTAGTTTCTGGTCACTTATTAAAACAGTATTTGAAACAACATATTTAACAACCATGTAATTTCTGAAAAGAATATAATTTCAAACAGCCATTATATTCTTTGATTTACACAATAAAACATAGAATCCGATTTTGTTCATGTATGGAAAAATCACAAGGGACTTGAAAGAATGGGAAGCTAATGTTACGGATAGAGGAAAATAGAAAACAGAGATGAAATAGGCAAAAAATGATTAGGGATGCTGGCAGAAGAAAAGATTTGGGGCATGTTTATTAGAATTAGAACTTATGAGTCCTGATGGATGTCCAGCAGTTTTTATTTTATAACATCCATTGACACTCTCCTGTTCACCAAGAACATTTTCCTGACACTCAGAAAAGTATTTTAAAAAACTGGCATATTTAGTAACTATTTATTAACTGTTTTGACTGGTTTGAGTAGTACAACTCCATTCTGTTTTCAGCCTGAAAAATACACAAAGCCCTAAAATGAACAAGCATTTTGTTAAACTAAACTCAATGGGGGGTATAATGATTGTGAAAAGCATTGAAAAGATCCCTTAGTTAAGATAGGGCCGGGATAATAAGAGATACGTAGAAGAGAAAAGAACAAGGACAGGGGGAATAGAGAAATCCTGTGAATACTATTGCCTGCAGGTAACTTTGGGCGACTATGGAAAACGCTTCGCCACGTGGGCATTAGCGCAGGCGACTTTTCATTATAGCCTATGGGAAAACACGCTGGGGCAGTTCGGGGATATAGTCGCTCAGAAGACGAAGTGATTAGTCGCCAGGCGACAAAATCTCCCCGAATCTCCTCGTGTGCAATACACACTTCCATCTTAATGTAACAAGTAAACAAGTTCAGATAACAGTTTCAGCAATGGATCTAAATTGTAACATTTAATAAATTAATTAAAACCTGCTGCCCAAACCAACACAGCATATTTCAGTCCTGGGCGGCGTAGGTGGAAGGTGGTGTGAGTTGCTCCCACTCTTCCCAATGTAGATAGGCAGTGGGTGCATGGAGGGAAGGGTGGAAGGGAAGGAAAAAATGACTACTTAAGTTACGTAAAATCTTCTACTATTATGCCTTGAAAAATACTGACACTAAAATCCCAAATCTAACTACTGAAACCACCATCGTTCCACTCTATGCGACTTTTTAAGTATATGTTATTTTAGGGACATGGTCCTGCACGGCTATGACTGAAATATGCTGTGAGTTTTTGTTGGTTTGTGCAGCAGGTTTTAATTGGAACATTTATTAAAGGTTACGTTTTAGATACATTGCTGCAACTGTTATTTGAACTAGTTTGCTTGTTACATTAAAATGGAAGTGTGTATTGCAAACATTTGGGGGAATGTAATAAAAGTCGGTAATGGAAAAACTATTCACAATGCGAAAAGTTATACCCTTGTGAGAACAAATTGTGCTTTGAGCGAATTCAATTTAGCTTTTGCGAACACGGAAACTGTTTGGCAACCGCTTCCAACATTTGCGCCAAAGCGCAGTCAATGTAATAAAACTTCTTACTGAAAAACTCGATATGTTTGCTCCAAAAGATTATGACACCTTCAAGCACTTCTTAAGAGTGCGCAATTACAATTCACAATGCGCAATTACAATTCACAATGCAATAACAGTTTAAGGAACAATATTACATTGCGAGATGTGGATTTTTATTCTTATTGGTGTGAATTGTTTTGCTCTTTTCAACTTTAATTACATTCCCCCGATTCTGTCTTAATTTGTTTCAGTTTTGTTTGAGCGCTTGAATACTATATAACATTGAATTCATTGAATAACACAGGAAAAATGCAACATGCTGCGTCCCAACCTGCGTTCGGCGCTTACATACATCGTTGTTAGTACAGCCCCATTGAAAATAATTCAGTGTGTCTACTCCTGCGCTCCCCTGCAGCTGAACGCATGAAACCAGAACGCAGGGGAGTGTAGCTAAAAACGCTCGTCTGTAAGAGCCCTAACAATTATAAGCCATGTGAACCTTACTCATGCAATGGTGGAAGTGGAGTAATGGAGAAAATGTGCTAAGTGCAGGAGAGAAACAAAGCAAGATCCAGAAGAAGGAGAAGCAGCAGCAGTATGTAGAGGGCAGATTAAAATGAGCCCTTTCAATACATTTTTTAAAAATGTAATAATCCTAAAGGTTTGGTTTCCCTGAAATGATTATGTAGCAGAGCAATGCAACTTACACAACATTTCACCACTGTTCAGAAAGAAGCGTGCAAGTAAAAGAGAAAAAGGTAACCAAAGTATCAGAAGGGTATTCAGAAAAGGAGTCAGGAATAAAAGGAACAGAACTGAGAACCAAAAAAGCAGTTATTTTAACATTAAGTGACAGACCTGCAAGATAGCAGGGGATGCACAGTGTGACATACTATCTCAGAATTGAAGCAATAATTACTGAATGTGGATCTGAAAAACTAGAGGCAAAAACAATGATTTATTACTTTACTGATGACCCTTGTGTCATAAAATCCATCATCTCCTGGCAGCCAATTAATGGTTTCCCCTTTAGAATACAGGGTGTTTCAATTGGCTGATCAGTAAAATTGTATCTAGTCCATATTATCTTAGACTATTTAGGTTTTGTTGTTTCTAGTTAAAGACAAGCTTACTGTACTGAGAATCCTGACATAAATAGGCCATTGAGGGATAGTAGAAGAACCTGTAGTATAATAATTATTTCAACAAATTACTGAGGGGTAAGTTGCAACTTTCAACACTTGTTTTCCATATTTAATACCTAGCTTCATACTTTACTAACATAATCACTCCAATCTTTGTACTCCCCTCTAGACTTGTTGACCATCAAAAGCAGAATAAAGAATAAACCCAAACTGTACAATATAATATAAATCAAAAATTGAGGACAATTAAATATATATTCTAGGAATATCAATATACAGGTGGAATTACAAACCTGTGCGAAAAAGCTTACGATCCATGAGAAAATATTTTATGTGTGAGTCTAGTGCTGAGCTGTACAGGCAATAGATTGTCCTGACCTGAGCATAAGGACTGGGAAGGAATATATTGAGATGAGAGAAGATATACTGTATAGAGAGGAATAAAGTAATGCAGAGTCTTTAAAGACTGACAATAAGATTTTCATATCTTTATATGCACTATACAGAAAAGAAAGGGTTAGATACATGTAAGATAACGCAGGTAGCAGCAGGATGTATTACAGTGGGGATATGAATCTGGGAGACCTGTTAGTAATATATTACAGTATACTATTCTGGGAAGGATAAGGATAAAGGATAAAAGTCAATGTTGACTTTTGATATACAACTTACTTCATAGATCCCACGCTCTAATTTTTTTTTCTCTCTCTCCCTAAATCAGAAACTTAAAAAATGCAACTATTCATTCTTCCACCTAAACCGTAGTCTTATCTTTTCTGTCATGTTTATTATTCTTTTCTAAAGCTTTTGATTTTTCTGACACATCTCTGAAGTAACTGCAAAAGCACTTATACATGCCCTCATCTTGTCCTACCTGGAGTTTTATGACCTCCACATTTTATGACCACAACAAAGCAAAAATAAGGTAGTCTGAAACTTTTTGGTATCATGGTGATGGGTCGTTTAGTCGATCGGACAGGTTAGAAGATTTCTGTTGGCTAATGATAAAATCTCATGTATGCATGTATTGCCTATCTGAGAATATCAATGGCTGACTATTTATCGGCTTCAGCTTTTGTATAATTGCTATCTGTCAATTAATGGCCAGAACATCGTCTGATATGTTCTTTTTATTACTTTATTTAATCTGAATGGTTAGTAGTTGGTCGGGAGATTGCAACGACGATCGTTCGTCGGACATAAGGATAAAATCTGCATCTTTAAGCTCTGCTGCTAGAATTATCCTAATCTTGTCCAAGAGAGACCTGACACCCTTGCTGTTAACATTTTTGGTGTAGCTTCCATTAAATTAAAACATTACAACTCAGAGAAATGTAGATATTTTGATTCCCAGACTTGTACAGTCTATGTTTATTTTTGAGAGCTGGATTGGGTAAATTTGCTTCTAGGTGTATACATGTGCGGCACTTTTAGACGATTAGTTATTTGGCAAGTATGATGTATCTGTAGCAGTGGCTATAGAACTGGCAGAAGGGGACGTAGCAATTATAAAGATAGGCTTGATCGTTTGTCTGGGGAAGGCCAGGAATGATATGAGATTGAGCGGTAGATGAGAGCAAGAGAGACAGTTCTGTGAAATCAAGTTCTATGCAATACAAATTTTATACAGTACATTCTTCTTTCAGTAAAATTATTCTCTAGACTTGTCTCTATGTATTGATTTATATTAAATATATTATAAACTAAACAAGTTTACTCAAAAGAATACTTTTATCTGGATAGTCAGTAAATCTAGATATATCTTATAAAAAGTTAATTTCTTGTGATTTTTGATCAATGTATTTTCGATACAACAAGCAGTCAAAAATACTGTATGTTAGAGAAAAACTTGCCATATACTATGTAGTTAGACATTTTGAGCAAACACCAATTGGTGCTAAAAAGTACTATATGCTAACAAAAGGCTTACTCATGATACAACAAGATTAGCATTACATAACTTACTAAACAAAGTCCAGTCCTATATAATATAGATGAAAGAAACTGGAATAGTCATCTGCTTGCTAGAAAGGCTTTCAGTATGACTTGGAGCAACATTCTTGAGAGTTTGCATATTTTCAAAAAGAATGATGATGCCCCAAGGAAGAATAAGATGAAAAGACCTCCTTCTGAAACCTCTAGCATTTAGCTTATCAGTGTGGAATGAATGTGTATGTGCTCTGCATCCTTGGTGGGTCTAATCTTCTCCCATACCCTGAAAGCATCCAATGGAATCCAAAGGAAAATGGCTCCTTATAACTCTGACCATTGTGTGTGTGTGAATGTGATAGGCATCTTAAAATGTAAGTACCACTGGGGTAGGGACTGGTGTTTCAGTACTGGCAGTTTGTTTCAGTTGGCTAGTGAAAAACATCCAAAAAGATTCATAAATAGAGAACATTGTGAGGGCTTATTTATTTGCAGTCATTCTGGCACCACATGTAAAACATGACAGGCCTTTGATCAAGATTTGATTAAGCTTAATATGACAAATAAAGAAGAGCATACAGACTTCAAAATATTCATCTAAACTCAGCTATTGAAACTTAAATATAAAAGAGGTCTTTATATCCTTTTGGGTTATGTGTTTCTTTGTTTTACTATCTGTCCATCTTTTGGGTAATAAAAGTTCACAAGTCTCTCTATATAATAACAGGGTGTGTTTTTGGCCTGCACTAATTTCTATTAATGACAGTGGCCATTGTAGATCATATCTGGCACAGAGCAGGTCAGTAGTTTAATAAGACTTCCTCGTAACCCAGTGTTCTTAATACAGAAGACTCTTTTTTTCCATGTGCTGACTGAAGTCTACAGTTTTAAATAAAGCTATCAGACAATGACCTGAGGCTCACCAATCAATTACAGCTTTCAGTGCAGTTCACAGGCTGCTGGGAGAGCATTTAATAAGGCTTGTGATTCTTTATGTGATTTGGAACATCACCCTGTACTTTAGTAAATGGGCTGCATGTACAGTAGCATGAAATCTTTAATATCGCAATAAAATAAAAAGAGCTAATGAAAATAAATAGGGCATACTAGAGGTAAATGGTGTACTCATCTAAAGTCTTTAGTAATATAAGCAATGTCCTTGAGGCATGTAGCAAAAATAAAGAAATCCAAGTTAACATTTGCATTCTGTAGACGGAGAGAGAGAGAGAGAGAGAGAGAGAGAGAGAGAGAGAGAGAGAGAGAGAGAGAGAGAGAGAGAGAGTGTAATTATGGAAAATTGTTGAGGACAGGGCAGGCATAAAGTATTTTGGATCTATGGAAAGCAGAGCTGTGGTTTCATAAATTGTCCTTTTAAATAACTGTGCAGAAACCTAATATTCCACCAGGCACACAGAAACGTAATGTATATATCTATATATATATATATATATATATATATATATATATATATATATATATATATATATATATATATATATATATATATAACGTGTTTCTCTATGTAATAAAGCATTGTCCCTGTCGTCTACTAAGAGACGGCTGATGGTCTATGGCCATACATTTAAATCAAACACAGGCTGAGCTGCAACTCCACTTATGTAGTATACATTATCACCTGTCCTTGTGGCCTATACTACGTCGGTAAAACTATCACTACAGTCAGAGAGCAGATAAGCAACCATTGTTCAGCGATTAGCAAAGCCCTGGAGGAGGAACAAGCCACACAGCCGGTTACTAGACATTTTCTCGCCCACGGCCACAGTTTACCCACATTTAAATGTATGGCCATAGACCATCAGCCGTCTCTTGGTAGAGGGGGCAACAGGGACAATGCTTTATTAAGTAGAGAAATGCGTTGGATCTTCAAATTGGACACTTTGACGCCCAGGGGTCTTAATGAGTCGCTACCGTTGGGCTGCTTTATCTAGGACCTTCATATACATCCTTTTGCTTGGACTGTTTGCAAGGACTCTATGTACAGTATAGTGCCGATCCTGCTTATCCATGGCTGCAACCACTGGACCAAAGTGTTCTCATGGCTATATGATTTTTTATTGATATTTTGAACTAATAGCTCTTTATGCTAGACATCCCTTCCACTTCATGCTGTTGATATGTATCTCTACCTACCTTTGAGGTTTTGCCCCACACTATTGTTTTTACTGCTGATTGGTTTAGGACACACGTAAGTGGCCCTTGGTGTTGAGATTTGGACGAGGCACTCAATGCATCTGATACAACTTTGGGGGCACAGGTCATTGTCCAAGGATACAGATATGTGGGCATTGACAAACGGCTAACACAACTTGTTCTATTTACCTTAAGACCCAGTCTCCACCTTGCTCATGTCCTGTATGGATATTTTGGCATTAATCCCATCTTATGGTAAACCTTAAGAAAAGGTAACATTGGGAAATTTACCCTCAATACCCGACAGAATAAATCAGCATATTATTAGGTTCTGGGTTCTGGGTCTGGGTCTACAACTTCTCCCGT
The DNA here is from genome assembly GCF_017654675.1 of Xenopus laevis. Lineage (NCBI taxonomy): Eukaryota > Metazoa > Chordata > Amphibia > Anura > Pipidae > Xenopus > Xenopus laevis. Next base: position 50,597,854 of record NC_054385.1, read on the forward strand.
TACGAGTGGAGAGCCTTGTGTGTTTTGTCCCAGTCATGGGTCTACCTAATGGCAGCCTGTCCACCTCTACTGTAACCATTCTTGTATGCGAAGGTACCATAGTGTAGGGTAACAGGAAAAAAAATAAAAAAATAAAAATAAAATATATATATATGTGTGTATATATATATATATATATATATATATATATATATATAATATCAAAACAGGGGGGTTGTGGGAGCACTCTAAAGGCTTTAAAGTATATATATAAGTATAATAAATGCTATTGCATATGTACCCAAAACAGGGGTTATTTTGTTACAAAGTTATGATCATAAAATTGATAAGCCACCATACCACGTCAAGGTAAACCCCGAATGGCGGTCCCTAACTTGTTTTATATTTTATGTGCATTTTAGCATTACCTGTAATCAATGTCCGTTGAACGCTGTTTTTTCACTGAGGGCTAAATCCTCCCCAGCCAGCAATCAGGCTTTTAAAGGAGAGATATTCCCAAAACAAACGCCCAATTTTAAAAGCATAGGATCACCACTAGTTTAAAGGGGGGGTATGGGGTGCCACGACCACTGAAGCTATGCCACAGCTCCTGGCTAAATATACAATATCAAAACAGGGGGTTGTGGGAGCACTCTAAAGGCTTTAAAGTATATATATAAGTATAATAAATGCTATTGCATATGTACCCAAAACAGGGGTTATTTTGTTACAAAGTTATGATCATAAAATTGATAAGCCACCATACCACGTCAACAGCGTTCAACGGACATTGATTACAGGTAATGCTAAAATGCACATAAAATATAAAACAAGTTAGGGACCGCCATTCGGGGTTTACCTTGACGTGGTATGGTGGCTTATCAATTTTATGATCATAACTTTGTAACAAAATAACCCCTGTTTTGGGTACATATGCAATAGCATTTATTATACTTATATAAATACTTTAAAGCCTTTAGAGTGCTCCCACAACCCCCCTGTTTTGATATTGTATATTTAGCCAGGAGCTGTGGCATAGCTTCAGTGGTTGTAGCACCCCATACCCCCCCCCCCTTTAAACTAGTGGTGATCCTATGCTTTTAAAATTGGGCGTTTGTTTTGGGAATATCTCTCCTTTAAAAGCCTGATTGCTGGCTGGGGAGGATTTAGCCCTCAGTGAAAAAACAGCGTTCAACGGACATTGATTACAGGTAATGCTAAAATGCACATAAAATATAAAACAAGTTAGGGACCGCCATTCGGGGTTTACCTTGACGTGGTATGGTGGCTTATCAATTTTATGATCATAACTTTGTAACAAAATAACCCCTGTTTTGGGTACATATGCAATAGCATTTATTATACTTATATAAATACTTTAAAGCCTTTAGAGTGCTCCCACAACCCCCCTGTTTTGATATTATATATATATATATATATATATATATATATATATATATATATATATATATATACATAAATGTTACAGACAAATTGATAAGCTGCAGACAGATAAGTCTTATCACTTAACAAAAAAACCCCTGAAGGACAAACTGCAAACTCATTTTTGACATTAATAGGTCATCTCCCCTTAGCACAGGGTGATCATGAAGCTTGGGGTGACAGCGTAAATTCAAAGAGCAAAAATAACTGTGGCTGTAGGCCATAAATAACAGCATATTTTTCATGGGAAGGTATAATCAAGTTACGCCCCTGCCAGTTTAGTTCAAACGCCTTTTTTCTTTGCAATGCTGCCAACTGATGAAGGTAAAAAGTAATTGCTGATATTTTCTGAGGGAAAAAAAAAACATTCAGTGGGTAATAATGAAAATAAATGCTCTGTAGTCTTAATCATCATTTCTCGTGGTCAGGCTGATAAATAACAGCTTGTAGCTCACTACATTCTAATTAGCTATAATGTGTTGTGTAAAATGCCTAAACTACCATTATCTAAGTCCTTTATCATCACAAAGCATAGTTTATTTATAACACCATAGAAGCAACTGAAAATTTGCCTGTCCCTTGCAGGCATTTGTGGATCTTTCAGTAAAATAAAGCCCCTCAGTTCTGTACTGAAGATAAGGCATAACTAAGATCTGAAATGTAGTGACGGTAGATTGTAATAATGTAACAAAAAAATAACTTCATATAAAACTACTGAACAAAAATTACCTTATTTAAAATATGCACATGAAGTTGTAATATCACTTTAAAAACAATGGCCTACATTTTGTAAAGGCTGTAAAGAAATACAAAGACTGATGTGCTCAGTCCCTTCTGTTCGAGTCGAGTGTATGAATGATATGCAATAAAATGGCTAACTTCATATAATTCTTCTGAATGACCACATGCTCCAGCATATCATGTGTTTAACAGTAGTTTTGTGTACAGTACATTATGATATTGAGGATAAAATGCACCAAACATGCTCTTGCTTTTGTAAGCTATCGCTAACAGGTTGATCCTAAAACATCTTTGCTATAGGTACAAACTGGGTTACACACAGACAACTTACATTTAAAGGGTTCCTTACACAAGTCTAGAATAAAGTTCTGGAGTCAGGCTAGGTTAAAAAAAAATGTTACATGTTACAAATTTCCTCCAGAGCACTGTTAAAGTCTTTATTTAAAACATAGAAAGAAGATCAACCAAGAGTACAGAAGTCCATCTGCCAAAACTGGGCCACCAGTTAGAGTAGCAACCAAGAAGCCAATGGTAACTCTGAAGTAGCTGCAGAGATCCACAGGTGAGATGGGTGAAACCATCCATGGGACAACTATAAATCCTCCACAAAACCTGGTTATACAGAGGAGTGATGACTGGAAAAGCCAATGATGAAAAAACAGCCTCAAAGCCCTCCAAAAGGCATTTTGGAGACAACGCAAATGCGGGGGGGGGAAGTTCTAGAAAATAGAATTAGATCACCTTGGAACAACATCTGCACAGTGAAGCTTACTGGTGGTAGCATAATGTTTTGGGGATGCTCTTTATCAGCAGGGACTGGGAAATGGCACTGGATTAAGGACATAACAGATGGAGCCACACCCATTGCATATTTAGAGGAAAATCTGTTTCAGTCTGCAGAAGAGGTACAATTGGGACAGAGGTTCACATTCCAGCAAGACCACTACCTTAAAGGGCAAGTCAACCCCAATATAAAATGTTTCCTAATAAAAGAAAACATACTTCTAAACAACTTTCCGATACATTTGTTTAAAAAAAAAATTACAGTGCTTTTAAAGTTATTTGTAAAAATAATTGCTATTGAAAGCAGCATTTGCTCAATTCCTGTTATTTTTTAAACAATGTTGCAAAAGTCTTGGTTCCCCAGCAAAGACAGGTCTGTTAATCAGCTGCCTTGTCTTAAGGTGGCCATACACGGGCCGATAAAAGCTGCCGACAGTTTATTGGCCCGTGTATGGGGCCCCCCGATGGGCTTCCCCGATCGAGATCTGGCCGAAAGTCGGCCAGATCTCGATCGGATGGGACTAAAAATCCCGTCGGATTGCGGCCGCATTTGTTCGTTGATGTGGTCCCGCGATCTGACCGACCGTAAAGGCCTAGGGCCCACTATTGGATCAGCCCGATATTGCCCACCTCAAGGTGGGCATATCAGGGAAAGATACGCTCGTTTGGCAACATCCTTAAACTTAGGGATGCCTAGCTGCCTATCCCTTAGTCTCTATGGCTGCTGAAGAAACTCAGTTGTGGTTCTAGCTCTGCACTGGTAGGTTTTTCTTTTTTTAGGAGTATACAGTATTTGTATCTGTCATCGGTGTATTGAACCCTTCCTTGTATATTTCAGTTTGTTAATATGAAGGAAAAAAATACGTTTTGCTTGCATCTTTTTTCATATTTAAGCATATTTTGAAAGTACATTGTTGTGCACAATCCATGAAGGGACTTTTATTTACACCTAAAAGCCGACACAGGTACAGGGAGGTTTAAGAACTATTATGGGAAGTCACAATACTCTTAGCACAAAATATAATCTTATGCATTTTTGTGAAGAAGGTGGTAGAAAGCAAAAAAACAACATGTCATATGCATATAATGCCATTAGCAAATGTCTAATGCTATTAAAAGCTATATTTAATAAAACTACGGAATCACAGAATCAGTTATGGGCAATGTTAGTATTGTCCCATGCAGAGGCACATAAAAGATACAGGTAGAGTGGATGGAATTTCTTTTTATTCCATGGTACTAGGCGGTAGGGCTATACGCAAAGATCTTGAGCAGTTTTCTCTTTAAACACATCTCTGTTTCATTGCCTGTAATTGTAGCTAATATGGAATGCCTTGGAATGCGTTGCTGTGCTCTGAAAAACTGTCATGAAAATACTGTATATACAGTGCCAATAGTTCCCCCTGTTTAAAATTATTTTACTCCAGGAAAAACCACTGGCTTTTCAGCCAGGACAACTATGATCAAAAGAGCAAGAGGCACTAGTACTTTAAATTTCATAGAGAAAGGCAGTACAAAAGAGAGAGTGTGTGTGTTGGGGATGAGCAGAATCACTAAACCATGGCATATTAACTGATTACAAGCTGTGAAGATCGTTTAAAGAAGAATTTAGTATATATGTTTGCAAGAATTAATGATCCTTTAAACCATAGGCAGAATACATTTGCCTTTTGCTAGTTATTTTTGGCCACTTTAGAGAGGTTATGAAGCAGTGCAATATGGTATCTGACACGCATTTATCTCACACTTATGCCCAGAGGAAAATAATGGTTTCATTTATCTAACTTAAGTATCTTCTATCATTCTCTCCCATCAGTTCCCCTGATGTTTTTCTTTTATTTCTTCCATCTGAAAAGACAGGCCTTGCAAGTGAAGCTAAATATATTCTTTCTTAAGAACAAATCATATGTTGCTATATTTTATAAAAATCAAATTTATTTTATTCATAAAGTGCATAATCTCCACCATCTAAGTTTAGGATTTTTTCATAAAAAGCCTGCTTTGCCTCTGTAAACCTGTGGAAACTCATTTTAAAGGGATACTATCATTTCAGTTATCTACTTTGAACAATTTCATGATATCAAATGATATTTAATAAGTGCTCAGTAGTCAATATTATTAAATTGACTCCATGCAGTGATTGCTTTTTAAGCTGTCGCAGAGTAAATTTCCTTTGCCTTGCCAAAGCGAATGTCACATAGCGGATTTTCCTCCTAGAATATTAAGAAAGGTTATATGACCTTATTCTGCCTTTTGGCTTTCCATAGCATGAAGAGGAAGTCCCCCAATCCCTTTTAGTTAAGTTCTTGATTTATATCATACATGAGCAATTGAGCATATCTGATTCTGTCATCGTAGGAGCTGTAGGCCAACAACCAAAAAGATGGTTTCTTAAATGAAAGTTTTCTCTACCCCTTCCTGAAATGCACTACCATGAACTCCCCAAACAGCATCTATTTCTTTTCTTGGCTGAAAAATGCAGAGTAGCTCAGTGGGGTTGGCGGTTACCACCTTGTGCCACTTCACTGCAATCTTCTCTACATGAGCATATCTGTACCTAGTCTGTATCCATAGCATTGCTCACATTGAAGAGGACTAAAAGTGGTGTAAGATGTCATCTACCAAACCTGCTGCACTTCTCAGCTGAAAACAAGAAAAAGTGATCAGTGCTTCTGACTAGTGATGAGTGAATCTGTCCCATTTCGCATTGCCAAAAAGCGTAGTGGTAGTGAATTTGCGCCTGGCAAAGTGATGAGAAGTGTGTAGCTGGCAAAAATTCGCCCTTTAGTGAATTTGCAGATGGTAAAATACAAAATTTTGCTGAGAATCCATGGCTGGTGAAAAACTTCACTCATCACTACTTCTGACAGTAATTAAATCATGCACACTGGGGGGAAGGGGGGGGGGAATTATACATTTTTATGTTCTTGTTTTGCTGTGATTCACATAAATCACAGCAAAAAATTGTGATTGTGGAGTTTTTTTGTCGCAATCTTGGATTTTATTTTGCAAAAAATTTTAGATGGTGAGCCATAACATTTTAGATGGTGAGCCTTTTATTTTTTTTGTAAAAATGTGATTGTAAAATATTGGTGCAAAAATGCATGCATTCGCTGTAAGTGGGGGTGTGCATATAAGAATGTATCCTGCTTTATGTGCCTTAAAGTTACAGATTCACTTAAAATTGGTCTTTAATTCACTTCCAATATATCAACTCAAAGGGGGTTATTTATTAAAGGTCGAGTTGCATTTTTCCCAAAAATTTAGTTTCACTAAAAACAAATTTTTCAGGATAAAAAAAACTAAAATTTTTCTGGATTAAAAAAAAAATCTAAATTTTTTCAAGATTCATTATGCCCCAAAACTGGCAAAAAAAGCAAGAATCCGCAAATATTCCAACTAAAAACTGTCGAGGTCATGTAGAAGTCAATGGCAGAGTTCCCTTTAACCATTTGAAATTTATTTTTACCTTTGTGATTTGCGTTTTTTTAATGTGGTTTTCAGTTGAAAATTTGATCAATTCGAGGTATTTGAGGTTTTTGTAGCAGATAACTTGATCAATTATTCAAGCTTTGCCCCCAGATTACATTCAATTGAGTTTTTTACATTCGAGTTTTTTCATAAATAAGCAAACATGAGTTTGTGAGTTTATTCGAGGTAGAGAAAATCCTCACAACCTCGACCTTTGATAAATAACCCCCAACATGTTTATATAAACGTATGTATTATAAAAAATGAACATTAAAGAAGTGTATAGTTTCAACCTGCAGCTTTAATGTTATCCAGTTCCAGGATTGCTGCAGTCCAGATTTGTACTAATCACATTTACAGGTTCCTGTATTTACTTTTTATAAAATTCCAAAAGTGGAGAGAGACAGCCAACTATAAAACATATATAAAGGGCACTGTAACCAGTAGAAACAAATACACACTTTCAACAAGTCTCTGTGAAACAAGATTAAAGGGCTCAGCCAAACTCCCACACACATTATAACTGGGAAGCCAAAGAGTGGCCATCCGGATTCCTCAGCAGCCAGATCACTCACTCATTTGTGTAGTTGCCAAATTAAAGTGCAAGACAAAATTCAATTGCTCCTTTTATCTGTTCAGCTAATACATTCAAAACCTTAAAAAAAGTATAGTGTTGATGGGGTGCTAAATGGTGCTTTGTTTAGTGCTACCAGTTTACAGAGAAGATAGCAGAAGGAAAACACACCAAGATGCAAGGACAGCAAGATGTTTCTGTTGTATAATAGTATAATGCTATGGCATTGTTTAATAGAGAGAAATGTTTGGAAACCCCCTGAAAGTCAATGGATACTGTATTCATTTATTCATATTATACCATTCAGGAGTTTGCACAGTCTGTGATACAAGAAGAACCATTTGGTGTATATACAATTTAAGGGTATAAGGAAAAAACATTTGGTGAGGTGCAAATGAAATGGCCATGCTGCAGTCCATACTAAAGCATGGATACAAATTAACCCAATGACAATAAAACAGTAAAGCAGAAATTAAAAAGCATTAACTGTGCTGTTAACTACATAGATAAACTTGCTTACATACGGACATCAAGAGGCACAGAACATAAAAGGGCATAAAAAGCTTACTTTACTTGACCTGTGCTGAACCATTTGTTAGTTACCATTGTCTGGCCAGCCACCTCTTTAAGGAAGGTACCATGTTTTATTTCCCAGAGTATGTATTGTCACGCAGCTCACAATAAATATTTCGCACGTCTTATAGAAAGGCTATAACATTAATACTATGATAATGTGTACAAGATGTTGTGCTGTACAAAAAAAACTGTAAAAAAAAAAATATTTCACAAAGTATCCCGTCATGAAAATATACTTTAACAAACAATATTGGCCTATTGTATTGTAGGAGTTGAAACATCTTGATTTATGTTTCTTTTGTGAACAGTATGATACCATTACTCTCGTGATCAGCAAATAGATCTCAATGCTTAACTGTAACATTTAAGACATAATGAAATGTCACCAGTATGTCAGCATCAGACAAAAGCAACAATGAAAATTCATCCAAATTCATTTACTAAGAGCGTTATTTATCAAAGTCCGAATTTAACTCAATATTTTCTGAAAAAAACTCTGGGCTTATTTATTAATACACTTTCCTGAAAATTTTGTTTGCATGGTCTTTTCAGATTTTTCATCCGATTTTCACGATTTTTTCAGATTTTTCACCCGAAAACTCTGAAAACTTTGGGGTATTGCCAAAAACCCAGCGCACATCAAAAAAACAATGGGACTTCTCCCATTGACTTTTATGCAACCTCGACAGGTCTGAGATGCCGGATTTTCAGATTCTGACTTTTTTTGTGATTTTTGCATTCGGAGTTTAGTAAATAACCCCCTAAAAGTGTTTCTTGGGGGTGGGGCTAATAAAAAAAAAGTAGAATGGGAAGGAGTAAGGGGCAAAATGCTGAAAGGATGATTAAAGTATTAACTTTTAAAACATAAACGGGGGAATGTAATAAAAGTCGGTAATGGAAAAACTATTTGCAATGCAAAAAATGATGCCTTTGCACGAACAAATTTTGCTTTGCGCGAATTTAATATGGCTTTTGTGAACCCGGAAACTGTTAACGATCACTTTAGACAGTGGAAGACATTTGCAAATGTTATAGTTTGCGCCGATGTGCAGTAAATGTAATAAAACTTCTTACTGAAAAAGTCATTATGTTTGCTCCAACAGATTACGACACCTTCAAGCACTTCTTAAGCGTGCAAAATTAAAATTCGCAATGTAATAACAGTGTAAGGAACAATATTACATTGTGAGATGTGGATTTTTATTTTTATTGGTGCAAATAGTTTTTCTCTTTGCGACTTCAATTACATTCCCCCCAAAGTTACAGTAAAGCAGAATTTTAGTTGAGCTGTTTGGGCCTTAGTTGTCAAATTCATTCTTTCAGGGTGATGTGTGTATTTTATCTTGCAGCACCATCATTTAGGCTTTGTAGTAAAGCAATTTGATAACATAAGATTCAAACCTTATAAACTTGTCCATATGTCCCATTTCCAACCACTTCAACTAGCTCAAATATTCCAGCAGGTTCCTGCAAGAAAGAGAAATGTGTCAGCTTTGGGATATTAACAGAGAAGGTCCAGTGTAGACCAGTACAAACCAGTACAAACATAACACAACTTTTGTTTGTGAACCTTTGTTTTTTTACATTGCAATGATAGTTATGAGCACACATTTAATGAAAAATACATCTATACTACTTACTAATTTATGAGCACAACGTTCACTATGTTTTAATTTCTTCTAATGGAGATTGGTATAAAGGGTCAGTTATAAATGCAGCAACAAGTTTGATTGTTGTCGGACTTATTGGCACAATTCATATAAAGTATTTGCATCCAAACACATTCCTTGCACTTCTGTATTGTTGTGCTAGGCATCATCACATCCTGCACCCGGGCCCAGGAACTACTAGTTCCGTTATTGAGAGGGCAACTCTCCACACAACCACAATTTCACTGTAATTCTGGGGAAAACACTGCACTGCAGGTAAAAAAACATAGTGATTTCTGTCTAAATATTGAACAATGCACAATGCACTGCATGCATAAATGACAATATTTACTTTTTTACATTCCAATACATTGAATGCTGATCTGGTCAGTACTCTCATGTATCACATTAATTGTAGGACATCTCTCTACTAGGACTGGTTAAGCTCTATACCTGTATCATTTTGATAAAGGCCACACATATAGGGGCCCATTTACTTAGCTCGAGTGAAGGAATAGAATAAAAAAAACTTCGAATTTCGAATGTTTTTTTGACTACTTCGACCATCGAATTGGCTACTTCGACCTTCGACTACGACTTAGAATCGAACGATTCGAACTAAAAATCGTTCGACTATTCGACCATTCGATAGTCGAAGTACTGTCTCTTTAAAAAAAAACTTCGACCCCCTAGTTCGCCACCTAAAACCTACCGAAGTCAATGTTAGCCTATGGGGAAGGTCCCCATAGGCTTTGCAATCTTTTTTTGGTCGAATAAAAATCATTTGATCGATGGATTAAAATCCTTTGAATCAAACGATTTGAAGGATTTAATCGTTCGGTCGAACTATTTTTTGTTCGATCGAGCGAATTGCAGTAAATCCTTCGACTTCGATAAGTAAATTTGCCCCATAAAGTAGTGACCAAATATGCACATATTTCTTTTCTGTAGCTGGGCATGACACTGTCCTGTCCTTTGGCCCGATTAAACCACAACATTTATGAACATGTGTTGAGAATATAAGAATATATTAATTGTATATAGACTAATTACCTCCCAGTAGATTTTGGGTGAATGTAAATAAATGATTGAGATTCTTAATTAAATTATAATATGCTTATCGTAAGTATATCTGTATAACAAGTACTAACATCCAAGAAGACCTGAAACAGGAAAAGGAACACTCGCCTTTCAGATATCCAAAGACAAGACAAGTTGCTACAATGTTTCAATGAACTTAGGTGTCCACTAGAAGCCAAACATTCCCTCAAATAAATGTAATCATTTAATAGTTTGGCCATGATTAATTTGATAATGAGCTTAGATGTCATAATACATTGATATTGCAACAATATACTGCAGCTGCGTTTAAAGTCAGGGTTGCAGAGGAAAGAAAAGACATTGAAAGTGCAGGAAATAAAATGTGGGATGAAATCTAAATTGAGATAAGCAATCCAACCTTGAATAAGTGAATGTGTCTAAAGAAATAAAGATGAACTTGTGTTCCTTGTTGATCTCCAAAATAGTTGTATCAAAAATAAATTCTTTTGGGATTCACCTGGACAAATGGCCCTGGTTTGGGAACACGACGTGTTAATGTGGATATGTCTAAAATACCATTAAAGCAACTGCCAATTTTGCAACCAGAACAGAAGGGCAAGCAGCATGAAATTAAAAGTGTATAGCTAGTTGTGAAGGCTATTTGCTGAGAGGTAAGCTAAATTATATCAAAGACATCATGTAAAGATCTTCTTTAAATTAAAACTGTTAAATAAAGTTAGATTATATAGATACATTGCTCTTAAAAATGTTGTTTTGAGGGTGGTATAATTGCCTGATATGAGCCATGCAATTGCAGTATATAGTCTCTATAAGAAAATATTTGACTGGAACTTAAATAATATCCACTACCAGGATATGTAAAAATAAATTATAAACACAGCAACCATGAGATAGCACTTTATCATAGTTTAGCTATGAGTAAGACCTGGGTGTAACAAGTAAGGAATAAGAGTGATTTTTATATTTGACTCCTATAATGCTTTCATAAATTAGTCATTTATATTTTATATGTGCCTGTTAATGGGTATGATCAAATAACTATTAAGGCTCTCGATATTAATCTCTATGGTCACATTTATTGCATTAATTGCAAAAAAGCAGCAGCCACCAACACAAAGCAAAACACATGTTGTACATAGGCTCTGTAATTAGTGTAAAAACCCAGCACAACAAACAGCAGTCAACTTTCACCTGGCGCTCTAAGGGAGGAGTATTGTGTGACAGTGAAACATCACTATTTCACTAGGTATCTTTGGATGAACCATAGGTGCCTTGAATAATGGCATATGTAGAAACACCTCTACAAAAACAATAGCGACTGCTTACCAACAAAGTGAAGATTCCTACAATATAATCATATCATGAACACGGGGGGGCTCATTTATCAAAATCCAAATTTTTTAATCGGATCAGGAACAAACATAAATATTGAGCGAAAATCTGGAACTGTACAATTTTTTCCTGTATCTCTCAATTTTTTCGGATTTTTGCCCGTAAACTCTGAAATAGACGAATTTTCGGCCTAATTCCAGTGCAGACCACAGAAACTTCCAAATAGGATAGGAACCTTTCCCATTGACTTACTGTATATATAAATTCAGTAGGTCTGAGATTAAAGATTTTCAGATTCAGACTTTTTCCATCCTTAGGGTATAATAATCTGGAAAAATTAGAGTTTTTTCCCCACTAAAAATTTGAATTTTATTGTAAATTTTTTTTTGAGTTTTTGGCATTCGGACTTTAATAAATAACCCCCTAAGAGACAGCATTGCCTAGTGAGGGACATCATTTCAGTCTTTTAAGACAATGTGGCATCACAGTGATCCCACAGTATTGTTTGGACATATTGGTAGTTTTGCACTGTTTTCACACTTTTGTAGCTCTTTGCTCCTGCTGGTCAAAATTTACTATCTTGTCTGACTACTTCCTTGTTCTTGATCTTAGCCTGTTCTAGGCCTTAGCTCTCACCTGTACCTGTTTGTTACCTGCCCTGAAACTCCTGTTTGTAGCCTGCACTGATAGCGTTATTTAATAACACCAGTTCTATACCTGCCCTGCCCTTTTATTTGCTTCCTTGTTCATTCCTTGTCTGGCTGAATTTATGCTCCTTCTTCCTTTTCCACTTTTCCTGGGTAAAGAAAGGCCCCACAGTTTTTCCTACACCTTTTGGAATAAACTAGGGAAAAAATAGGTAATTGAGTTGAAGACAGCATAGCAGGAAGGAGAGAAATCTAACAGGAATGTGGCAGAGGGAATAGTTTTTAGAACAGAGGAAGGAGAGAGGAGGTATGAGGATAGAGAATGATATATGAATATAAGAGGGAGTGACGTGCAAAAGCAATCAATGAACTAAGACTTTTATCTAAACTATATTTTGGAAATCTGATTACACTTTTCAGAGACTGATCTATTTCTGAAGCTTATAAAGCAAATTGGCTAATTTGCACTTCCGTTTTTGATCAGGAGCAGAAATGTATATGATTATATGACATTTTGTAAGGGCCCACTTTCAATCCCTGGCAGGTGACCAAACTTTATAATCATTTAAAGCCCTTTTAGTAGTAAATTTCAATGCAACAACTAATTAGTTGCCTTAGTACCTATAGATAATGTTGGTAAAGTGACTTTGCACTTCTTGTTAAGGAAATAAAAACATCACTTTTCTTGACATCTTGTTAACAAGGTTTCACTTTGATCATTAGCAAGGAGTTTCTAGTTTAGTTATTAGAGCACAGAACTTCATTCCTTTACACTGTAATATCCGACACACTAGGGTATGATATTTAATTCATATAGAAACAAATCTGTTCCAGTCACATTTGTGGTTTGATTGACCACAGTTATTCCCCTTAGAAAAATCTGCATTTGAAGTGAGAGAACTAATGGTTAGAGAAACCCGATACATGCAAGGAACTCTGCTCCATATGATTCCTATTAAAATAAAACCAAGCTATTCTTATTTATTTTTGATTACATCGCTGGCTGTCCAATACAAAACAAACCTTTTTGTGAGTGGGGAAGGTCAAATAGGGAGCTTCTGTTTGCAAAGATATCACTATTAGATCAACCTGGAATATTTTAATTCAACTGTCTGTTTAACTGACCCCTTATATCTGAAGGGGACAATAGCAAATTATCATGGAAAAACAATATCACTAGGATTTGCTGTGTAGGAAAAGTTGTATACTGTTTATAGTAAACCAAACGGGTCTCAGTAACTCTTCCAGCCAGGACTGGCCAGACTGCGGCTGTTTTTGTACTACACCTTCCAGCATCTACAAATAGCTGTGGCAGGACTGTAGGGTGTATTATTGGAATTACAGATCAAAAATAATTTTATCTAAATGTCAGCACAGATTTTTTGGAAGTCACTCTACTTTCACACCAGTCATCTGCACCCAAATTGTTGTTAACCCCTGTTATTGCAAAGGATTGAAATGCACCCGAATATATACTAGTGTTAAATTGTGATTGGGAGGTGAAGTGGAGCATGGCAAATCCCTGCTGAAAATACAAAAACACTGGGTTGGAATCACTGTTCTCACAAACAGTGCCGTAACTACCGAGGTTCAGATGGTGTGATCACTCCCTGACTGCACCTTCTTGGCATAGACACATATAACGGGAGGAATTTATGTGTGCACATGACAGGGCAAGGAATGCAAAACTAAAAGACTAGAGGTGGTAGTCCAAGGGGATCCAGGTAAACATCTTGCACCTGGCCCAGCCACAGCTAATTATACCACTTCTCATAATACACATATGCAGGTTTTCATTCTGTAATTTCTTAGATATTGTTCAGTACAAACTAACCAGTCTCCCCAAAATGTTACTGTGGACCATATCTGTATGCATTGTATGCGCCACTGCCTCAGTTAGCTAAGAGATCTGCTCATGGCAGGGATGGCTTTTTATTTGTAATGGTAGATAGCTAATGGGCGTATTGCTATATGGTCACCTGTTGCTATCATGCAAAAAATCAGGAAAACACACGCAGTGATTGGAGGTGTAAAACTGGCCATGCATTTTGTACAGAGAATACCTAGGCCCGGGTTTTCATTATCATCATCATCATCATAGCATGATTTCCATCATCAGCGGGATTTTGAAGTCAACATTGCTGCACAATGTAATATTATTGACTCCATTATACTTTTTAAAGGTCCATCCATTGTCACATTAACACTTTTTTAATTCTTACTGCCCACTGGCACAGAGGGCAGTCACACGCTTAATACAACTTGCTGCTATGTGAAAGAAAGCAGTTTGCTATCCACATTCTCTAAGATTCTCAGTTAGAGCAAAAAGAAAGGAGCTTTAAGAAAATATTTTCACCAACAGAGATGTCAATCCTAGCTGTTGTGGATTTACAGCCATTGGCATTACCCACCAGTTGTGGTTGTAGCAATTGGATTATGGGATAATAGTTAGAGCAAATGGAGTTTTAGGAGTTTATAGCTCTTGTATTAATATATCTGTCAAGATTTCGATGTGCCATTACACGCAACAGCAATGCTCAAAGATTACTATCCCTTTTATTACGGTGTTGGTTTTGTGTAAATTTGTACAGTATAGCAGTCCAACTGCCTTAGCTGTTGTAATATAAAGTTTGACGGCAGATAAAGACCAAGATTATTTTGTTACAAAATCACAAAAACACCCTGGTCTACCACTGTGATAGAGCTTAAGGCTCTAGGGGCAGTCAGAAACACAACTGTATAGAGGTCATGTAAAGGCAAAAAAATAAAATCCCATTTTTACTTTCTTTAATGAAAAAGAAACCTATCTCCAATAAACTTTAATTAAAAAATGTTTACCGTTTTTATAAGAAACCTGACTGTATGCAGTGACATTCCCTCTTCATTTACTGCTGTGGATAGGAATAGTCAGATGGTCCCTAACTGCTGAGCAGGGAAACAATCCTACTTATGAACAGCAGGGGGAGCCCCCGCCTTACTTCTCAGTCATGCAGAACTCAAGCAGCTTTGTTTACAACGATCCCTAAGCAGCCCAGACCACACTGAGCATGTGCACAGTCTTAGTCTTGTTTAACAAAGTTACAAAATGGTGACCCCCTGTAGCCAACTTTGAAAGCATAAATTATTTGTTTGATTAGGCTTGTGGTGCAGTAAGTTCATGTTTATATTTATATTTATATTTACAAAATACAGCATTTCTAGCCTTATTCTATTTTAGACTTTACATGCCCTTTAAACACACAGAGTTTTTTTTTTTTTACTTAACCTCAAATTTATCTGGTCGGGCTTTTTGGGGCAAAAAAAATTATTTTGTGAAAAAACCCTCACATTTTTTAAGATTTATTATACCCCAATGCTGCAAAAAGCCCGAACCCTAAAATCCACCACCTCAGATCTGCTGAGGTTGTGAATAAGTAAATGGGAGAGGCACCTATCCAAATTTGAAGTTATAGTGGTCTGCATTGGGTTCAGACAGAAAATCTGAATTTTTGGGTGTTTCCGGGCAAAAACATGAAAAAAGATTGAGTGATGCAAGGAAAAAAGCCAGAACAATTTGTATGATTCGGGTTTTCTCTCGATTTTATCAAGCTTTTCCAAAATCCAATGAAACCAATTATTTTAACAATAAATAAGCTAAAATCGGGCATGAGAGTTCGGTCGAGCTATTTTTATTCACATTATGAGATAAATCTGGATTTTAGTTAATAACCCCCACAAAGTCATCTTCTTTGAAATGTGGTTTAGTATTATGTACCATATATAATTACTATTGTTTATTAGAGGAACAATTGTTAATGTCTGTAAGAGGATCAGGTCTGCAACCAGCTTGGGAAACCTTTTTTCTGGTCCAGACACTTAGTTAAACATGGAAATAGCAGGTTATCAACAAGATTCTTCCAGTGCTTCTCATGGGACTAGGGTTGCCACCTTTTTTGGAAAAAATACCGGCCTTCCTATATACTTGCCGTTTTTTCCTCTTAATAACATTGGCATCAAGCATCATTTTTACCAGCCAGACTGGTAAAATGCCGTCCAGGTGGCAACCATACATGGGACTGAGGTGTCTGGGCAGAGGTCACTGCAAGAAGACAGAATCAAATTTACTCTGGAATTGTGCAGCAGTTGGGACCAGTGTTCAGATATAAGTTAAGTATCCCTGATCTGTGATTGTTATTGGATCAGGTATGGCAGGTTCCAAAACAACTCCCCTCTAGTCCTATAGATGTGAGATTAAAGACATAACAAAGGCTAGAACAAACATTTCAAAAGGACTCAAGTGTATGAAGTCTATAATGTCCCTCTGTTCTTTCTATGTGACATTGGATAGCAACTGCAACTTTATTTTACTCTTTGCCTTATCGTTTTCCCATTTTTCTTCTTAGTTACATTGGGGGATATCTAGTCTGAAGCTAAATACTTTGGATCTGTATTATTATACCAGCTCAAGAGCTGTAAATAAGTAATGTATCACCTTAGCTTGAATCTGTGATCATAGCATGTCTGGATCAGTTATTAGTCCCAATCCATAACATCACAGTACCATGACTGTCCCTGACCTATCAGTTTATTAGCCTTTGCTTTGTCTTCTGGTGATTATTTTTTTGCAAACCTTCTGTATAGCTGCAATTCTTCACTTTCTTCTCTTTTATTTCATTTCAGTTTGCTTCATGTTAAACTTTATAGGAAGCAAACAATTAATAATTTGAAGTAAGATTTTCCCCACTGAATGTAACTCTTTGCAGAATAAGTCTTTCTTCTAAAATTGCTTTGTTTATGCTTTAGATGTGACAGTTTCACTTCCCCATTCAAGCTATATATATATATATATATATATATATATATATATATATATATATATATATATTTTTTTTTTTTTTTTTTTTTTGTTTCGGTCTTATCGCGCATGTTCTCATTTGGAATATGCTTTTTGAAAATTGTAAAACCTGCAGAACCTTTCATTGGTACTGTAGTAATATACACAGGGTTTAGGCCCTAAATTCTAATACTCTAAGTTCTAATGCCGCAAACATTTAGCCACCATCTGCATCATTCAGATTATACACCGATACCCACAAAACACTGTGGCATAGCAATACCTGGGCAGTTTACATTTATACACTCTGTAAGCCCTGATGGTCATCCTGCAGGAGTGTGTATACAAAGAACAGGCCTCTGTGCCATCCCCATGGATTTCTGAAATGTCTAATACTGTATCTTGAAAACTGGTCCTTATGAAGGCAACTTTAGCCAGTAATTTAATAAAAATACACATTGGCACACCTCACGTACTTTCAACTTACATTTCTAATATATAATTCTATATATTGCAAAAATGTAAACTTATGCATAAACCCATGTCATGGCTCTGGCAAATGTCTTCGGCAAAAAAAATAGCAAATAACATCTAACTTGGTGCTATTTGATGTGATTTTGAAACAAGCCACAATTAAAGGAGGGTCAAATGAGTTTTGTAATAGTACATATAATATATGTAGCATGAGTGGTGCAAATAAACAGATTTTTAGAGATATAGATCAGACAATGGGTCTCATTCTCCTAGACACCATAACCAATATCCTTTATGTGTTCTTCTAAACTGATGTATTTTTGTATGAGGGCAGCACTACTGTACTGTGGTTCTTGTTCAGTTCCAGCCAGATCAGCATGGATTTCACTCCAAAAACATATAGGTTAACTGGCTCATGCCCATGATGAATAACCTCTGTAAAGCACTGGCTATCATGTTAGAGGTATATTTTGAATGAATAATTAAATATTTAATAAGAATCCTATTATTGTGCATGTATCTAAGTTTGATCCAGGTGGTGAAGAAGGTCTCAGAAGTAACTACTATCATAAATGGTGGTCATTTTTGAACCCCTGGATTGATACGGTGCCACTAATAGATATTGTGACCTCTGGCACATCACACATTTATGGAAACATGTCTCTCTACATATAACTTTAACTCAATTGTGTCCTTAAACAACGTGTCACAGTATGGTAGCTGTCTGGCTATTTCCCTTTCCACCTCTATGTGCATGTCATTACATACCTCACAGTGCAATATGGGATTTGTAGTTTTTATCGACACTACCACTTTGAAGACTGACATGAAGAAGAGGAGGTGTTTCCCAAAGTGCCCTAAGCAATGGGGAGTCCGATCTGCACTTGGAAACATGATAGATACCCCCCTGTGGAACGTTAAATGGGTCAAAAATGTGTAACTCGCAAGAAGTGTAGAGAGCAAAACCTTACTCATACATATATGTAGATATTGTGTAATTGTCTCATTAATTTATCATATTTCATAATGGCATATATATTCCTAAAAAGCCTGCAAAGTGTGTGGGGACTCCCGCAAGAGAAATCTCACTGAGAAAAAGAAGGCATTTAACTACAAACAGCATTACTGGAAACACCCTTGCACAGAAACTAGAGATGGAAAGGAGCTTGTCACCCTGATAATCCTGGAGGTCACAGTAATGCTATTAATCCCTTGGCTGCCCGAAGGGCCAATGATGCCTATTAAGTAATGACCCCTTTCTGTAGGACTTGTGTTGTTTCTGAGCTGTTTTATTAAACTATAGCAGAACAGAAGGTTTCGTTCAAGCAGCCCCAGTGCTAATTCCCAGAGCTCACACTGCACGGAGTGGGGTTAGGAAGCTGGCTGAGCTCTACTTTCACAACATACTTTCACAAGAAATACCCAGTCCAAAATCACATACACTCAGTGAATAGAACAAACCCCCAAATCCTTAGCTGCAAAAGCCTGAAATCTAGAGCAGCCTTTATTGTTGTAATGCGATAAGAACTTCACAAGCTAACAAGTCATCACACAGCGACTACCAAAGTGTTTAGCTCCTCTTTAACCCTTCAGTAGCCAGATAATCTCCCAATGCCAGGCTGCTTCCCTGATGCTGCAGATGTTTAGCATTTTCTACTTTATCAGTGCTAGACTCAAATGCTTTTTAATTAGGAAGATCAGGCTGTGCAGACAGACTTTCATCTTAAAATAGCAGCTGATATTAACTTACTCTCAAAGAGGCCAAGTCGATGTAGTCCAGACTTTTAGCAGTGATCACGCTTGCCATATCTGCTGGGATTCAGAAGGTGCAACTCTACAAGTTCTTTTCTTTGATGCCACTCTGCACAGAGGATTTAAAACTGCAGAGGATCTAAGTGTTGTTACCGTATGTCAGCCCATGACTAAAACTGAATACAGTATGTGTCTGTGACAAATACAGGAAACTTCCCATCCAGCAAACCCGGAAAGCACACTGAGGAAGCCGAGACAAATCTGTTTTTCTTTAAGAAAACAACATTGCAGAGTCATTTGCTGGGGAAAGTGAGGAAAGGAAATGACGCTTTGGAGTTTGGAACTCCACAAGAATTATTAGTAATATTTTCATTTATCACTCACAGACAGCATTCTCTGTTAACATTGTGCATCGCTGTACAGTAATCACTTCAATATGTATGCTATGCTTGCAGCTCTCTGCAACAATATTGGGAAATCCATTCTTTAGGTTATTTCCCTCTGTAATGCAAAGTACAAGGAATAAACCCTTGCTGTTTAAGCTTTGAATCACACATCCTGCACAGAATAGAACGCTGCAGGAAATAAGAAGCAATCTGCTTTGGTTCCATGCATAAACATTTGATTTTAAATTCTTTCATGCAACATTTCAACTTGATGTTCTCCACTTTGTCTGACTAATAAATATAGTTGGTGCATGTTTGTTTACTGGATGCTCTCTGTATAAACTTCAAGGACATCTGGTAGTAAAAAGTGGCCCTGGAAGCAAAGTATTTTGCAGCATGCCATTTAGTTCAGTTTGCATTGATAGGAGTTTCAATGAATGTGCCACAAACAGGGCCGCCATTAGAAATCACGGGGCCCCGTACAACAACATTTTTTGGGCCCCCTGGGCCACACCCACACTAGCGCCCAAGCTCCACCCAAGATCCCGCCCACTCCACCCAAGCCCCACTCCATCCCGCCCAAAGACCACACAGACAAAAGTAACACACACAAATTATAAAAAGCTATTGATGGTCAGGACCCCCTTATAAGTTAAAAAAAAAACATTGGTGCCAGGGCCCCCCATACAAGTTAAAAAAAAATGGGGCCCCAAAAAATATTTTTTTGAAAAACATTGGTGCCAGGGCCCCCCTAACAAGTTAAAAAAAATTGGAGCCCCATAAAATATTTTTTTAAAAACACTGTTGCCAGGGCCCCCCTTACAAGTTAAAGAAAATTGGGGCCCCAAAAAATATTTAAAAAAAAAAACGTTGGTGGCAGGGTCCTATAGAATATTAAAATAATGCATTGGTGGTCAGGGAATTAAAAAAAAAACCCACAAATTTGTGTTCAGTAGAATTGAACTCATGGCTTCAGGACTTCAACTTCGCCTCCTTTCGTGACTACAGGTCTTTGGGACTTTAATTTGGCTGTTTTCCTGACTTTTAGCCGGTTCGGGAGTTTGGCTTTTCGTCACTTCCACATTTCACATAGGGTGATTTGACAATCATCAGTGCCTAGTCAGATTTACAAATAAATCTGATTTTACTATGTTCAAATTAAAGCAATGCTCGTATTTTAGGAGGTGAGCTTTTGGATTTATTAGTGGTCAGCGCCGGCAGTGAGGTGTAACATTCCCTAGGACAAAGTGGAATTCAGCTGCTTAAAGGAGTGAATCAGTTCTGACAAACTGGCACATTTGCTTTGATGAATGTGACAGTTTGATAAAACACCAGCAAGACTGTCAGGAAAATTGTCAGGAAGGTGTTAATGACAGTGATCAACAGTTTAAATGTTAATAAATAATTATGGCATACATTACTTTGTTGTATATAGATTGCTAGTCACAAAGCAATGGTGGAGAAGCAGAAACTTAATACCTGTCCCCTATTCTTTGGGACAGATCTGACCAGAGTCACTGCATATAGACAGGACTGCCATCAGGGGTACTGCAGGTTGGGCAGATTGGGCCCCAAAAGACATAAAGTGTTATTCCCAGGTCATGAAAGAGTGCTGCATACAGGGGAGCAGATGGGGTTGGGTTAGATCATTGGCAGGGTTTCAACAAAATGGGACGTGACTGGGGTAGATCAGGGACGTGGTTGAGAGTGTGCAAAGACATTTAAAAAAATGCTGACCCATTTTATTTGTTGGCAGGGTCCTCCAACCAGGGGCCCAGGTGAACAATGGGTCGATATGTGGAGCCCTGCTTATGTCATAGTATAGGGCCCCTGTGATTCCTGATGGCAGCCCTGCATAGACATACTGGAACTCTAGAGCTGGTAGCTTTTAGTAGAGTTTTTGCTGACTTCCCTGCAAAATTGTATGGAGAAAGATCCATGCACTCTGCACATGTCCAAAGCAGGGCTGGAAATAGGGGAAGGCAGGAGAGGCACATTCCTAGTGAGCAATGGTGTTGGTGTGCTCTCTCTTTAGTTGCCTACCCCTAACATAGGCCCTTGTGACAGTGCTTGTTTGTGCTCCTGTTCTTTCATGCACTTGATCCCAAATGACGAACACGGTGGTGGGAGATGTTGCCTATGGCCTGGCACTGGTCCTAAGTTAATGGTTATGATTTTTGCTTTAAAGGTGATCATGCATCAAATTAAACCCTGAGCTCAAGTTTTCATCGTCTAATTTTTGCTAGATGACATAAATGAAATGGGTTGCATTCCAGCTGCAAGTCTGTGGCAACGGCATCTACTTTTGTAAATGTACTATAGTGAATTTATGTATACAGGGTTTATCAGAAACTGGATTGGGACCTACTATTACACACCAAGCTGTGATCAGATCACAGCATCCCAAAATTGTCTAATAAAAAATATTTGCTTGCTTTAATATCGGTCTCATTTTCCTCTGGTACTGTTGCAAATTCAAGTGGAAGAGGCCCTGTAGGTAAATACATGAATTATTTTGCCTCCTGTCCTCAGGCATCTAGAAAGTAAACATACTCACCATGGGCCACCAATGTAATTGATCGATGGCAGTTGTATGTGCTGGCAGTTGCTGTTATAGTGCAGCCACCACATGCAAAATTTGCAAATCTATATTTTTTTGCAGTGTAAGGAAAAGTTTCCATGATAGCAGAACACTTTACACAGGGAGTAAACACTAAAAAGCGAATTATTTACAAATAATTATAAAGGAGTTTAATGAGGCATGTTTAATTACATTCCAAAAATAAAAGTTTTAATCCCGGAGCTATGGTGTTCCCAAATTCCAGATAGGCTCTCCTCCGTCCGTTTTAAACGGAATTGCTGTATCCCTCAAAAACCAAAGGTTATCGAGGGGGAGATAACAGAAAGTTTTATATATTGTAGTATTTATAAAATAAAATTCAGATCTCACCCCTAGTGATTATTTATAACTTTATAACAACAGTGCATTCACCACTTTTTACTTTCTCCATAAGAAGTTATTTAACAAAACAATCCGTGAATGAATATAACACACTTTTAGAACCGTGAAACCATAAAATTCCACCAATCCCATTAGCTCTATGAGCATAATGTGCTGTGTGCAGTGATTCCCACAGTGTGAGTGCGTAACTAGGGAGGTGGTGGTATAGCAACCGACCTCTAGAGTCCTAGTGCCCCCATTGGTATATTATACTCACTAGACGTGAGACAAGGAAAGCGTTGGTTAAAATCTATTTTTTCCTGTTCTGAGGCTTCTTCTTCTTTATCCGCTTAATGTGGAGAGATAAATGGACATGTGAGGAAGCGTTTTTCACAAGCTTAATAAATAATTAAATTCACACTCACAAACACCTGTTGTCAAAACCGCATTGAAAAAATGTGTCCTGTGCATTCCATATTGCGCTTTCGGTTCCTCGCATCCCTTAGCGTCCAATGCGCATATCAGTGACACGCTTCCGCAAATTCAGAGCGACGGCGTATGCGCATTTGCTGGTAAGCCAAACAAGAATCTGTTATTCTTTCTCTATGAGACTTCATCCATTCATTTTTCTTTGTCATTTGTATGCAAATGATATTCAGATATAGGCAACCCTACACTAACCCTTCTGAGTAAAATGACTTGCTATTTCCTTCAAAATGCATCAAATGAACTAATCATTTTATACCCAAACTTGGCCTACTTTCACTTTTATGATTAGCACTGATAACATGATAACCTTTTTCCAGGTCCAAACATGTAATAGTGACAGAAATGAATAAACAATATGAATACACGAGCTGAAGATCAGATAGAACAGCCTTAGTACAATAGAGTGTTGCAGAATACCAATGCTGGTAAATGCAGTATGTAGAAAAACTATATGGCTTACATTGATAAAGCGTAAACGTAAACTTGGGTAGATTGTTTTATTTAGATTACTCGATAATTAATCACCTCTTGCTGCTCATTCACAAATAATGACAGATGCCTGACAAATGGAACATGGTACATACAATAATGTTGTGCTCTGCATTATATGAACCACATCAGTAATGCGTGAGTCAAAGTATTTATTACACTTTTTTATACTGATTTAGAATGTGATAAGTGTTCTCCTGGGATTCCTTTATATTTTGTGTTAAATTGGCACTGTTCATACAACCCTATTGGCAGTATTGTGATAATGTTGCGGTGCAAAAAATTGCTTAGAGCTTTCTATTTACATTTGCAAAGACAATATGGTTGTCACCCGGCAGTGAATTCCACAACCTCACTGTCCTCACTGTAAAGAACCACCTACATGGCTTCAAAGAACTTTGATTTGTAGCAACATAGGTGGTTCTTTACAGTGAGGTCAGTGAGGTTGTGGAATGCACTGCTGGGTGATGTTGTGATGGCGGATTCTGTTAATGCCTTTAAAAGTGGCTTGGATGATTTTTTGGACAGACATAATATAAAAGGCTATTGTGATACTAAACTCTATAATAAGTATAGTTATCAATATATAATATTTGTGTGAAAGTAGGGAGGGGTGTGTGTATGGATGCTGGGTTTTCATTTGGAGGGGTTAAACTTGATGGACTTTGTCTTTTTTCAACCCGATTTAACTATGTAACTATGTAACTATGTTCACCTCCCTGTTTGCCCCAGCACCCTGTACACTCTTTTAAACTCAGATGCTTTTTTAGTCCTAGCATGACAGTAAAATAAAACACTCATGCATCTGCTATCACAACAATAAAATAAGCTGTTAAGATGTTAAAGGAAAATTCTGAGCTCTAACTTTTTATCTGTCATCCTGTAGCCTAAAGAAGAATCCCAGGGTGGGATTTATGTGGCCAATAGCTGACAGCTTTTCCTGTAGCTATGTTGATCAGGATATGGGTTTTGTCAAAAGCGTCACTGCAGTCTATTTCCCTATTCCAGAAACTTTCCTGTTTCCTAAAGTAATGTTGTTGTTTGTGGTTGAAGAGATTGTTGACATACACACACGTTTCCAATATTAATCCCTTGTTTCTATCTGCCAACTGACACTAGATTGTTTACATGCTTCTAAATCTACATGGATTAACACTGTACAAATACATAATGGCACATGTGGCACTGTGATAGCACAGTTTTTTTCAGAACACAAAAAATGCAACAAGAAGATGTGCAGAATTGCTGTACATTACTTCACCCATAGTTGGTGATGCTTAGAACATATGATTTTCTGCACAAAAATGTGATGTTGACATTTTAGATAGCAAATTCTACCCTTGTACCACAGGTAGTATGATTCTCAAGGACCACAGCTGAGAAATAATTAGTGACAAGTATAAATATAAAATACAATGCCCACTAATACCTTGTGGTTAATGTAATATTAATAAGAGTGACGTTTATATTTTCTTATAATTTTATTACTTTTGTTGCAAAAGTTGTTTAGGAGCAATTAAGGATCATTTATTTTACATGACTTTTGGAAATGGCTGCATTTGGTCAAAAGAAAAGGGTAACCATGTTATTTACAGACAAAACATAATTCTCCACCCCAAATTCCAGAGTAAGGGGCAAACATTTGTAATGGGTACTACATTAAAGTTGTATCTGTTTTGCAAATGCAGGCAAATTAGCATGATATGGGAATCCACTTAAATACTACCTACTAGGTGTCGTTCACAGCAAGGGTGCCTACAGCAAGGGCCCTATACTTAACATCTGCTCAAGGGAGATGTGAACTACAGGGCTCTCTTGCCTGTGTAAGGGACTGGTAAATTATGTCCACATGAATTGTGCATTCCCCTAAGGTTTGGCCACTACAGGGGCCCTTAGTCTATGGAGGGAGTAGATCTCCCCTTTCTGGGTCAAAGTTTGACCCCTAGCTTTCCCGAGTTTGGCAACTAGATAGCATACTGCTATAATAAAAAAGGGTAAGGAATGCGGTTGTAGAGACTTTTTGAGAGTATTGGCTTAGTGTAACCCCAGCTGAACATAGGTTTCAGTGAGTATTAGTCAGCTCCTCTTACAGGTCTCTTACAGGCCAGGTTTAGGACTACCTATATAAGCAGCTCTTGGCTCCACCAAGGAGTATTAGAAGGGATTATATTCCCATGGAGTATTAGAAGGGATTACATTCCCATGGACATTGTGGACTAGTCAGGGAACTAGTGACAGATTATAGGGATTAAATAGAATTTCACCTGGGTTCCACTAAAAAGGTGTCCCCAGAGGGAAGAAGGGAAGCTCTGGGTGGACTATATGATACTCCTCTCTCAAGCTTTATTGGAGGGATTGTTCTGCTAATGGCTTTAATTGTAAGTATGTACTAACTACTACATAACTGTGCCTTGTATAGTTATCATATTAATATTTATATATTATATTTATTTAAAATATATAATCCTTTGTGGATTTGTTCTAATAAATCAGTTCTAGTTAATGTTCCAAGAACCACTTGCGCCCATTCTTTGGCTATCTCACTAATTATTACAATTATATTTTACCATGCCTCCGCACCTTTGCACCCCTGAGAATAATAGCTTTTATCCTGAGCAAATATAGGGGTAAAGCTAATAGTAGTAACGGTGCTGCTCAATTTACTATAGCCTTACAGTTGCAAGCATGCTTTTAGCTATTCCTTGTACCTGATGTGCTATGCTGAGCAAATATTTGTTTGGGTAAAACAAATTTTCTATGAAGAGAATTATGAGGTGAGACTCTGATACATAGGCAAAGGCTGATTGCAGCCCTTTCAGTAGGGATGTCGCGGACTGTTCGCCGGCGAACTTGTTCGCGCGAACATCGACCGTTCGCGTCCGCCGAATGTTCGCGAACGTAACGCAACATTCGCCAATTTGGGTTCGCCTTAGCTGGCACTTTTTTTGCCATTTCTCCCCCAGACCAGCAGATACATGGCAGCCAATCAGGAAGCTCTCCCTCCTGGACCACCCCCACACCCCCTGGACCACTCCCCTTCCATATATAAACTGAAGCCCTGCAGCGTTTTTTCATTCTGCCTGTGTGTGCTTGGAAGAGCTAGTGTAGGGAGAGAGCTGTTAGTGATTTGAGGGACAGTTGATAGTAACTTTGCTGGCTAGTAATCTACTTGATACTGCTCTGTATTGTAGGGACAGAACTCTGCAGGGATTTGAGGGACATTTTAGGTTAGGTAGCTTTGCTGGCTAGTAATCTACCTTCTACTGCAGTGCTCTCTATGTAGCTGCTGTGGGCAGCTGTCTGTCCTGCTGCTGATCTCTCATCTGCATCTGTTCTTCAAACCACTGCCACCTAGCTGTGTGAGCTTTTTCACATTCTGTCTAAATATCAATAATAATACCGTCTCCAGAAACACCACCTGAGTGACGTTTTCCAAGCAGCAATAATATATTCCGTATCCACTGCTGTAGTGTATACGTTGACCTTGCAGGCATTATTTGCCCAGTGTGTTCTTCAAACCACTGCCACCTAGCTGTGTGAGCTTTTTCACATTCTGTCTAAATATCAATAATAATACCGTCTCCAGAAACACCACCTGAGTGACGTAGTGTGATTTCTGCCCTTTACAGCACAAAACGCAGCGCTGTGTCAACAATGGATTTTTTAGAAACATATTTGCCCTTGATCCCCCTCTGGCATGCCACTGTCCAGGTCGTTGCACCCTTTAAACAACTTTAAAATCATTTTTCTGGCCAGAAATGTCTTTTCTAGCTTTTAAAATTCGCCTTCCCATTGAAGTCTATGGGGTTCGCAACGTTCGCATTTTTGTCCGGACGTTCGCGAACATGTTCGCGAACATTTTTTCCGACGTTCGCTTCATCCCTACCTTTCAGTCCTATTTAGAGCCCACATGAGAAGATGCACTTTGCACTACATTTATTTGTATCTACATTCCTCCGAAACAAAAAGATTTTTTTTATTTCAGCATCCCTTTCCTTCTTCCACATTTTGGTGCAGGTCTCCACATCAGTCAAGACATCAAAATTTGTATTCAACTCATCCAAAGGGCTTCCACCTGATGAAAAAATAACCCTGGACCTATTAAATATGTAGACATCAAAAAGTGTCAAATAAGACATATAAAGAACCAGCTTCTCCCAAACCAGCAGAGGAGATCTGGGGGGCATCCATGAGGTTTAGGGAGGCTTGGCTAAACACAACTTCAAACATGAGCATCTACCAGATCACTTCCTGGTTTACAAGCTTGAATTTCAATAGCCTTCCTGGCACAATTTTCTGCAGTCACAAATCCCTCTTTCCCACACAAAGAAGACTGCCTTAAAGAAGCTACATCAAGAAAGTATGTGGATTTTGGGAAATTGTGACATTTTTGGGAACACTCTACTGTCTGATGGTCTAAACCCTGAATAAGAAAGAATGAATAATCTCATTCAGAAACATATATATTTCATCCCAGACCCAGACCAGCCTCATAATCACATGCAGTAGAAAGTTATATGTACCAGAATAAATAGACCTTTCATGCAGTGGGACAAATGCATTTTTACAACACTCATATTTTTTTCAAAAAAAGGCCACACACACAAGCGCTAAAACATTAAGGGCCCCTTATAAGTTAAAAAAAAAAACATTGGTGGACAGGGGCCCCCTACAAGTTAAACAAAAAGCATTTATGGCCTCAGATCCCTTACAAGTTATAAAAAACAATACTGGCCAGGGCCTACCTACAAGTTATTAAAAAAAACATTGATGGCCAGAGCCACTACAGGTTATTAAAAACAAAAAGCATTGGTGGCCACAGATCCATTACAAATTATAAAAAAAACTGTTCTGGCCAGAGCCTACCTACAAGTTATTAAAAAAAAACATTGATGGCCAGAGCCCCTAGAGGTTATTAAAAAACAAAAAACATTGGTGGCCAGGGCCCCTTCAAGTTATAAAAAAAGAACATTGGTGGCCAGGGCCCCTACAAGTTCGGGTGAGCTCAGGTGCCTGAATCTTCTTTTCTTATTACAGCTTTATGTGCTCTAATTTGCCAGTGAAGTGTAAGTCACCCATCCAACCCACATGCGATCCTGGCCCTTCCGCCGCCTGAGGCACCAGCAGTTGCTGCCGCCCCCCCTCCCCCATGCGCTTACCTTTTTTGCACCTGAGAGGGTCCGGGGGGACCCCCTCAGGTGCACTAGTGCCTAACTGCACTCTCTTCGCTAGAATAGCCGAATTTCCAGGTTTGAAAACCGGAAATTCGGCTCTTAAAGTACCAGGAGCGGCATTTTTGCCGCCCCTGGTACCTAGTGGGCACTGCCGCCTGAAGCGAGAGTCTCAAGTCGCCTCATTGGCAAAGCGCCCCTGAAAATGTGCAATACAGATATCCTTTCTTTCAGTTGCTCTTGCCACACATTCTCCAGAAATCAGGTTGCCCAAACTCCCTTTTCATTCCCTTGATTATGCAGTGTAGTAAATTCAGCTCTCTTTCGAGTATATACAAGCAGCAGATGTGGAAGGCAAGGGACAGAAACAATGCCCATTGGGTGCATTTTTTAATTCTGGTGAAAAAAACTCAATGGAGAAACTCTAGTGCAAATTTATACCCAAACTATTTTAATATTTCAGTGAAGCCACAGTCTCAACCTGTGCCTTTTTATTATTAATGTATTCAACATTTTTGCTGCTTTAGCGGAAAGTCTAATGTCCCAATCTATAGACCAACGTACTGATCTTAAGGTGCTAAAATGTGTTTCCTTAAATTCAGTCTTTGCTGACCGAGGGTAAATTTGCTTATAAAAACAAACATTAAATGAGATAACATTATGGTCACTATAACACAGCAATTCTAATACTTGCACATTTACTATGCTGCCTGGGTTGTTCTAGATCCAGTATAGCATGATTTCTGTTTGCCTGCTCAACAGTCATGTCCATTAAATTTCCTGGTGGTAACTTTCTGGCAATTCTACTGTCAATACAAATTAGAAGGGAGGGCATAATGCTGTTTAGATGTTCCTTCCTAGAACATGGAGCTTGTAGCTCCAGTTGTAGGAGCAAATTGTAAATGAGCCCTTAAATCTGCTGTAATAACTATTTCTCATTGGACTTGCTTACCTTATTAGCAAGCCACATTTATATTATGTGGGTGATGTTGCTTTAAGAATACCACCTTACTATTTGTGTTCCCAGCATGATTTACAAAGTTCATTTGACATAAAAATTTCATCCAGTTCTATCCTTCAGTGTATCCCCCAGCATTACAATCCATTGATAATATATTGGCTTACGGTGGAAATTGTAGTGCAATTTGGCTGAGCAACAGTTCTCCTCCTCCCAGTGCAAATTCAGCATGCTTGTTATTATTATCATTTACAGTATATCTTGCCATCGTCTCCCACTGTGCTTTACAGGGGATACAAGAACCTGAGCGTTTGCACATACGGTATGTACAGACAAACATCTCAGCAGAAAAGATACATGATACAATTGTTAGTAGACAATAGGGGGAAGTTCCTGCTCACGACAGCATGCAATCTAAAAGCCTATTATTAACTAATACATTTGATTTAAAAAAAAAAAGTTTAAAGGGCATGTAAAGGCAAAAATATAAAATCCCATTTTTACTTTCTTTAATGAAAAAGAAATCTATCTCCAATATACTTTAATTAAAAGATGTCTACAGTTTTTATCATAAACCTGACTGTATGCAGTGCAATTCCCCCTTCTTTTACTGCTGTTGATAGGAATTGTCAGATGGTCCCCAACTGCTGTGCAGGTAAACGATCATACTTTCAAATGGCAGGGGGAGCCCCCCCACCAGCAGGGGGAGCCCCCCCACCTTACTTCCCAGAACTCGAGCAGCATTGTTGGATTTCCTGTAGAGATTTGTATCCAGAGACGCAGTGCAGTCTCTATATTATGATTATTAATCAGTCTTGCTGTATTGGCTTCTATGGCAGATATTATTTGACTTGTGCTGTTTTGAATTTATGACGATCCCTAAGCTTAACCTCCCAACTGAAGCCCAGACCACACTGAGCATGTGCGAGTCTTGATATTGCAGAAATGTCTAACAAAGTTACAAGATGACAGCCCCCTGCGCCAACTTTGAAAGCATAAATCATTTGTCTTATTAGGCTGCTGGTGCAGTAAGTTCATGTTTATATTTAGTATACATAATACAGCATTTCTAACATTATTCTATTTTTGACTTTAGTTGCCCTTTAATAATGCTTTCTTGCAGTAAATAGACTGACAACCTTGGAGAGCTACTACAAAGCAAGTTATCCAATAAAGTAATTCTAATTTATAATTTCTCCCCTGATTAAAACTCCCAGGATGCATCGCATGCTTTTTGGAAGAACAGAAATAGCACATCTACAATTCTTTCATTAGATCTCTCAACGTTGTTATGTCAATTTTTCTTTTAGTATTGATATGCTATCCCTATAAAATAAATATTTTCCTTTAGTATATACTGTACAGGAATAACTTGCATGTTTGCCTGTGCTTCCTCCTGTCTCTAACACCACCAATAACATATACATGTTGCACAGAAAAGCTGGGAAATTAGACGTAGATAGCGCTAATACCTCCAAATGTTACAGCTCTTCTTCCAGCATGTGCAAGGATCTGGTCATCGTAGTAAAGACATAGGTAAATGTAAAGTAGTTGTGGTTATTAGACCTGGTAGTGAGTTATGCAGGAAACTACAGAATCTGATATATGTGGTCAGAATTAAATGTTAATGTTATTTACCTATGAAAAAAAGAAATGTTAACCTTATGTATATATTATTTTAGATAACCTCACAATACCCACAAGAATTTTTTAAAGCTTCCTCTGGATCTCACTTGAGCCTAATTGATACTTACACATCCTCATTCTAAACCGATAGAGAAGACTGTTGATAATTGCAAAAGGCAAAGAATGAATTATTCTCTTATTATGGGCATAGTTGACATGTCTGTATAGTCTTTCTTTACTTTCCAAGATAAAAGATTAGGGGCACCATTCATAAAGTTATTTTTTTCCATATAAATACTTATAATATTTGGCAAGTAGTGCAATGCTCTGGTCCAGCCCCTTTGCGGATTAATTGCACGCAAATGAAAAGCATAGGGGGCACCCCCAACAGCAGACACGTATGGGAAATCTGGGTAACTTTAATTGCTTTTTGTTTTTCACAGTTATTTATGTTTTATAAAAGATATTTCCCTTGAACAAACATTTTTAAGGGTTCTGTTATCTGTTTTAAAGCACCACACCTTCAAGCCCAGCTTTGTTATGTCCCAGAACATTTCTATAACTTAACGTATCCTTACAAATTACAGCTGGGAAAACATTACCCACAATATTATGGCTGTCACTATAGCCTCCCTGCTGCCTCTGTGTAACTCAGCAATGTTTACCTGTTCACTACCAGAGTCAATAACCTTTAATTAACAGAGCTCCAGCTGGCATAGCTTCTACATGTCTGGGTTATGTTAAAGAGTTAATATAGACTTTGTCCCACCCTACTCCTCCTTGAATTTTGGATGTTTGCCTTTATTTTAAGTACTGAAACCCACACAGTCCCTATAGTGCTTGTTTGCTTCAAGCTACAGTTATGTTAATGCATGGAAGCTACATTATGTTAAAAAGGGATAAATGTTTCAGGATATTAGTAACGGTAGACTATATCAGATTGAGAATGTAGCCATGACCCTCCTGATGACCACATGACTTTAGGGAGTACTTTGTGAATATTTCATTTGCTTTGGGTGAGTCACATTTTCTTTCTCCAGCCAGGCTATTTAAAAATTAAAAGAAGAACTGTTTATCTCGTGTGGCCATGTTTGTGCCTTAGTGCAGTGTCTGTAGTGTCTGTGCTTTGAAGAGACACAAGGTAATGGTTGTACCAGAGGGTCAAATTGCATATAGACATGAGATACGTTCCTATTAACACTTATTTCTGCCGTCAGTCATGATTTTGTAACTTTATTTATGCATTTATTTTATACACATGTGGTACTTCCTCATTTTTCAAATGTGAGTTTATGTTTATATGGAAAAGAGAAGTGTAAGAACTGGCTCTGACCTTTCTTTGTACATATCGTTGAATGCACAATTCATTTATATAAATAAAACCAATAAAACCTGTACTCTGTCAGTTACAGCATCAGTTAGAAAATCACAGCCTCCAAACATTTCTTGTAGCCAGTTTACAGTCTTTATTTTCTATTGTTTTTGGATTTATTTGCCCACAGAATGGGCACAGGTTGCATTGCATGCAGTGCGTGTATTAGATCAACTCAGAGATATACAATAGTATTCAAGTCTAGGCACTGATGTGTATTTTAAAACCGTAATATTGGCTTCCTGAATTGGGGCAACATTGGCATACCTTGGCAGTCTTTGAAAGGTCTTTGTATGTCCTCTCAGTGTCCATACGGGTTTCTTCTTTGATACTCCCAGACTCCGAAACATGCATCCAGGTTACTTTGCTCATGATGATAAATTGGCTATAGTGTGTGTGAATATGATGGTAACCCTCTACTGGAATAATGATTCCTGTACAACTAACTGCCACCATACTTAACAGCTGCCAAAGTGTTAATTTCTCTATATTTCTCTGTTGCTCAAACAAACCTTTGGTGAGTGTAGCCAAAAAGTTAAACTTTTGTTTCATCGGAACCCAGTGCTTGTTTGCAAAATGTATTGAGAGTATTGATTGTCGAATTTCTCCCGTTTTGCGGAAAAATTGGCGAATTTCTGAACGACTAAAAATTTTAGAAAACGCGAAATTTGATGCCTTCGTCCAAATATTTTTTGCCGCAGGCGACAATTCTGATGCTGGCGGCAATTCCAACGCTGGTGACAATTCTGATGCCCATTAAAGTCAATGGGCGCCTAGAATTTTCGCTGACGAATTTTTTCGCAATTTTGCAAATTTATTAGCCGGCGGCGAAACGCAGAAATTTCCCGCGAATTTGCGCCTGGCGAGTAAATTGGCCCATCAATTGAGAGTAAGTGTAAGGGTAGGTGTTGCATTGCATAATTCAGATTTTTGATGAGATTGCAGGGCAGGGTTCCTTCTAAAAAATCTAACAAATGGATAATGACAATGGAAATATTTGATTTAAACATGAATTTCAGTAGAAGAAACTACTGTTCTTTCACTGACAAAGAATAGTGTCTTATGCTTAGAAATGCTGCATCTTATTCATTTCATAGAACACTCAACCTTACCCCTCTCATCAGAATGAAGAGACAACAACATTTTTATCTCTGCAAAATGATTTGAAAATCCTGAAATCCCAACAGGGCAGAATTTTGTAGAATCATGAAAAATGTATTTCTCAAATAACGTGGGGTGTTTTGAGAAGAGTGTGATCTTGACTTTCCCATCCAAATTTTTACGGAGTAATATACTACATATTGCAAAGTTGTAGTAGCTTATTGAAATCAGTCGTATGCTTTCTCGCCAGTGTAAGCTCTCTTGTTATTGGTTGATATGATTAGTAAACCATAAACACCAGCTATCACAATACTGACCCCAACAGTTTCAGATTAGTAAATGTACTCAAAATATTTGCCTACGAAAGGATCCCATTGCACACCAAGAAAAGGAAGAAATGCTGGGTGGGAGTGTGTATAGGTTTTCTGTACAGAAAAATATTTTCCCCAACTTTTCTGATGTAGATGTAGTTTGTGCAAAACATTGTGAAACGTTAGGCATGTATAATGAATTACCTGATTTATTAGGGGGAAGGGAGGTACAATCCAACACTTCAGAGTAGATTATAAACCTCCTTTTGTGTATTCTGTCTTCAGATTAGCTATTTTATGTTCATAAATTTGTTACTAAACAACCCTGTTTTGCAAATGTATGCAGGATAAATTACTATTAAATAAAGGTTCAGTCATGGATCCTGGACACTTTCACACACTGGTCTATTCTCATCAGTTTCCCTTTAGAGTGCAGTAAGCAGTGTTGTTCATTAGCATGTAACCGCAATCATGGAGTACAACTGTTTTGCTTAGCTCCCAGGGACAGACAATACAAATGGCTCTGTCAATAATAATTTAAATAACTGTCTCTCTTTTTGTAGTCCTGCACAGAATATTATTGTGTTCAGTGCATTATGCTGAAAGAGTAGGTGAATTAAAAAGTACAGGGCAGTGATTTCCATTCATCTGGGCA
This sequence comes from Xenopus laevis, assembly GCF_017654675.1. NCBI lineage: Eukaryota > Metazoa > Chordata > Amphibia > Anura > Pipidae > Xenopus > Xenopus laevis. The sequence continues at coordinate 50,632,649 of NC_054385.1, forward strand.
GGAGGACAGTTTTTAAAGCAAGTAAGGTGGGCACTGACGGAACTGAGAGTTGTGCTGTATTTACTCACTAGATGGCAGAATTTTCCCTCTACATTTTCTTAAAGGGATACTGTCATGGGAAAAAAAACATTTTTCAAAATGAATCAGTTAATAGTGCTGATCCAGCAGAATTTTGCACTGAAATCCATTTCTCAAAAGAGCAAATAGATTTTTTTATATTAAATTTTGAAATCTGACATGGGGCTAGACATTTTGTCAATTTCCCAGCTGCCTCAAGTCATGTGACTTGTGCTGTAATAAACTTCAGTCACTCTTTACTGCTGTACTGCAAGTTGGAGTGATATCACCCCCCTTCCTTTTCCCCCAGCAGCCTAACAACAGAATAATGTGAAGGTAACCAGATAACAGCTCCCTGACACAAGATAACAGCTGTCTGGTAGATCTAAGAACAACACTCAATAGTAAAAACCCATGTCCCACTGAGACTCCTTCAGTTACATTGAGAAGGAAAAACAGCAGCCTGCCAGAAAGCATTTCTCTCCGAAAGTGCAGGCACAAGTCACATGACTGGGGGCAGCTGGGAAATTGACAAAATGTCTAGCCCCATGTCAGATTTCAAAATGGAATATAAAAAAAATCTGTTTGCTCTTTTGAGAAATGGATTTCAGTGCAGAATTCTGCTGGACTAGCACTATTAACTGATGCGTTTTGAAAAAAACATTTTTTCAGATGACAGGATCCCTTTAAATACAATTTCATTGCTTGCATCACCCTATTAGAAAGTTTGGTTGGTTGAGGGACCGTTTAACCACCTATGGATGGGACCTAGAAGAGCATGTCAGATAATGTAAAATGTTAACTACTACAGCACAATAGAACCCAGTACTACACAGCATTGTAACCAGATATGAAAACTCACACAGATTCTTCAGGTATGGCCCTGTTTTGCCTGCTCCCCTCCCTGGCACCTACAAAATAAACGCAGTCACCTACTCCCTGTAATTTTCACCCAAGTTACAATGAACCTCTGCCACTGAAAACTATTTAAAACACATCAGAATTAAGGTTGGCAATGTGATTGGGGCATACGGAGCATGGCCGAGACGCACCTAAAATATAAAAGTACTAGGTTGAAGTTTCTGTAAAGTTGATCCACAAGCTTCAAGGTTAAACAAAGAAAATAGATTTTTGGAATATAAAGTAGATTTTTGGAATATTCATTACACTTGATTCAAGGCCAGTTGCATTAATCATTTAGTGCTGAGAGATACCTAAACTTGGGAATAACATATTTTTCATAAACTTATAGAAAAACTTCTTATCATTCGGTGTCCCAATGACCCCCTTATACCTGCTCGACAACCCAGCAAACAGAGGGTATGCTTCCCCTTTACTTATGCCCCTGGCCACACTAATATTAAAACTCCTGACTATGTGTTGTAATAATGTTTTATAATAAACACATTTTGAATAACATAACAATAAAAAGCCCACTCTCCTAGTATAGTTATTAGAGCAGAAGCCTATCTAAACTGTACCGTAATCCTAACTCAAAAGGCAAGGTCAGCAATCTCTGTTTCCTGGTTAAAGCAATTTGGCATTGTGAGATGCCAGTGGCTATGGTAAATAGAGGGCCACGTGGAGGCAAGCAACAACAGTGCACTGCTAATTAACCTGCTCCCATTTCAAAATCAGGTTTATCATGGAGGCCAAGTCAATACCTCCAGACATTTGGAATCTGAAGAACTTCACTCACTAAACCAAAGCTGGTTATGCCAGGATCTCCTAAAACCCTGCCCAGTTTTCCAGTTAGCCTTGTACATTTTTGGGATCCACAATTTGGAATTTGCAGCTAACTGAACTGGTACCTGGAAAATAGAGCACAGTCATGACTTTCCATTCATTCTATGGAGACATTAGAAGAAAAAATCCTCCGCTAATGGATCCCTGTATATACACCAATGACAAAGGCATTTAATTATGTAAAAGAGTTGACAGTGAGAATGGCCACCTATATCCATGTTTCACAAACTTTTTCCAGAAATGAAAAGCACCATTAAATTCTCCTAAACTCGTTTGTTTAATAGACACAATACACAGTGATTCATTGAGGACATGCAAATTGTTTTAGTTAAGGTGACACCTTTATTGGAAAACTGATTTGTTTCTGGCTCACTTAAGTCTCATCAGCCCAGGCATCAATGTGACAGCAAAATCATGAAGAGTGCAACTTTTACACTGAAAAGGAAAGTCCTGTCTCTGCACGTAGAGCTTCCATATGGCACAAGGAACTTTTACCTGAACTTGAGAGGAACAGAGTAGATGCACTGGCAGGTGATTATCATTGCAATTGTTGTATCAGTCAACAGCCCTGAAGACATCAGCACTGGAGGTGTTGGAGTATTGCTCAGTTATTCTCAGTTCTATTGCTGGCTTGGTGTATCATTGCTGTGACTTTAGTGATTCATGCCAAATAACCACACCTCAATGGTATACAAGCAAAGTGTCTTAGAATAACAGAATAAAGAGATATCATTGATATATTAGGGTTTAATAAGGGGACAAAATGGTGAACAATGTGTTTCCATACTGTGTGTAGGATAAGAAAATAAGAGTTAGTTGGTACAAATCAAGTAAAACAATGTTGTGCTTTACAAACATAATGCTGATGTGCAGCATTACCTACACAAGGCCCAGGAATACTTTCAATTATATCCCCTAGCATTCAGGGTTACACGAACATTTGCAGTCATTGTGCATGTCATTGGCTAAAACTTTATTTAGAAGTGACAGTCAGAGGTGCTTTAATCCTTAACTACATCTCACAATTCTTTCTTTACAAAAGTTGCTTTTTTTCCAGACATTTGCATAATTCTCCCCCTCTGAAATGTACTGAAATGTATTTTTAAACATATATATATATATAGATGTAAATATAAATATTCTGTCTTCTTATACCACACTTCAACCCGTTACATCTAATCTAAAATAGTTATATTGTACAGTCATTTTTTTTTTTCTGTTTAACAACAAAGCAATAAAACTTTACATTGAAGGTCTTTTTTTTTATTATTATTTTTTGAACTATGTCGGAACTAAAAAAGCAGGATCCGTAATATCAATATCCTGTAAATGTAAACAAAATGTTCAAGTACAAAACTGAGTAAATGTGCCAAGGCTTGAAAGCTCCATTCGGCACCCCTGTGGGAAAAGTTTAAAAGTCTGGCAAGAAAGAAACCGCATTGAAGATGTACAGCAGCAAATTTAAAATGGTTTTTGTTGTTGTTTTTTTTTACCAGATATCGCTGGTGAAGCTTAGCTCTCTTGATGATAATGGTATTAATGTGCTGTTCCCATGGAAACCCTGCTGTTCCTTTGCTACACTATTGTGAGTCTGCTGGCCATTGAGCAGGGTTAAAGGTATGTTGCAGTATGTGTGGTGATTGCCTAGGGTCGCATCTGGCAAAGGTGGCGTTGGCTTTTCATATTCATAAGCTCTGCAGAAATGTCTCATTTGCAATGAATCTGCACGATGGAAACCAGACAAATCAATCTGAGGTGGTGCCAATGTGCCAGAATTCCCTGTAACAGCAATGGAAGGTACAGTCTGTAGATCTCCAAACAGAGACTGCTCCCCACTATCCAGGACATGCTGTCGTGATAACACCTCTCGCTTTTTTGAGGGCATTTCATAGACTAGGCGCTTCCAAAACTTTGAATTCATCTTGCTGCTCTTAGGACCAACCCATTTGATTAACGACTGGTGTTTGATGGCATGCTTTAAGGATTCCACTTCTTGATAGTTCACTTTGCTCCTCAAGTTAGTGCATTCTATGAATATAACTTTGATTTCTCCGCTGGTCAGCATATTATGAAGCCGGCTATCCAGCACAAAGATACTCCATCCTCTCCTGATCACGTAGTCTGGTGTCAGGACAATGATTAATCGACGACTTTGCTCAACGCATCGGGCAAGATCCTCCAGGTAAGCTAGAACCAAAAAAAAGGAAAACAGCACATGATCATTTCTCAAACACTAAAGTACTTCTTTTTTTTGTTTCTATGACACAGATTGTGTTATTGTTACCTTTTATCCCATTACCTAAGCAAGAGTAGCGAATGGAGTGAATGAAATGATAAGCAATATGTTGGGGAAATAATAATGTTACAAGCAATATCTTGAGATACCAGTGTACAGAGTTTCAGCAGTTAAAGGTCAGTTCTGAACCACTAAAACTCAACATGGAAAAAAATGATTACCAAGCCATTAGCAGCTTTCTGTTTCTAAAACAGGCACAACTGGATTGATGGCTGGATAGCAGATTATATCACAGAGAATGACGATTCATTATTACCCCCTTTTGCCAGACAACATGCAGCATATCATAAATTAAAAAGGCAGTCAGAAATGTAGAATATCTGGTGCTGGCAGTCAGGAACATGATAGTCAGTCCGCCACATTTTAAGATTTCAGAAATGCATGAGAAATAGATCTTTAGCTTCAACTGAAATATTCCTTACCTGTGCCAAATAAAGCATCTCTTTAGTAATGTTAACCTAGGAACCTGTTCAAAACGTCTTTTATATAATTATAAATGATATGATGGCTATGTTTACTACTGCTCTTTTTATATTCAGAGATGGGTAAACATATTGAAATTTGGATTCACTTTAAGAAACAGTAGCCTTGAAACACCAGAAAAATTCCCAATATGTGTTAATAGTGTCAAACAGTAAGATGGCCAAGCTACCTATTCCAAATCACAGTTATTAGATTAATATATATAAAATGATTGTTTCTCTCATCTCTTACGGTACATCCATAACTACGTGAATCCTCCAACTTAACTTTAGCCAACAGCAAGTTATCTTAACAGCCCTGTGTACAAATTGAGGTTTGTTAAAATGATCTGCAAAGTTAATATTGTCATGTAATTTGGAATGGATTTACTTAAGAACTTGCAGAACAACTTTTATTGGGTATTAAAGTTTAATATGCTATAATACAGTGGACTGTCCCCTCACTCTGTGGAGTGGAGAAATCTGGGCTGTAGGCAGGGAATGGTTTACCCTTTAAAACGTTCCTTTATAAAGTACAGTCATTTCAATATTGTGAAGTTCAACACAGTGCTACTGTATTTAGCTGCTAACACTGTAAGGTAGAGAGAGGGGTCAAAGTTACTATTTTCTAAACTGAAACTATAGGGGCTTTGGATTCAACAGATGACATCTATTGTATCAAATCTGTTGGAAGGGAATTTTAAGGGATAAAACTGTGGCATGCGGCAATCAAATGAGCTGGTGAGCCGAACATCTTTTACGGGGGGGGGGGGGCAACCAGATCAAGGTATTAAGATATTAATAGGTTAGAAAGAGTACAGAGATGGTAAAATATATACTAAATAGGCCATTATAGACAAAAAAAGGGGGAGGGGCTTTTAACACAGAAATATACAAAGAACAAGAGACCACCCATTTAAACTGGAGTAAAGGCGTTTTTGCTTACAGCAGTCATTACAAGGTTGTTGAAGCTGTTTTGCCTGGTGATGATGTCATGCCAGAATTGTTTAATGACTTTAAGAGGAGCCTACATATCTTCTTGGATAGGAATAATATCCAAGGCTACAGTAAGTTGTATATATACTTGAATAAACATTCATATATATTTATACTTATGTACAAAACTCAACAAAAGCATTTAAGATCTTTGCTGTTTTACAAGTGGTGTGTATTTTACATATCTGATATTCCTCAGCCTTGCGCACATATCTTACATGGCTGAATAGCTAACTTATGTCAAATCTTTTTTTTTTACCAGCATTTTTGGGCTACATGTACATCTGTGATTCTGCATTGCCACGTTTATATAATTCCCCTGAATATCTGCTGTGCATTCTTACACAATGGTGTTGGTTTTAATGAATTTGGCTCAGCAGAAGGTATGAGTGATGTATTGTGACTTTAATATTTTCAGCTGCTGGCAGCCTAAAGAACCTGTCATGTTTGGTGCCAAATAACACAGGTATATAAGTAACGCTGGAGCTGATTAAAGCCTCCCTTGACAAAAGCTGAACAATAACAGGCACCCTCCTGTGGCTGTAACCTATAATTACAGTCATGAACTCAACGCTGAAAAGGTCTGTCCAACTGCTCATTATAAATACTTTTTAAATTACTATGTCCTCATGAAACCAGCTATATTTGATACCTTAAATTAGCACACACAAAAAGGGAACTCACTTTCTAATACAAAACAGTATTTTGATCTGATATAAATTGCCGGTATCGGATTGCGCTGTCTTTTCCGAGACAACAAGGAAACACAAAATCTGTCACATACGCGCTTCTCTAAAAGGCATTATAATTACTAATAGTGTCGAGAAAATCACTGAATCCCCTTGACTACTTTTAGTGCTCTTTATAACATGAGCCAAAATAAATTCCATTTCAAACCATCTCTCTAGGTCAGCTGCAGATTTAACAGTTGTGGTGCAAGAGGGGTGCACTGCCTTAATGTTCTCTTGTAACTCTCTTGCACTTGCTCAGTAGATTCTTATCTTGAGAAAATTACTCACTTTAAATTAATCACTTAACAGTTGGGATTAGGTTTGCCACTAAGGATTCATCTCAATTCAAATCCTTAAAAAAAATGATGGGACAAATCTCATAAATTGGTGCAGCCATAGTATTTATATATATATCAGGAAATTGCATGAAGAGTGGAGGTTCCAGCAGAACTGATGGAAGTCTAGGTTATAACAATTCCCTCTCCATGACCTTGCTTTCAAGCCTTGCAAACTAAAGTCAAAAAGTGGAGCTAGAGCCCAAATAACACTGGAACAACCAGCCCCACACTGAGAAGGACACTCTGAAAACAATGTCTCAGACATTGCTCTTCTTTCCTAAACTCTCAGCATTTGTCAGGGGAAATTTGTCTCCGAATGCTGGCGTAATGATTATGATTTGCAATCGTAACCACGTAATAGAAAAGTCAAAGGAAAAATTCACAATATCAACTTTAATCCAAAGCTATTCTTTGCAACACTGTGCACTTCTTTTATACCAAAGCCGATTGTCATGTCACATTCCAAATAGCGGATTTTCATTGTGTGTTTGTGCATGTTACTTATGTGTGCTGGGATGAAATTCTGTAACAATCTAGGCTGATTTATCTTGAACATAAAGTCATTATATTTCAATCTTAAATTGTGTTTGCACAGACTATGACATTATCACTGACAGAACCCATCGCTATCTGGAGACAGCATTGTGTGGAGTTAGTGTCTGTTTATTGCCATTGGCACGACATGTTTTAGATTATAATATTCTTCATCATGGAAGCTTTTTACGACAACTGGGTGCTGAGAATCTATTTACTCAGAGCTGTGGTTACAAATGGAAAAACAGCTACATGGGGTTTGTTTAATTACTTGTGGCTCTGTTTGTGTGTTCCCAGGTTTCACATTGAAAATTTGGTAACTATATCACAGCCAGGATAGAATTAGTTGTGACTTTTTGGGAAATATACAGTTTTATATAATATATTATTAGAGTACATATTTCTTTGCAGATCCTTTGAGGCTAAATGTATATTCCTTGTCTTTTTATTGCAACATGTAAATATATTTAGATCTAAGAATACATTAAAGGGATTCTGTCATGATTTTTATGGTATAGATGTTTTAAGGTTTGCTATAGTTTTTATTACTACATTACACTGTGTACATTGCAAATAATTCATTCTAGCATATAAAATGTTATTCTTGAACCAAGAAATTTATTTTTTCATCTCTAATCTCAGGTCATTGTGCTTTCAAAAAGAGCCAGCACTTCAAAATGGAACTGCTTTTAGATAAGCTATCGTTTCTTCTACTCAATGTAACTGGAGGAGCCATGGCCAGACTTGGGTGTTTTACTAGTGAATGCTATGTTCATATCTACCACTAGCTGAGGCAAAGGAGCATTTTTGCAAACAAATTCGAGTCAGCTCAAATGCCCCAATTGCACAGGAAAAAGAGAGGTGCACGTACCATCAGTGGTCCAGTTTCCACTCAAATCAGCAAAATTAGAATTTTTCAGCACAGCACCACATTGTTTAAAAAATGCCTTTATTCAAACTTTCATGGCAGACCCGTTCAGCAGAACGGGTCTGCCATGAAAGTTTGAATAAAGAAATATTCTAATTTATGCCGAAATGCATTAAAGTCTATGGACAACAACATATTTTTTGACGCCCAACAAATTACGCATTAAATTTTTGACACGTAACAAATTTTTGACATGCGACCAATCTTTACACTCAGAGTCTATGGGCGTTGTTTTCATAGCAAAACTTGGTGAAAAATGTTACTTATCATTATCTATCGGTAAAACAGCTTGAAATACACAGTGCTAACACAGTTCCCAGTCAGACTTAAGAGGCTTATCTATCAAAATGTAAATTTGTGAATGTTACACTGTTTTTTAATTGAAATGAGCTCAAAAACTTTTCATTCAACTAAGCTCAAAAACTTTTCAAACTCAAATGTATGCTTATTTATTATATGAAGGAAAGCACAAACAAATTCCAGAATGCAGCAAATTTTTATTTCACTCTTTATTTTCAATGTGTCTACCAACTCTTTTTAAAAATTTAAAAAGCTTGAATTGAAAAAAAAATCACTTAAATTTTGCCTAGGGCAGCTTCCACTGACTTCTACAAAAATTTTTTACATTCAAATCTAAAATCAGAATTTTGAAAACTCTTACCCGAATTTGTGAGATTTCCTGACAGGAGCACTATCACCAGAGAACAAACTTAATGATTCTATTTATTGGGGGATGCCTAACATATTGGTACCCCCCAGTAGTGATGGGCGAATTTCCCATAAAATTTGCAAAACAGCAAATATTTTGTAAAAATCAAAAATTGACGCCCGCATCAATTTTGACGCCGGCGTTAACGTAAATGGGCATCCGAATAGTGTTGACACGTGTTGATTTTGACGCAAGCGACTTTCGGATACGCGTCCAAAATTTTCCCAGGAGTTTTGCAAATTTATTCGCCAGCGGTCAAACGCGTAAATTTGCTGCAAATTCGCGCCAGGCAAATTTATTCCTCCATCACTACCCCCCAGTGAATGGGGGTTTGCGTGTCTATCAATAGTGAGTTGATTAAATATTTTCTACAAAGAAACCATAAATATTATAAGATTCATATACCTAGGACCTTATATTTACAAACATTATTTTACAGCTATTCATATTTGTACCCCTGAGTTTAAAGAAGATAAAGAGGCAGTGCTAATGCCACAAAAAAACAGAGTTCTCTGTTTTTAAAGTTCTCTGCCTTAATCTAAAGCCATTTCTTACCAAATCACAATCCTTCTCTAATTACAGGCTCTGAAGATGATATCACATGATAAAACAGACGATCTTGCCATAAGATGTTGAAAGGTAGAAGATTTTTATTTTATAAATAACCAAGCCAAATTTCTGATCTAATACATTTCTCTCCATGCTGCCCAACAAGAGCAATATGCCAAAGCAACATTGTACAAGATACAAAGAGTTGATTAGGTATTCATCAACTCGAAAGTGGCATGAAAGGGATTCTGGGCTCTTTCAGATTATTTTTATCACAAAGGAATTGTACTTAACATTTGGGACTTCTTAAATGCTCTTGTCTGGAGCCCAGGACAGTATATTATTTCAGCAGTCACAATGTAGCACAGACGCTGCGAATATTTCCTGGTTAGTCTACAATAGCCATACTGCAGAGAAAAGGCAGATGGGACATTGTTCTGTTTTTGGTTTTGTTCTTTTCACAACACTGGAATTAGAGAGAACTTATAATGAGGATGCCTAATAGATGTTTCTATGCAGCAGTTTTTTTCAGAATGTTAAAAACACATACATATTTAACTTTTAGGCTTTAGACTCCTCTATCATGTCTTCTCTGCGTAACGCATGGGTGTTTTTTTAACTAAATACCTTTGTACTGGTGTACTATTGTGTTAAAGTGGTGATCTACAGGGGCTTGCTTTGTTTTAGCCTGTAAATAACACAGCTTGAATTGGAATTTTTACACAGCGTGCTTAACACATTGAATATTTTTTGGGCACAAAAGTTGGTTACATGAGTATATTGTATTTACCCCAGTGAGTCAATATTTGGTAGACAGCTTTTGGTCTTTTGGAAATAGTCAATGCCAACATCGCACACCTGGATGCTGCAATTTTATTCCACCCTTCTTTGTAACATTGCTCAAGCTCTGCCAAGTTGGCTGGTGACTGTTAGTGAACAACAATTTTCAAGTCTTGCAACAGATTCTCAAGCAAAGGTCTGGGATTTGACTGGCTCATTTAGGAATAAGACAATTCTGGTTCTTGCTTTTACACCACTCCAGTGTAGTTTTAGCTGCAAAGTTAGTGTTTGTCCACTGAAAGTTCAACTGGAGTTGTACCCTTTTATTTTTAGACCATGCAACACTTTAATCACACTCACGTAAACTCCATTCCACTAATTATGTGTCTTCTAAAGGTTGGCTGCACCCAATCTTATTTAGTGGGTTTCACAGTAAAGTAAGTAAATACTTCTGCTATACGGACATACAGTATCTAAAATATTGAGGTTTTGTGTAGACCAATGACATACAGTTTGGATTATATTATGACGTAAGTTTTTTTCATCTTTATATATTATACACTTTGTCATTATATAAGTCTTACCATACGGTTTAATCCCCCCACAACCACTGTTTCATTTACAGTTCTCTCCGTCTTTATCACTTACACCACTGGAATAATAGAGTTGCTTAGATAACTAAAACAAAAGCTAAGATAATTACAGAAGAAAATACATATGTGCACAGGTTGCCAAAAATGTTTACAAGGTTTACTGTGCTATATGAGTACAAATTTGTGACTTTGGTTTTGTATATTTATTTTGCATGCTATATTTTATTCAGGTTCACAGCCATAATATACTAATCAGAAGTGAATTGCTCTCTTTCAGTCCATAATTATATCTGGTCACTGTAAAGGTTTTTTTGCATTAGATATCTCCTTGGTGGGAATTTTAAGCTTCACAGTGGTTGTCAACAATCAGTTTCATTGCTTGGATACTCCTACTGTTGATTGCTAGATGCTGGACTTCTTTGAAAGGAACTGGTGGGACATACCCTGCATTATTATGGTCCACATATTGAAGAAGATTCTCAGTAGGAATTGTGTTCTTTGGAAAGATGCTATCAGAAGCTTAGTGTGGTCACTGTAAGCAGGACACACATCAGGAATGCTACCTGTCCATGGAGGGAACTCTTACTGGGGCTGGAAATGTTTTGTACTACTCCAAGGAGAAGAAAGAGAGGCACAGATGAAATAACACGCACAGTCCTATTGGCTTCTGCCAAAGCTGTTCTATTTTAGCTGGATCAGTGAGCGAATGTTTTTTTTTTTTAAGTCTTGCTATTTTAATCTGTAGTTGGTCTCCTTGTATATGTTCTGTTAATTTTCTATGCATGTTCAGTTACGTTTTACATTCTGCTATAAGTATTGCTTACTTGACCTACTGTATTTTACCTGATGATTATAGATCATTTCTATTTTACCTGTTAGGGAGACATTTTACGGGACGGAGAGAATATTTTTGCATTGTGGTGCTTTTACATGTTAATTTTAGTGCCTACCTGCTTATATGAAGATGCATTTGTAGTCTTTGTAGTCTTATCACTTTCTTCTATTGTGTTGTGATCTCTTAGCAATATGCTAGAAGGAGCTAGGCTTTATTGGATATAAGCTGAACAGAGTATTAAATGGAATATTTAATGAAAGGCAAATAATAGTCTGTCCAAAGCACAGAGATGCCATAAAACCAAGCCAATTCTACAGGGACATTAAAGGGTATAGTTGCCCTTATTATAATGATCAATTGAACTCCTTTTTTAAAGGGACAGAGCATTTACAGTAAAAAAAAAACTCTTATGCAATTGGTCCTAAATTGCAATAATTTATTAAGAATATTGTATTGTCATATCCTGCATAATTCCTGCAGTTTTCTTAGAGGCACTTTCTTCTATATACACCAAGCTTAACAAAAATGCTACATGATAACTTTTCCATTATTGAGAAAGGGTTCTTTGCAATATGTTACCACAATATTCTTATACTTTCCTACAGAACTATGCTTGGAACATGGGAATGCTTAGCATAGCCCTGTAGCATAAGACTCTATGACCGGCAAAACTTTTCTGTTCAATAATTTAAGTTTAGCTTCTCAGCTGCTACCTACAGCACTGAGAGCATAATCAGTGTCACTAATACACAAACAAAAGCTAAGATGGGGAGCTCCTGTGCACCACTTTCAAGGCCTGGATCATTACTATAATAGGGCTCCTAAACCATCAGGCCAGTAAAGTAAATTCAGTAAATACAGCATTTTCAGCCATATTTGTTTTTAGGGTTTAGTTCGCCTCCATGGGGCACAAATTTGTACACCTCAGAGCAAGAAAGTCCTGAATTCACTTCCTTCTTTGATGAGGTGTAAAGTATAGAGCTCCAGATATACCATGTGCATGCATGTGCTCCTACATACACATAATGAATGATGCACAAGTAGGGGGAAACTGCCCATATGCCAACTCCTTAAATGGCAGGTGCAACTCTTGTGCTCCATTCGGGCACTGAAAATGGAGGTGAAGCTGTACTGTGTGCAAAAAATATTTTTATATATCTTGCCTGCCTCTTGGTAAATAAATCCTTACAGTATGTGTAAATGGTTTTAGAGCATTTAGATTTCCTGGTTTTTACTGATCCTTTAAAAATGCTCTCTGGAATTCTCATAATGTAACCAGTAAGAATTGCATTTACAACAACTAATTTCAGATCTTTTTTGGATTTATTCTGTAGGTATAAACAGGTAGTTTTCAGTGTAAGCTTGTGTGCCAGAACTCCTCATGGATAGACTATAAATTATAAATGCAGTTTAAGTTACAGTTATCAGCAATTTACGGAGCTTGTTCACGTGTTAGTAATGGCTGTACGAATGTTAGAACAGAACAGGTAAAGTTTATTGTGTGAACTATGGCTTTAACCATGTACAATTCTTTATCTTGCATCCAACATCTGGAATCCATCTAGAGCTATTTTTCATTTATGTAGAGTATGTATTTTTGTGCCTATAAAAATATGTTAATAGGATAAGTGCAAATGTATTATAATTGGGACTGAAAACCCCATATGGTATGTTAAAATAATTATTTTCATGTAAATATTTGTGGCTCTGGTCTTTTAAAAAGTGCTTTGAAAAAAAAAAATCCAAATGAAATAAGATCCTGGATGCATTTCTGTATTAAATTGATATGTTCTAACAAATCCTATCATTGCAAAACATGAGTAAGAAATTCAGGAATTCATTATGTACTTACTTGGACTTGGGATCATATCTCTTTCAGGAATAAAGAGTTTGTATCCATAGTGTTTCTCCAGAATATCCGGAAGGATTTCTAGTGCAAATTGCTCCTCCTCCTTGCTTTCATTATCTAATGAATCTGGATCCACTTTGGTATAGGAAAGATAGGCATCATATTCTTTGTTGTCTGGAAAGAAAAGACAAAGATAGAAAGTGCCACTATAACATCTTTATTTTTGAAGCGAAAGTGTGCATAAATAAATAATGTTGGGCCATTTCATAAATATCTTGTCCCAATAACATAATATATCATTCTGATCTCAGGGATTACCTTTTAGTCCACAAAGCTAAAAAGATTGCAGGCTTTCACTGTTCTTTTACCTAATTCTGTGATTCATTATGTAATCATCACAGCCCTCAACTGTCATGAGGCATAAAAGAGTGTCTGCTTCATATCTCTGCAGTTAATAGGTCACATGACTGAGAAATTGTTCAACAAAATGAGTCACAGGATTTGATTGGTCCAGAGGAGGGACTAGTGATCATTGTTGAGCACAGTTTTAGAGTAGGTAGCAATAGGACAGTGGCAGGAAAAAAAATCACTGTATAAAAGCATGGTGTCCTGTCACAATCTCGTCACTTTACCAATCAGACCATGAGACAGGAGAGACAAGGGATTGCTGAACTTGGTGCTTCTGTAATGGAGGGGAGCTCCTGGCTATATGAGCAGCCTGCTGGGGAATTCAATAGCAGAGGTTGGCTGGGATTGACCAGTAGGATTATGCTGTATTTTTTGTTCATATAAGGTGAAGTGTTCTAGAAATGGATAATAAACAGCTGTAGCTTTTGCCCACAAAATCATTTAATAAACTGGCCCAGTGCAGGTTATTAGTCCCATGACTGCAGGATCAAAAAGTAGATATCATCAAAACCAAATCAATTACTGTTCTACAACACTGCATCTATCTATCTATCTATCTATCTCTCTCTCTCTCTCTCTCTCTCTCTCTCTCTCTCTCTCTCTCTCTCTCTCTCTCTCTCTCTCTCTCTCTCTCTCTCTCTCTATCTATCTATCTATCTATCTATCTATCTATATCTATCTATATCTATCTATATCTATCTATATCTATCTATATCTATCTATATCTATCTATCTATCTCATCTATCTCATCTATCTATCTCATCTATCTATCACCTATCCTACATTTAGGATTTATTGAGTGGTTCCAATGTTCTCAGTTATATGAACACTTGTCATTTATAGAAGTCTTAGTTAGCCATTCCTGAAAGTCATAGGAGCAGATTTACTAAAGGGCGAAGTGGCCGTCGCTAGCGAAAATTCGCCAGAAATCTCATCGGCAATTTACTAACAGGCATAGACGATAATTCGCTAGCAAAAGAGACTGTTGCTAGCACATTTTCCAAATCGCCAGGCAAATTTTCGCTCAGGTCAACAATCATTACTCTGCAAATTCACTGAAGTGTGAATTTTACAAAACGTTACCTCTTTCGCCAGAGTTTCACCTTAGACCAGGCAAACTGATATGATGAAGCTACATCCTCCTCAATCTTATGTCAGTGACATCATATCCTCTATGCCAGAAACAAAAAGTTGTAAAAAACACTGGCGTTTTTAATTTTTTTAAAGCAGGATTGCCTTCAAAAGTCCTAACTATAAAAGATTTTTGTGTTCATTTTTTTAACCAATTAGAGGGACAAGTGACATTTGTTTTAGGGTTGGCCCATGTCTAGGATATTAGAGGATCTCTTTATTTTGCTTCTTTGGACATGTGTAATAATAAGTAGCCACCATCCATAGGCAACTTCGCATTTAAGTGAATTAGTGTATCAGTACCAAATTTATGCCTGGTGTAGTATGGCGGAGCGTGCGCTGGCGAAAATTCACCCTTTAGTGCCTTGCCCATCTTGCACATTATCCAAAAAAACGTACTGACGTTCATTCAATTCACAGCATTTTGGTTTGATATTCATTGAAACGGCTTGGTCCATCTGTCCATTAGGACTGGAGGTAAGAGGCTCTAAACCTGGTCGAATGTAAATTTATGAATGTATTGTATTGCAAATATGAATGGTTTTGAGTCTTTTGCTGGGTCAAGCAACATCTACCAAACAATATCTTTAAAGAAGATGGTATACATCAAGAAATATAACTTTCACCTAATAGTTCTCTAATAATAATTTATTGTTTTATGTGACACAGAAGTTCTGTGTTTTGGGATATATTTTGCTAAGTGTATGCCAAATGCTTATGGAACATATATAAACTCCAAATGAGCAGACAATAAAATTGAAAAACATCAAAATAATACAAGACATTAAATCTATATTCAATAATAAACAGACTTATATCTTAATAACTTTTCCATTTTCTGTCCCATTTTCCATTTTCTGTCTTCTTAAATGTGTTCATAAAAGTCTGTTTTTGTAAATCAAGTAAATTTTTTGGCAGAGACAAGACACTTCATAGTTCGAGTTGCAGTAATGTTTTAAAATGACTTGTCCCTCTGCAGAAGAATCAAAGCAATCCTGGAGATGATTTTTGAATTTACAATAAAGCAACTGTTGTGAGCTACGGCATTAAACCAGTTTAATGACGGCACTCCACAGTAAGAAGCCATAGAATTTTACAAAGGGCTACCAGCTGCAGTTTTTAAAAGAACTATACAGTAAATTATGTTTCTTTTTAAATTGTAAGCATAGTTATATACTGGTCTGTTTGTAATGACACATTCATTTCTCCTATACAAAAAAGACTTGTTGCATTGAATGCTTTATTCTAGTGACGGAGTTTATTAAGTGGTGCTACATAACGAGGGTGCAAGTTTATTTATGAAAAAAAATGTTTTCTTTGCACCTAACAATCATTTGGAATATTTTGCAAATGTTGAAAACAAAATAAACTGCCCCAATGAAGCATATATTTAAATCATATAAAATATTATACAGACCCTAGAACATTCTCCCATATAAAAATGGACAATTATATCAAGACAAAAACCACTGGAAAAACTGCAGTCAATAGACTAACCCCCCATACATTATAAAAAAATTCTAGCTCTTAAAAATGAATATGGCTAAAAAAAATTTTTTTTTATTTACTGAACTTATTGCACCAGCCTACAGTTTCAGCTTCTCATTAGCAGCAATGATCCAAGACTTCAAACTTGTCACATGGGGTCACCATCTTGGAAAGTAACACTCACATGCTCGGTGGGCTCTAAACAGCTGTTGAGAAGCTAAGCTTAGGGTTTTAGGAAAATATCTAGCAGAAAATGAGGTTAGCCTGTAATATAAGGTGATGCTACAGGGCTGATTATTAAATTCTGATGCTAGTTGCACTGGTTTCTGTGTTGCCATGTAAAAATTATCTGTATTAATCTTCTAAACAGCCTTATATTGTGGCATTTGTATTCTATGTGTACTGTATATTTTGAGCCGGTCCCTATGCTCAGTAAGTGACTGGCGAATCAGCAGAAAAGAAAATGGGGAGCTAAAGGGGCATCTTTGGAGGAACAGATCTTCCCTGCTTAAGGGCTGTGGTTGCCTTGTGCCGATACAGAAGCTCAGAACATAATATAAACATTTCTAGCCTACTTTAGTTAAGCTTTAGTTCTTCTTTAAGACCCATCTACTGAGAGCTTTAACTATGAGATTTGCATCAGTCTGCACCTTGCAACAAATAAAGTTTTGTTCTTGCTTAGAAATCCATGATTCCATACTGTGTAAAGAAATAGTCCAGCCAGTTTTAGGCTAATTTATACTATCTTTATTATGCTTAGCTAAGGGTTTAGAGTTATTTATTTGAAAAAAAGTTAACTTTTTTCCTTATTTACATCTATGCGTGTATGGGTTTGTGATGTTTCTCTTGTTCAATGACATTTCTGCATTTCCATTGTTGAATGGTCACATATTGTCCTGTAGGGTTGAAAGACATGCCTGTATATAGCAGAAAATGTTTTCTTCCACGCAACATTAATACCATGACTAATAGTTACTAGGATATTCTTGATGTGGAGTGAAGTGGAATGAAGTCCATTTTTTAATGAACGCTGCCACACCACCACCTCAAGTTCCTATACAAATATGGAAGACTGGAATTGGATCACCAATATGCTTTTTAGCAGAATAGAATGTTCTTCTGTTAAAGTCATTGTACTTTTTTCCATTTAGTCTCTTGAAATCATACAAAATGATAGTAACTAAAGCAAATAGAATTTTTAATGGTTATACAGGGATGTGACAGTCAGTCTTGGGAATATTCTCTATTTCTTCAGATCTTTTGAATTACTATACTGCTCTTGTTGCATGTACATGGCTGCACTGACCATTTTGTCTTGTATTTACAACTTTAAATAACCAGGCTATGAACACTGGGAGTATACTGGTTACCAAAAAATATTTACACATGGATACTTGTCTTAGATGCAGGCAGATGTCTCATGCACTGTTCAGGAACACATAATTAATTGCTCTCTAGCATAAATATTTAATTTCAATTTTGTACTAAATTTTGCCAAATTATCAACACTAATAATCTCAGCAACACCCACAACTTCGATCAACTCACCTTCTGAAGCTTCATCACTTCCAAAGTTCTGTCTGTAGAAGAGCATTAGCTCTATGTTGTAGCATTTATAAATAGAGACAAGCACGATAAACACAAGTAGAATAGCACCCAGTCCTCCGGCTAGTTCAATGTTGTACTTTAAATCTAGAATGCAATAAGGACAATTAAACTTTTAGCATAAATATGCATTGGTAATTCAGTAATGAGTGATGTAGTGAGTTAAATCGCTGAGTAAAACTGGGTGAGCATGCAGCTCAGGATCAAAACAAACTAACAGTTCTAGTACTAGTTTGCTTCTATGTAGTTGTTTACACAGTAAATGTCCCATGTGACCCCCCGACACATTCATGTATTTCTTAATCTGTTCTCTACTTTATATCCTGGCCAACAGATAAACATTGTCATGTTTCTATTTGTTCCATATTTTATTACTTAATTATTCTTTCAGGATTATTTTTGAGATATATGATAAAGATATGCAGTATTAACCAATCTGCTTAATATTGTTAAATTGTTGGCATTGACACAAAGAATTTGCAAATTATTATTTAAAGCAAGTAAAGTTGAAAAAGTTATATGGAAAAGGAAATGTAAGGAATAACCATGTCCTTGTCCACATTTGTGCCCTCATATGGTAAAGGAATTTCTCAGTAACTTTGATCTTTTTATATTATACAATAGAGGGTAAGAATATCCTTATAAAGTTATAAAAGTAATGAATAAACTATATTTTTATAAACAGATCTTGTTGATGCCATAAGTTGTATGTTTTGTTTTTTTTGCATCAAAGGTCTATGATTTAGGCAGGTATGGTGTCCCTTATCCAGAAACACGTTCTCCATAAAAGTTCTTAATTACCGAAAGGCCATCTCTCATAGCGCCTATTTTAAGCAAATAATTCCAATTTTTAAAAATAATTTCCATTTTGTAATAATAAAAAACTTGCACTTGGCATCTAAGCTGCATGAATCCGCATTAGTGGCGAAACCATCCTATTGGGTTTATTTATTTAGCCCTAAGTCCTGGATAATAGATCCTAAACCTGTATGAAAGCACATAGACACTGCTGTCTTTAACAACCTAATATTGAATTGATTCAAGCCACCCTTGGAGGACCAATTTTTGTTAAGGCCCCAGGCATACAAAGGTTACATATAAAGCAGAACTGTTTCAGCCACTCAATCACAATTCCAATAATATCCTGGGTGGCAAACTGATCTTCAGGTTATGCCCCCCCCCAAACTGCTCATGATGTCTGTGGTTATTACATGAGACTATACCAAGGTCTTTTTTTATACTGTTTTTGGTAAAGTGTCAGCTAAGTAGCTCCAGTGGAGCAGAAGAGATGTGAGTGGATTAGCATACTGTACTATTTATCCGGAACTGTACAAATATATTATACTTTTAATATATGCCTGTAACTTAAAGGGCTGTGCTAAAATGTTATTGCAAAGGTTGTCTTAAACCCAAAATCTCAGACAAAGATGGGGCTGCCAGTAAAGAATTACATGGATGATCATTCAGCCCATGTTGCACGTTTAATTGGCATACCAAATGAGAAATAATAACCATACAAAAATTGTGAACACAGAATGCTTTAATCTTGTGTTGGTCTGGAAAAGTGTCTAAAGCCAGATATTTTTTTTAAAATTACGTTGAAGAATGTATATTAGAGCATCACAGAGCAGGCTGCCTCTAACTTACTAACTGAACAAAATTGCATTAAATGTTGGTGTTTGAGAAGAAAAATGATAATCATACCCTTCACACCCTCTCCTTCCACCCTAACGCAGCTGATTTTATTATGCAATGGTTTCTGCTATTTACAATATGGAACACATTATATCCAATATAAAAATAAGTACCAATCAGCACTTATGTAAACACATAGCTTATAGAAATAAGTATACGCCTTGACAAAAGTCATTTCCATCTTTTTCTGACTGGCGAAGGCGAGCTGCATTCCTTCGATATGCTTACTGAACTATGCACTCACTGCAGCTTGCCAGGTGTACATGTAAATTTACTTTCTTTTTTCGTACTGCTAATTATGTTTTGAATCAAGAACAAGGGTGTTATTACATCTAATCTGACAAGCCATTTGGAAGCAACGTGCTCTGAATCCTGATTGCTCCTTGTGTTAGTATTGTTTTTGTGCAGATTTTGCTAATGCCATTCCACTTCTTCCCACACAAATAGCCAGTACATATGTACATGAATGTATGAGCTTATACATGTATATACAATTATACATTTATCCATGGTAGTTGGTAGGTTGCATGAGATAGAAACAGTTATTCAGACAAAGCATTGATGTCGTTTTATTACACTAGTCAGTATCATTACTAGTATGCAGTGATGGTTCACTGCAGTACATATACGCCCGTCTCACAGGTTCTCATTGGTGCATTTTCATTACTATGTTAATGTCTTTCCAAGAGGAAGTAATTGGTATAGTCTGAAAATGTGGTGATCAGTCATTAAGGTTCCTTGTAAGAGATAAATTGGCCAAAGGTAACAAAAGGCTGCAGAAGCCCTTTACTGAACATCAAAGTCATTGGCCAGACCATCATTCTGCATGAGGCTATTGCTCGCTATTTTAAGACAACTAGATAAGAGATTACCTCCAGCTGTACATCAAGTTGTCTTCAAATGACCATATGTGCTATAAAAAAAGAGTCTACTGAGCAATCTGCAACAGCCCTTCGTCTAGAATATCCATGGATTTGTCCTTTGTCAAAAAAAAAAGCTTAAGATGCACATGCTGATAAATATATATAATTCTGTCTACATGTGGATGAATAATATGTGAAGATAAAATCAAAAATCAGAGTTTATCTTGAAGGCCAGTCAAATGTAATAATAATAATAATAAATGACAATTTCATACCATTTATGAAAAAAGCCTGCAGTAGTCACATATTCATGATATTTAATTGATGTGTAATAATTGATGATGTGTAATTTTAGCTTGCTGTTTAGAGTGACTACAAACAAAGCAAAAGTCAGCCATAAATCACAATCAACCCATTGTAATATTGCTTTGTGATCATCAAGTGTGTGACTAGCTTTACTCTCTGCTTGCTTAGGCTAATCCTCCCTTGTATATGTAAGGATTTCCAAAATGTACCTTTGTAAGAGTATGTAGAGTCATATTGCCGGCAGTGAAACATAAGCAACGCAAAGTTGCCAGAAGTTTTCTTGCGAAGAAACCTCGGAAAGCCACAGCACCGCATATGTTTCACCTCTGGCGATTTGAATGTTAGCCTGTGGGGAAGGAAACAAGGTTTTGTCTCAGGTGATAAATCTTTGCTACCATGTATGACAAAAAATCCCCAGTTTCCTTCCTACCAGATACGGTGGTGAAACACACGTTGCACTTCAGCTTTCCTAATTTGTCCCATGTGCCATTACCCTAAGAGCACATGAATCAATGTTAGCTGAACACCAGCAATGAGGAGGTTAAAATGACAGAATTCAGAAACGTATTCCCCGATATGGAGGGGCTTAATTAACTTGTTTCTAATTACATGTTCTGTGAATTACAGCATTTCAGGATAATGTCATTATGCAGACTTATTATATTTAAATCTTTTAAGCCAAATGCTCAGTCATTGCGCCTCTGTTATTAAATAGACTTCTCTCACACATCTCTATAAGCCTTTTAGGGAATTTAATAAAGTCCTTGCTAACAGCTCTATATTTAATATTCTTAATGCTAGGAAGTAGTAATATGACTACATATTTATTTGGAAAGTTTCATTTCATTCCAGCAAATGACAAGAAGTGATTGGATTTGTAGTGCCACAGAACTTATTTATAGCTATGTAGCATGCTAACACAATCAAATGAGATATAACAAAGGGCCATTAACTAAAGAGTAGGTATCCTGGGTTCATAAGCTTAAAAGAATGAATTTGGTAAAAGAGTGAATTTCTAAACGATTTGCTGTTTAGTTTCCGCAAGTAAAGGGGGGACGTGTATGTGTATCTGTTATTGCTTTCTTCAAAGAGAAGTCCCATTAGGGAAGGCATTCACTAGTCTGCATGTAAGGGGCAGGGGGTTGAAGTAATGCTATGCGTAGTGTGTAAGTATGTATAAAAAAAAATTAAATTACATGGATGTACATATGGATGTAGTAATCAATGTTAGTACTGTTATGTGGGTATTTAACCACAGGGTTGTCAGTAGAGAGTTATGCAAACTATAGTGTAAATGGGAGGTAGAGGGAGGAAAACATACAAAGGGCAACAGAGGTGGGAGGAAGAGTTGTTTGAGAAGTGTGTGATCCAGTTAACAACACCTGCTGGAGGAGAGAAGCCCAGGCCTGGAGAACAGGTGATAGGCTTAGCCTTAGGATGGCGGAAGAAAAAGCATGTACTAGGTACACAAGATCGCTAGGGCGTAGCGAGAATGGATTGCAAGATGCCCCAATCAGGAGTTTAGTTTTGGGCCATGGCCACCAAGGGTCAGTAAGACCATTGTCTCATCCCAGGGATGAATTGGAAGGTAGTCAAGATTCTGTAGGGGACTTGGGGGAATTTGAGACTTCTCTGTAAAAGATAGAGGGGAATTCCTGCTTGCTCTCTTCGGTTTCCAAAGAGATGTGAAAACTGGTGATCAGTGGTGCTGTAAATCTAAAGCAGTAGGCCTCTTTAAGGAGAAAAGAGAGCCTTGACAAAAAACATTTGCTCAGTGTATGTTAGAGAGAAAGGTCTTGAAGCAAAAAGTAAAACATACTATACGGCCCTACAGGCACTACCCCAAGTATGCAGCCAGAATTTCTGAGGCGATGAAATAGAAGCTGCAGAAGTGTTGCAGTAAAGTGTGCAACTAGTATAAGTACAAAAGCTCTACTTTACTATACATTGCTAAAAGGAAACCACAGATTTTAGTAGCATTACTATATGCACTGACAAAATTACAGTTTGGTTATCTGATCACTGCTGATGTTTCAATCTTTGTATAGCAGATGGTATATTATGGGTCTCAAGTCTCAACCAGTAGGTCAGACTGTCAAACAAAGAAGCTCCCAAATTTGTTATCACTTATCTGCTTACTTTTACATCTGATTTTTACACAGAGGTATGCAGTCGCTGAAAATCAATACATAACTTGATAAATACACTGTTTTTTGAATTTGAGCTAGAATTGTACCATGTGCTTAATTTGCGGAAAAAAACATTGAAAAAATACCCATTGACTTCAGGGCATTTGGCATCAGAAAAATGCCCATTGACTTCTATGCATTTGGCACCATTTTGCCAATTTTTCTAGTGTTTCACAAATTTTTCAGGCTCATAAAACAGCACAGTTCACTAATTGATATTTAAAACCCTGAGATGAACTCCTTCAATAATTTTGTTTGAAATTGTTGACACTTTACACAAGACTATTTGCTTCTTCTTTAAAAAAAATAACCAGCCATGTATTCCTTATATTGCCCTAGGCAGGCACAAGCACAGCAGAACTTTCTCCAGAACGTACTATACTGTGCATGCACCAAGCATAAATTAGCACAAGGAAAACATGGTGGCACTCTGGAGGAAAGAACCTTGGGCTGGATAATCTTTTTAAAAAAATTGTAAACCAGACCAGGGTGCAAGATTACCCTGGTTAGTTTCTAACAAATTGGCATTCCATTGTTTTTAACTTTAATTATGAAACACGTATGTCACACAATGGTGCCAGTAACCAAGTAACCAAGTACTTGACTTCTGCATTCCAAAGTGATACACATATGACAACACATTGAAGAGAGGTAAAAAATACCCTGTCTGCTTTGGCATATAACATTACAACAGAAGTCATGATAATAGGAAAAAAACTCTGTGGGGGAATCAACAGTTTGCCTAGGACTATTACAGCTGGAAACAGAAAGCACATTTCTTAGCAGGCCCTAAAATATAAAAAGATTTCCCCAGCAATGACTGAGCCTCCTATGGTTGTACCTCTGTATCCCCATGGTATCCCCATGAGAGCCTTAGCAGTGACTCCAGCCTTGGCAGATTATGGCCTATGAGTATTTAAGAGAATTTTGTCTATAGTGGTCAAAGATCGTTTCTGAAACCCAAGTGCTCATTTATCCATTTTATGGGTTCCACTTGAGGGGCCACTTGAACTTGTACCACCGGCAGGTGCACGCGGTAACCGTTTGTTAGACACACTTCCCCCACACAGGACACGAACTTCAAGCAAACAGATAACCAGGAGCTTTATTACATCAACTGTCTTCACCATAACCACATACATCCAACATTACACAGGAACATACTTTCAAACTTGCATAAAATTCCCACAGGCTTGTTCAAGTTTAACACTTAATCCAGAGGATTGATACTTGGGATGGCTAGGTCAGTTACTCACACTTGTCTCCGTTCATCAGGAATCCCTGTTACCCACATGTCTCAGTAGTCCAGCACTCCTGCGGTGCCCCTTTATTATTCCGACCAGTCTTTTTCTACTGTCAAAGCATTGGCAGAAGCCCATCAAACCCTACTACTGGCCTAAACCCTTTCCAATTGGGTCCCTACCCTGTGGAAAATCCCCCGGGGTACTATCCCCACTACTCTCCTTGGGACAAACACACTCAAACATAAGAACCCACTTTTACATATCACACAATTTCAAACAGCAATGTGCACACAGTAATTTTAACTCACAATATCACCCATTCTACCCCCTTGCACACCTTTTAAATTAAATTAAATAAGCACAGCTTAAACACAGGGTACAAGGCAGTTCTGTCTGCTATAAGTAAGGCTATCTAGCGCTTTGTACCCCCCCCCACTGCCCCCCATTCTGAATGATCTGCAAGCAAAGGGTGATCCAGAGGACACCCATGTGCCACCCACCTCTCATCCCTTTTGAATGCAGCACTCCATTCTCGTGTGCAAAGCAAAATGAATAAGGGACAACTTTTCCTACTTCTTGTAAATCAGGCCACCAGTGTTTAAGCTTACCAAAGCCCAGAAAGCCAAAACCACAGTAGTTTTAGTATATGTATACTATGCACATATTTATGAACAAAAACTACCATGCACAGAAGCTAGAAAAATATCTGTGCTGCCAGTACCCTTTTAAAATAAATATAAATGTTAAATACAAAATGTTAAATAAATATAATATACATTGTAATATTTTAATATGTAAATCCTATTAATTTTTATTTGTGAAATGAATTATACCTATAGTTTAGTTATCATTGTGGCAGTACCCAGTATGGAGAACCTTAGGCTAAACTCAAATTAGGTCTCAGAACCAAGCTGGCAGCATAGCAAGACAAAAGTAAAACATAAACCATTTCATTATTAAACTCTGCAGAGTTCCCTCTCATTCTCCATCTATAATATCATCATCTGTTTAGAAAGGCAGACATCACAAACAAATTCCATACTGAAGTACCAAAATCAATTCCAAATCAAGCGAAAAGCTCCTGAGGTGTCTGAAGAAGATTATCTCCTTTACTGTGTCTGTATAAAATATGACTTTTCAGTAAACATTCCACCCTGGGGTGCTCAGCAGGTTTCTCTACTGACGCTCACCTTCCTTAATGGAATGAAAACACCCCTTTGTACATTCTGTTTGATGTTCCTCAAATGGTGGTAAAATAGCATCAGCTGCACACCGTCTCTAGTGCTAGATTATACAAATCTTCAGTGAACCTATTTTAACTGAAACTGCATGTTTCTTTCCAATTTTAGGTAGATGAGAAATACCCATAAACTACAGTGCCTAATACTCTTTGCAAGCTAGTGTTGGTTATGTCACAGCCTAATGGATCTATTTCAACTTAGTGAAGATTGTACCTTATTTTACAGAGCAACAGGAATTGTATCATACCCTTTTTTCGCAGGATGATGCTGGCTTGTTTGCGTCCATTGCGATTTTCTACATGGCAAGTATAGTTACCAAGATCTGCTTCCTGCACAGTATCAAACGTTAGTGCCAGCTCCACTTCTTTTTCTCCAAGATACTCTTTCAGTAGCCTAAAAACATACACAAATAATAATTAAGCCACACAGGAATTTGAAAGTTCATGGACACACACTATTAGACAAAAGCAGCTTGAGACGTGGCCTTCCCTCAAACATCAGTGATGATCTGGAAGTGAAGATTGAGGTACAGGTATGGGATCTGTTATCCAGAATGCTCGGGACCTGGGCTTTTCTGTATAACAAATCTTTTCATAATTTGGATCTTTATACCGTAAGCCTAATAGAAAAGAATTTAATGTAAACATTACATAAACCCAACAGACTGGTTTTGCTTCCAATAAGGATTAATTATATCTTAGTTGGGATCAAGAACAAGGTACTGTTTTATTATTACAGACAAAAAAAGAAATAATTTTTAGACATTTTAATTATGTATTATAAAATGGAGTCTATGGGAGACAACCTTTCCGTAATTCAGAGCTTTCTAAATAAGGTTTTCCACATAATGAATCTCATACCTGTATATGTTATTAGGCACCAGGATGCCACACAAAATAAGAAAAGTACAGGGTTCTCTCATCTCCTCACAAACAAACACAACAGCTATAAAACATAACAATATTACAGGTATAGGGTCTATTATCTGAAATGCTTGGGAGCTGGTTTTTTTTAGATAGGGGATCTTTTAAGTTTTTGCCCAAAAAACCCAGACCAGAAAAAATCGCGGTTTAGTAAATAATGCCCCAAATAAACCCAATAAGATTGTTTTGCTATAAATGGGAATTTGTGCAGCTTAGTACTGTTTTATTATTACAGAGAAAAAGGAAATAATTTAAAAAAATATTATTTGCTTAAAATAGAACAAGGGAAATGGCCTTCCTGTAATTCTGAGCTTTCTGGCTAAGGGGTTTCCAGATAAAGGATCCTATACCTGCACTTGAATATCATCTTGACAGTTTTTCATATACAGTTGTCTACCGTTTCTATGCTACCTTTCTAAACATAGGACACATATTACATTTTTGCACTTCACTATAGCAACCAATCAGATATTCGCTTTAATTTTTAACCTCGAATAGACTCATATAGGGGATTGTAACAAAAGTTGCTCATGGCAATCATTTGCAAAGGGCAAAGAATTATAAAAACAAATACATGGATGTAATATAGCTTTTGTGACACTGGAGAGCAGTAGCTAAAAAATGCAAATCAATGTTTTTTTATTCATGACTTGTATCACTATCTCCCAAAATATCTAATTACTGTTTGGATGCTACCAGTAGCTGCCCTGGTGCAAATTAAAACTCTTCGTAGGAAATGGCCCCGTCTGTCCTTAGATATCCATTTTCAGTTTTCTTTTCTCCTCCAGACAAAGTGTAATAAAAGTCATAAATAAAAAAAATGTGTACATCTCAATGTAATATTCTTCATTAAGCAGTTTTACAAAGAAAATTTAAAGGTGGTTATTAGCGATGGGAAAATCTCTTCGGCAGGTGCGAATTTGTGGCGAATTCCAGCGATTTGCTGCTGGCAAATAAATTTGCGAAACCGCTGTGAAAATTCACCGGCATAAACAAAAATAGACGCCGGCATCAAATAGGAGATGCCGGCACTGTTTTGCTAATTTTTCGTCATTTTGCGAATATCACGGGAAATTCCCGAATGTTTCAGCGAAGCGAAACGCCCCAAATTTGCCCATCATTAGTTGTTAGTTATCAAAGGTCGAGTTGTGTTTTTCCCATAAAATTTGAGTTTTTCGAGGGTAGTTTCATTAAAAACTCAGGTTTTCGGGTTAAAAAAAAACTTGAATTTTTCAAAATGTACTATGCCCCAAAGCTACAAATAGCGAGAATCCGAAAAGGCATATATTTACCAAAATGTTCATTTCTATGTTTATTGTACCTGACCTTCACACTTGTGTGTAAGTGATTAAAACACCAAAACTATAGGAATACTCAAAATTGGTAATTAATAGAAAATTTCTGACAATTTCATTGTTCTGGTTTCTATTAAATGTATACTTTATTTGCAGACTTTAAGTACAATGTTTCCTGTGCTCACAGTTCTCATATAATTGGAAGGATGCAAGGTATTTTATTACTATTTGCAGGATCATTGAAGCACGGTCCAGAAGCATTTAGATGATCAGTTATCAAAGCCGGTGCTACAGATTCGAGGAAGCAGTGCTATTAAGTAACTATCCTTTCATTACAGGCTCTGACAGTGACATTCTTACCCCGGCAGCATTTCAAGTTGAAGATGCATTGTTATTTCCTTCATCATTAAAAGAAGTGCCAAAGTATTCTGCCAGTGACATTTTCATAATCAGAGATCAATGCGTGGATGTATTTCCCTTCTGTGACCTTCTACACATGCTAATGATAACAAGCTGTATATTCAACAGCCTTCCTGCTAACAACTGTTAATTCTAATACTTCAAGAAAGAAATGGCCCGCCAGAAGAGATAACAACATCTTGTTTAAAGGGCAGCTAAAAACAGGAAAAACTAGGTGGCATTCTGCTTATGTAAGTGCATATGGACACTGTAGGTTTTACAGTATACAGCAAAATATGAATCGACAGTTGCATCAGTGAGGAATTTGGCAGGTTTATAGACAGAAAAGAGAGGTAGAACAGCACTATGTGAGAGGAGTTTGCATGTAGTGAAGAGCAAACATTTTCCTCAGGTATGGATTTGCAGTCACTGTCAAAAAAAAAACAACTGACGTCAATGTGTTTCGCAAATATTTTACTGTATGATAAATTTTTCCACGGTTTTGCAAAATTTTCAGTGAAGAGAAATGGCAGAGATTTGCTCATTACTATGTCTGTTCTCCCTGTGCCTGGGTGGGTTTCCTCTAGGTACCTCAGTGTCCTCCCATGTTCCAAAAATACACAGGCAGGTTAATTGGCGCCAGATAAATCTGACCTGTGGGTGTTTTATAGGGATCTTAGATTATAAACTCCAAAAACTGATGAAAGTTATGTACAGTATAATCTCTGTTTAGTTTTGCAGAATATGTTGGCCTTACATCATAATAATCATGTTTAATTATATATCCATATTCTGTTTAATAAGCTGGGGAATAGCTTCTTTTCCCACATCATTTAAGGGTAATTTTCTTTATTGCTTTCTTACAGAGGTCGTGATTGGCTTCCGCTTCTACAGACAGAAATACCAGCAGAAAAAATATGTTCATTTCCCATGAACACTGTATTTCCTTCAACCACAAACTTTAAATATCTTACGTTCTGTTAATTTACTCAACTGAAAAGACGTATTTTAATATTGTCACTGAATACAGGGGAAAAACATTCTAAACAAAGAAACTGAAGAAATAAATCAGAAACTCCTTGCTGAGAAAAGGGCAGGGGAACACAAGAGTCCTATACGGATCCAGATGTAATTACACAGTAGCCTTTTTCATCCCGTCTCTCAGTAGGTTCTGATTGCAAATGCTCAGACTGTTTGATCTGTCAGTCACTGCTCCACTGGTAGACAATATCTTGCTTTAAGATGCGTGCAGTTAAAGGCTTGATCTCTCTGCCCTTTGAACGCCTGAAACAAGTGCAATTGCTTTCCTCAGACCCAGATGCCTGCCATTATTTCTATAAATCCCATGACAAGAAAAGCACATACAGGAGGCTCTACTCAGAGTCGTGTCATCTAACAAAGATCTAAAAAAAATCATATAAACTGTACATTCTCCTTCTAGGTTGTATATAATGTAATCAGCTGATAAAGTAAAATGGGCACTACCTTATATTATCCAATCAATCCCTCAATCACCTTTGTATGTACTACTCTCACTGACTTCAATCTGTGTATCATGCTATATACAGTAGCTGAAGTTACTCTTTTAGATAACAGACAATAAAATAAGGTGCTTGAGTCTCTGGGCTTGAGCAATCGTTTCCTTAACCCATATGTGACTTCTTCAACATACACGTAGTTTCTGCCGAGTTATTTTAACTGTCAAGCTTGTTACTTTATTGAAAAACCTGCTCAGGTTTAAGAAAAATGGATCATCAGCAAGCCAAAGTTAATCAGATTCAGAACCTATACATACATTTAGCCTCTGCAGGTCATGTTCATGGTATCATCATATCCTGGATTATAGTGATGGGCGAATTTAATAAACCGCCGCGAAAATTCGCCAGGTGTCAAAAAATGGATGCCGGCATCCGTTTTTTTGGACACTGGCACATTTTCGCCGGCGAATGTGTGCTGGGGTCCAAAAAACGGATGCTGGTATCCAAAAAGTGGACGTCAGCGTCAAAAACGAGATGCTGGCCCATTTTGCGAATTTCTCGCTGTTTCATGAATTTCGTGGGAAATTTGCGAATTTTTAAGCGAAACGCCCCAAATTCGGTCATCACTAATAAATTCATCAGGTTATCTAATGGGTGCATTGGCATCACTCCATCGTCGTTATTAAAATCCATGTAACTATGTGCAGTAAATGTTGTTTTGCCTAAGCTTGCTTATTTTAAGGTTAACAAAATCTGTTTAGGCGAGGGGTCCCCATGAGCCAAATTCGAATGTAAAAAGAGTTGGTGAGCAACGCAAGCATACAAAACTTTCACTGAATATGTGAGTTCGAGTCCTGCAACCCAAAAACTCGAATTTAATGGAGAGAAAAAAACTCTCTCTCTTTCCTTCTCTCCAAGCATTGAGCTCTGGTTATTGTGATGTGGAAGATATTAAAGGGAGTACTTTGATACAGGCTTTTGGGAAAATAGTGTGGGTTTGTATTCTAAGTAGGAAAGTGGTTACATCTACATAACAGTAGAGAGTTGCTATCACTACTCTATTCTGTAGTCAGGCCCCAAACTTTTTGGGAGTAGAAAATAATGTTTAGCAATAATAATTATTTTTCTGTGATGATTTCACCTAACAGCTCTGCCATACTAGTTCCTATATTTAACTACCAAACCCTATAATATAAGGTTTCAGTGTATACTGAATTTTTCAAAAATATACTGACATGGCTTCTAATTTGAGAAAAGAGAACTGGCTCGCACCGGATGCACAGTACATCTTTGCAATATGCAATATAAAAACGATAGTTACAATATTGTAGGTAACAAGTTGTATGAAAGAAAGTCAAGTTACTTTAGACATATCACCACTAGATACAGTATATCTAGTGGATGAATGAAAACCTGCATACACATATAAAGTGATGGCGTATAAGACAAAAGTTGCATATTGTACATTTCAAATGCAGAACCAAATCCATTGCTAATGGTTTGATGGGTCCTACAACTAAAATAAAGTGGCTCCATTTTACCATATATTATTATTATACCCAGCAGCTACCAGCCAGTGCTTCGAAAGACCCTTCTCTTCCCCCCATCTGCTATTGCGATGCAGGTATGTTTGAATCTGGCTAACCCTTCGCCAGTGCCAATATTAAAGCCCATTATGCCCATATTTAATAAAAAATAATTGTTTGGCCCCCACGACTGTTATATTAATCCTAATATCATTGATTGTAATATCAACATTGATCATCAAAAATAAAACTACTTATCAGTCGTTTCATCTCAAATTGTAAAACAAAAACCTGCCAACCAGAGGGTCACCTACAAATTTGCCGTGGGTCTGAGACATAGCCAGCAGCCTTTAACCTGAGAATAAACAGAAGAATCACTATTCGCTATACGTAAAGCTTCAAAGTGCCACCTTACTGTAACTTTATTTTGACCACTAGCCATTTGCTATTAATGGACATTTAGCTATAGTGGTATTTAGTACCATTTGTATGTATTTTGTATATAGTGTGAATCAGACATGTTCCTTTATATAACGACAGCTTCTGTTTTTCTCTTAACACAGCTCCCAGCCATCAATTTTCCCTAAAAATACACATTTGCCCTTACAGCTAAATGGGTTTAACATCAGTAGTCCATGAAAGATTTAGTAAGCATCCTGATTATGCTGACAGCTTTGCCCAAGTGAAAACACATTTGCTATTGATAGGGTGATTTGCAATGTCAGATATGTACAACCATTTAAATTAATCGCCAGCAGTTGGAAAGCAATTGTATTAGTAGAGCACATATTTGCTGTTCAACTTGACAGCTCTGAGATGAAATTACACTTCTCTATAATAAAATAGTCTTAAAAGGATCACCAAAAAAGGAACATTTGAGTACCACCATTTGTCCCCTTACTATCTACAAGCACTTGCCATCATGTTGAACAAGCAGCTGTGTTGTGAATTTAGGGATGATATGAACAAAAATGGGGTAGATTATCAAACATGTACCTGTGCCTGTTTTGCTAAAGAAGAACAAAAATATTTGCACAATTATTTTTGTTTCCCAACGTTTTTGAGAGTAGAAAATAATGTTTAGCAATAATAATTATTTTTCTGTGATGATTTCACCTAGCAGCTCTGCCATACTAGTTCCTATTATATTTAAATACCAAACCCTATAATATAAGGTTTCAGTGTATACTGAATTTTTCAAAAATATACCGACATGGCTTCTAATTTGAGAAAAGAGAACTGGCGTATTAACATGTCTAAAGCTTTTGCTATGTGTGCTAGGATTTGAGGGCTGGTCCCAGTGGTACTGTATGCCAATAAACAAAATGTCTTCTTGCTTGTTTCATAATGGACAGTGGGGGGTGTTGCAGGCAGAGGACTCCACATAACTTTTCTTGTGAGCTTTGCAAAATATACAGTAAGATTTTACCTAGTAGAAAGCAAGGAAAAATATGATGTTACAGCCACCTGAAAGATAAGTAGGTAGCACATATTGTCACAGTGGCAGTTCCGCAAGCTCCATAGTCTTCCTCTTAGTCCTCATTAAACAGTGTTGTTTGCGACTTTCTCTGGTACCCTTATTATAATGGTTTTCGAACATTTTGTTTAAAAACAAGAGTAAATATACTGTGAAGATCAAAGAAGAAGGTCCTAGGCCCCAAGACCTTAGGGAAAGAGGGGAACAGATACCCTGTAAACAAGGTAGTGGCAGACTGCTCTGTTATACACACTTAAGGTCCCCATTAAGTGGTAAGATAGACAAGCCAGTTTAGCAAAAGCAGCATTTTGCCTCACCTAGGAGAAATAGTGTAGAATTAGTACTTCTCAGGCTGCACCTGCTTATTGTAGGGACCTCAGCTGAAAAGGGACTCAGGATAACTTTCATCCCAAAGAATTTTACACTAGAGGGAATCCATTTCACATAGCGATGAAAATATTTCTTCACATCCTCTGTCTCCTGTGGATAATGGTGTATGAGTCTCTGTGAATCTGCATTCACTAAACACTTGCCTAAATATTACCCTAACTGATATACAGGCTGACTCAGCTTAGGAATCTTCTCAGAGTTTGTGGATGTCCATCCAACGACCTAAGGCGAATGGGCTTTATGGTAACTAAAGCACAAGGTAGAACTGAGTGACTGCCTTTCCTATTTACTACATGTGATAGAGTCCAGTAACCCATAGAGTGCCAGCTGATCAGAGCTACTATACAGTTAATGGTTTATCTTGTTACACAGGAAAGCTAATAAAGTACCTTATACATGTACCAGACACAGTCCTACACAAAGGTCCCATGGGCTGCAGTATGTATTCTAATAAATATACACAGTGGACAGTAATACAATAATTATGGTATTGGACCACAAGCTACGATATGCGGCATGACACAAATGAGAAGTGGGATACAGTTGGACTTTTTGTTTACTAGACATTATGCACTGTGCTAAAGTATATGTATTCTACATGCTCACAATCTCACATTGCATTTTTCAGACACAAAAGAAAGATTACGGTATGATTTATTTTTACCTAATAACTCCCTCTTTAATGTGATTTTCCAGTTCTTCAATAAATTTCTCTCCCCTCATCCAGTAGATCATCGGTCCAGACTCCCCACTAAAGCCAAAAAATGCTCTGCAGAATACACTGAGTGGACTACCTGGTAATTAAAAGAAAAGAAAACATGTTAAATATCTGTAGCACATACATCATAAAAGAATTATGTCATTGAAAAAAAAAAATTAAAATCCTATATATACAGTATGTATTCATAAGGAGGGTGAACAATTGCTTATATATAAGTGACAGTCCACTGCCTCATATTACAACTATATACATAAGTATCCCAAAAGTTTAGAAATATATTTAAAATCATATTTGTACAATGTTTATTTTATCCGCACCTCCTAACAAATTATCATTGCCAATTAAAAGTCCAGTATTATGGATGTGCCGACAACTCCATAATTAACAAGAATTTCTTTTATATCCTAAAGAAAGGAACTGCCAGAAGAGTTATTAGTGTTGCACAGTCCAAATGACTGTTAAATTCAATTGTGTGGCAAACAAAAAAGTGGGTAATCACTTCAATTCATATGTGGAGCCCAATGGGACTCAAATACATTTCATGTGCTTTGTTGAGTAAAAATCACTCCTTAATGTAATTAATCTGTTAATTAATACAATTCATTCAAGTAATTCTTTATATATAAAGTGCTTAAAGTTATTATAGTGCCAAACTAATTATGACATGACCTGTCTTCTAAGCAGTTCTCAGTCCACCAATAACCAAAAATGAACCTGATTAAAATGTAACATTTAATAGCTCTGTTAAAAATTCATCGTACAGAAGAGAGTTAATTAAGTTAAAAACAAGTAAAACATTTGTTGTAAATAGATTTGGTATTACATTAATTGGGATACTCAAATGACATTTGTCATATTAATCCCACCTAGCTCTAACATCAGAACTGCAAACCCTATATATCATTATGTCCTTTTATGTGAGATTAAGGAAAAACCACAGATGAGGCACTGTTTTGGTAAAAAAAAAAGTATTATGTGTATGGGTAATGGGTGATGGACGCAGTTAGTTAACACATCCTATTATAGATGATCAGCTCAGACACGATGAGCCAAGTGTGGTGTGCCAACATGGTGTCCCTACCACTACATACTCGCAGAGGAAGTAAATAGTGGCCTAATCCCTTTCACGTTTTCCTATAGCACAACTGTTATCTTTTGGGTAGTCGAGGATGAGGAGAGTATAACAGTGCTTTATTAGCAGAGTCAGACAGCCATTACACAACAGTAACTTTCACTTTTAAGCTGTCCAGGAAGTATGCACAGTATGTCTGAGCAAAGGCCATTTGTATAAACACCACAACAAACAAACACGCGCACGAAATTGCTCACTGCTGAAGTAGCAGGTCTGTACGCTGTTAATCCCACACCACATCCAATATACCATTCCAACCCCTCTCCATTTACTCCATTTATTATTTCCACCAAACTGCCCATTCCCCCTACTTATCTCATCTACTTTGCAAATGAATTGCAGGTTTTAGAGAGCTAAGGCAATTAGGGTCCTTCTGTAATCTAGAGCACCATGGAAAAACATTTAAAAAACTCATCAGTTAATAGTGTTACTCCAGCAGAATTTTGCACTGAATCTGTTTTTCAAAATAGCAAACAGATTTTTTTATATTTAATTTTGAAATTTGGCACGGGGCTAGACATGTTGTCAGTTTCCCAGGTGCCCCAGTCATGTGACTTGACAGACACTCTTTACTGCCGCACTACAAGTTTGAGTGCTCTTACCCCTCTCTTTCCTCACCAGCAACCTATCAGAAGAACAATGGGAAGATAATCAAATAACAGCTCCCTGACACAAGATAACAGCTCCCTAGTAAATATGAGAATAGCACACAATAGTAAAAATCCTAGTCCCACTCCAACTCAGTTACATTGAGTTGGAGAAACTATAGCTTATCTGAAATCAGTTCCATCATGAAGTGCTGGCTCTTTCTTAAAGCACAGGATCAGGCACAATGACCTAAGATGGCTCCCTACACAGCAATATTACAACTAAAAAAAATATACTTGGTTCAGGAATAAAATGTTATGTGGTAGAGTGAATTATTTGCAGTGTAAAAAAA
Organism: Xenopus laevis; assembly: GCF_017654675.1. Taxonomy (NCBI): domain Eukaryota; kingdom Metazoa; phylum Chordata; class Amphibia; order Anura; family Pipidae; genus Xenopus; species Xenopus laevis. The sequence continues at coordinate 50,668,503 of NC_054385.1, forward strand.
ATGTAATTTACTAATAAAAACTTCCCCATAAACATCATGACAGAATCCCTTTAAGAGTTAAAGAGTATTTTTTTTGTCATCAAAATAGATTTATGCAGACTATACTAACTGGGTGCACTCTGAAGGGATGCAATGATGCATGGCAGCATTTTATTCCTTGAAAGGGGGGAGTTGAGGAAGACAGTGGTGTGTTGCATGTTGCGGCTAAAATACATATTGAGGGCTGTGTGTGAAAGACATTATTACAAAGGGAAACTGGCTTTATTGCTCTGGATACAACAGGAGCAATGGTATCATATTTATTGCCAGATAACTCCTGCAGAATCAAAGTAATAACCTGGGTGCTAAGCGGCTGTCTCCCTGCTGTATAAGAGCTGCATATAGGATTGGTGAATAACTTGATATAAGTGGCAGAAAGGAGGAAGACAGGCTGTTAAACTATAATAGTACATATTAAGGCAAAATGAGAACAGTATGTTCTCCATAAAAACTCAAAGAGTTGTATTCTCAACATCGAAATCTCAAGCTAATTTATGAATAGGTCTGGGGGTGGCTAGAAGACAACTTACCCCCATCACATATGAAACATCAGCCGACAGGTCAAATAAATCTAAAACAACTCAATCAGCCCTATGTGTTCTGCACAGAAACTAACCCAAAATATTGGAACGTTCAAATGTATCTGACATTGGCTATACTGGATCTTAAATAAGAACTAAAAGCAATTTGATGAGAATGTGGTACAAATGGAAGACTGAGGAAAAAAGAAGACAGTAAGCACCAATAAGGATCTATAAGAAACCATTGCAGCTTTGGAACAGCAAGTAAAGTCATTAAAAACTGCTGCCAATTTGAAAAATCAGGGAAGACACTTTAATTTAAAGTTCAGAGGAATTCCAGAGACCTAGGTCAGGTTTGGTTCCCTGTGCCTAGAGTCAGATATATATATATCTATATCTATATCTATATCTATATCTATATCTATATATATATATATATATATATATATAGATATATAGATAGATTATAGATATATATATAGATATATATATAGATATATATACTGATTTATAAAGTACACAGACTTCCTTAGCCAAAGTTTCAATCTGCTTCAATGCCTAGAGATGTGATTGCTTATTACCTCTGTAAATCACATTAAAATTAGGTGCACTGAACTACTCGGATTACTACTGGAACCCAGAGAAGTTTAAATATTTTTGTTATGGACCTTTCCAGCAATGCAACCTCTCAAAATACAGGGTAAACAACGATATTAATTCAAATATGATTAAAAGCAAAGGATAATCTAATTGAGTCGAGGCTAATACAGGTATGGGAACTGTTATCCAGAATGTTCAGGACCTAGGGTTTTCCAGATATTGGATCTTTTCATAACCTAGGATCTTCATACCTTAAGTCTGCTAGAAAATAATTTAAACATGAAATAAATCAAATAAGGCAATTTGCCTCCAATAAGGATTAATTATATCTTAGTTTGGATCAAGTGATTTGCACAAAATGAATAAGGCACACACATAGTGTATCTCCCTCCAGGGACTGCATTCGGTTGCCAGTAACAGAGCACAGTTATGTGTGCCCGTGAAGTCGACACAAATTCTTTGTGTATTGTATGTTGATGAGAGAATTTTACTCAAATTGCCCTTCAAATATGGTACTAATATTAAAAAAAACACTTTTCAATAACAGCTCATAACAAATTAACAGCAGGGCTCAAAGTTAAATGCCAGTATATTAAATAATTTCATTGTTATTTCTAAAGTACATAAAGCATGATTTCTTGCAGTGTATTCCAATAAACACAGGAAAGATGGAAATCTATGAAATAGCTGGAATATTAATTGTAACCCATGAATTTAAATAGCAACAAGTATTGCTTTGAAATAACTATGTGGGAGTGTAGTGTGCATTTGATTAATGGAACAGGTGATTTATTGTATAATAATATGTAAAAGAAAAAAGTCTAAATGTGGGATCTTCGAAACAGCAGCATCAGGCCTTTACTTAGCAATTGTGCTGGGCAGCGGGTGGAAACAGGATAACCTTTCAGAGCATTAATGTTCCCATGATGCAAAGTGATAGCAGGAATAGAAATTCTGAGCATCAACATTCCCTAAGGCAACAGAAGAATGAAAGCGCCAGGTCATGAGTAGAAAAGAGGAGGAGACCAACCAACTCACCTTCATGCATATAACATTGAGATCACAATGCATTCACACTGAAAAGACAGGCAATAAGAACTTATCTGTAGAGATTTACGCTACGCCACAAACTTATCTGACACTGCTAATATGTTGTTTATTCTTCATATCTTTAAAATAATACAACTTGATGATGGCTATAGTTCTACTTTCAAAGCACAGGGATGTATAGCAGAATTAGTATTATTTGGGATCACAAGGGGAAAAAAATGGGTTTACTGTGTATAGGCCAGAATCATTAGCTAATAACCAATTAGGAAACAAGTGAATGATTGCTATCGGTTACTGAATATGGGCAAATATTACCTATATATATATATATATATATATATATATATATATATATATATATATATATATATATATATATATATATACTGTATATATATAGCCATCTATCTGCACACACAATCGATATCGTAAATGCCGATCCTCTGGGATCGAAATGCGTAGATATGTGGTTGATGGAATAAAGATCCTATATATTTTTTATGAAAATTTATCCGTGAGTGCTTTCTTCCTGTGAACTATATATATATAGATAGATAGATAGATAGATATAGATATATATATATATATATAATAGATATATATAGATATATACACACACACACCACGGAAAAAGGTGCACACCAGGATTTATCAGTTAAAACTTCATGTTTATTAAATAGATGTATTTAATAAACATGAAGTTTTACCTGAAAAATGCCGGTGTGCACCTTTTTCCGTGGAATATGGATAATGCAGCTTTTTTATGGTAGCACCCAGGTACGTGATTTATTTTTGAAGTTACTAATGGATGCTTGATAAAGGCCCCAGCAATCATTGTCAACTCAATGACGAGGTAGTCTATCTAGCGGCAATATGTTTTCCCTGTACATGCAACATACTGTAGTTGAAATATCCTTTAGAAGCATGTAAGCTTATAATGGTTGAGATGAAACGTATGCTCCCTTAATTAAATTGCATAACCTTAATTAAAGGGTCACTATACATTTCTATTTCCTGCTTTGAGGGTTTACTGGTGAATTTACATGGACCTTTCTGATAAGGCTTACTTAGGGGCAGATGTATGAAGGGTCGAATATCGAGGGTTAATTAACCCTCGATATTCGACTAGGAACTAAAATCGTTCGACTTCGAATATCGAAGTCGAACGATTTAGCGCAAATCCTGCGATCCAACGATCGAAGGAATATCCTTCGATCAAAAAATCTCAGGCAAGCCTATGGGGACCTTCCCCATAGGCTAACATTGACTTCGGTAGCTTTTAGTCGTAGTCGTAGTCGAAGGTCGAAGTAGCCCATTCAATGGTCGAAGTAGCCCAAAAAACACTTCGAAATTCAAAGTTTTTTTAATTCGAATCCTTCACTCGAGCTTCATGAATCGGCCCCCTCGTTTCAACCTTTCCTTCTCCTTTAAGAACGAAAAGCTGGCACTGCCACTTTAAACTTTATTAAAAGCTTTTGATACAGTACCACAAAGAAGGTTTCTGGTCAAATTAAGGAATATTGGACTCGAACATAATATTTGCACTTGGATAGAGAACTGGCTGAAGAATAGAGTACAAAATGTTGTGGTAAATGGAACATTTTCTAATTGGACCAGTGTGGAGTTCTGCAGGGCTCTGTACTTGGCCCTTTGCTTTTCAACTTGTTTATTAATGACCTGGAGGTGGGCATTGAAAGTACAGTTTCTATTATTGCAGATGATACTAAATTGTGCAGAACTATAGGGTCTATGCAGGATGCAGTGATTTGTCTAAATTGGAAAACCGGGCAGCAAACTGGAAAATGAGGTTCAATGTTGATAAATGCAAAGTTATACACTTTGGTAGAAATAATATAAATGTAAGTTATACACTAAATGGCAGTGTGTTGGGAGTTTCCTTAACTAAGACAGGTCTGGGGGTTTTTGTAGATAACAAGTTGTCTAATTTCGGGCAGTGTGATTCTGTGGCTACTAAAGCAAATAAAGTTCTGTCTTGCATAAAAAAGGCATTACTCAAGGGATGAAAACATAATTCTGCCTCTTTATAGGTCCCTGGTAAGGCCTCACCTGGAGTATGCAGTGCAGTTTTGGGTTCAATCCTTAAGAAGGATATAAATGAGCTGGAGAGAGTGCAGAGATGTGCAACTAAACTGGTTAGAGGGTTGGAAGATTTCAATTATGAGGGTAGACTGCCAACGTTGGGATTGTTTTCTCTGGAAAAAAAGAAGCTTGAGAGGGGACATGATTACTTAGAGGATCATGACGTGAAGTATATTAGAGGACATTATAGACAGATAGTGGGGGGCCTTTTCTCCCATAAAAAGGATCACCACACCAGAGGCCACCCCTTCAGACTAGAAGAAAAGAACTTTCATTTGAAGCAACGTAGGGGGTTCTTCACAGTGAGGACAGGAGGTTGTGGAATGCACTGCCGGGTGATGTTGTGATGGCTGATTCAGTTAATGCCTTTAAGAGGGGCTTGGATGATTTCTTGGGCAAGCATAATATCAACGGCTACTGTGATACTAAAATCTACAATATGGGGCAGATTCACTAAGGGTCGAATTTCGAAGTTAAAAATACTTCGAAATTCGACCCTCGAATTGAAATCCTTCGACTTCGAATATCGAAGTCGAAGGATTTAGCGCTAATCCTGCGATCGATCGATCGAAGGATTTTTCGTTCGATCGAACGATTAAATCGTTCGAATCGTACGATTCGAACGATTTTAATTCAACGATCGAAGGAAAATCCTTCGATCAAAAAAAGATTAGCAAACCTATGGGGACCTTCCCCATAGGCTAACATTGACTTCGGTAGGTTTTACCTGCCGAAGTAGGGGGTCGAAGTTTTTTTTAAAGGGCAAGTACTTCGACTATCGAATGGTCGAATAGTCGAACGATTTTTCGTTCGATTCGTTCGATTTCGTTCGAATTCGAACGAATTTAACCAATTCGATGGTCGAAGTACCAAAAAAATACTTCGAAATTCGAAGTATTTTTCATTCGAATCCTTCACTCGAGCTTAGTGAATCGGCCCCTTAGTGTCGATATTGGTATATATAGTTTATGTGGGTGTGTGGAGGGGTCAGTGTGAGTGTGTGTATGTATGAATGTTGGATTTCATTTGGAGGGGTTGAACTTAGTGGACTCTGGTCTTTTTTCAACCCAACTTGACTATGTAACTATATGTCATCAACATGGCAGCACTGCTTTGCAATTTAGAAACTACAATTCACCAACAAACAGTTAACCAACATTACAAATAGTATAAGCTTATTTGGTCTCAAGTAAAGTTCTGTAGAAAATTGTCCCTATTGGGAACAGCGTATGTATATACAATTACAAAGGAAGCTCAGGGGCACTGGAAGAACCTGATTTGTTATGGGTTCAGGTTTAAGTGCTGTAGGGCCCTATAGGGATACAGGGATACAGGGAAACACTGGGTTAAAAACTACAACCAGGATGCACATAGCAGTAAAATACACATAGTATAATGAACAGGCATTAAGGCAAAATGCAAGCTCCAAATAGGTGTTACAGTGCCTTGAAATATACAGAAGGTGATACAATTTTCTCCCACAAAGAATGTATTTATCTTGTTTCCAATGTAAGGGCGTTATTCTTTTACTTTGCTATGGTAGCTTTCTTAGCTGGAAATTAAGCTCATCTTTCTCATGAGCGCCTAAATCAATTAAATTCGTTTTTTTTTTTTGTTGGTAGAATGTTGGAAACACAACACTAATCGCAACTTTTCTTTTCTTATGGTTCTCTTCTACATTCACCAAGCTGAAAGAGGAAAAGAGGTGAAAGATATATTAGCTGTCTGTATCAAACAAGGAAGAGGCTGAAATAATTGATGCTCTGTTATTCTTGCTATGGGAAAAACTATTCATCTCTGAAACAGTTATAATGGTCTGATTTCTCATTAAAAGATATAAAACATAGCAGAAAGGATGTCAAAGTGATCAACTTTACATATAGCAAAGAAGTTCAAATATCCCCTTTCCCATATATTCCAATCATTCTTTTAACATATAATTGATTACCTTCAGCTCTTCTTTTTACATTACAGAGAATGTCAATTAAAATGGTAGACTTGTGTTTAATTAAATTAATCTTTATTGTGATGGGTTTTTATGCTCATTAATTGTTGGGGGCCATCTTTGCTAAAGTCTTCATACGGGGTGACTATTCCTTTATGTTTGTATGCTTGCCAGCTGTTTAAATCTTTGATAGGGTTGAGCAGCTACTATCTTCTAGTTTTTTTTCTTTTTGTCATTTGATGACAAAAAATACCAAAAATACAAAGAATTTTTTTTTATGCCTATTTAATGCCGATTCATTGTGGCCTTATCATCCCTTTCAGTAGTCTGTGCAGTTTCAGAAAGTTGTACTCAGCACTATGTCTACAATTAATATCAGAATATATTTGACCTAATTCCTTTTCCTGCCTTTAGCAGTTGCCCCGTTTATCCTTAGCTGCTAGAAGAAAAACCACATTAAATGCCTTCTTTCCTCATTAGGCCATTATCTTTTTTATATAACATCAATTACAGCTTTGCAGATGATTACATAGAGACATCCTGTTAACTAGACAGAAGACAGTGGGCAAGGAATATCCCTAACCTGTACTATGCTAAAGAAGCATTCCTTTCTTCTTACAACATTCTTACAACATTCACCCATCAGAGAAACCTTTACATCATTTTCAAATTTCTAACACAAAATATGGCAAATATACAAAGTACACTGGAACATATGTTATTTTACAGTTCCACTTAAGTCTTTTCTATTACAACAGATTTCCATCAACTAAGTTAAGTCTGATGTTCTAGATAACGCAAGAAAACCAAGTTATAGAGGGACAAAAAAAATGATCCTATAAGAAAGTTGGGAAGCTTACATTATTAGCTCACAATGCTCTTTGGAAATGCTATAGCAATATATTACTCACCTGTGAATGCAATGCATTAATGCAAACCCTTTCTCTATGGAACTTTCATTGTGCCTAAACCCTGAATTTTACAGTCTATATTGACCACTGATTACAGAGAACAACAACTATTATATACTGTACAGTAATGTCATGGTAATATTATATGGTAATACAGACTGCTCTCACTTTGCTGTAAAATAAATCTGAATAAATTTGATATTGATATTCTTTATTATTTTTTTAGTTGGAAAGTTAAATGGAGAGGGTCCTGACATAGATAGAATGCCACATCAGCAAACGCTCGCACTCTGATCCAGTCTTGAAGTCACTGTGGGTGCTGGGCCAAAGCTTTAGCATACAATGTTTAGATAGGGACCCGCACTCCAATGTTTCCGTGAAAAAAGGTTTTTATTTTAACTTGTGCATCCAACGTTTCGGCCCATGTTTGGATGCACAAGTTAAAATAAAAACCTTTTTCACGGAAACATTGGAGTGCGGGTCCCTATCTAAACATTATATATATATATATATATATACGGTATGTGCCTACATACGTAAGCACTTGTATGCTTTGCATTTACATTTACCATGCACTTATTTCAACCATTATGGTTCTATAATTACAAACAAACATACATCATGCTGAGCTTTCCTCTTCTGTATCTACATCCTTTTCGCGAGGGTTTCCTGGATCTCAAACAGTAATCTGCCACTGTCTGCATTTATGAACAATTAAACTTCAAATTAAAACAAATCAGAATCATATTATACAATTATCTTTCATCCGGTTAGTTGAACACTATCATTGTGAGCCAACAGAAGCACTGAATCTGTCCTGCCACGTTCTTTGATGATACCTAGATCAGCTCTTAACACTGAAGCTGCTTAAATCCAAAGCGCACGCACTTATTTATAGCTGCACAATTTCTCTCTAAAGTGCCTTCAATTGCAGAGGTGGCCGAGGTCAGATTGCTGTTTATATGTGTAGCTTGGAGCATTAGCATACACATTGCCTGGTCACAAAATCTTCAGCATCTATGCATCGTTTTCATTAGCTCTAATGTACCCGGCAGGACTTCAGTTATCTCACATGTGTCAGCGTTTGGCACATGAAAATATGCATGTTAAACATCATTGGGTACCATAACTAGGACAGTAGTTAACCCTCCATTTTGCTAGTGATTTAAATTAAATATAATTGGTTTCTCAAGTCTTCAATGACGACTCCAGAGATAAGTGGGAGGAAAAGGTATGTCAGGGAGTTTAAACATACAGGTACATGCAAGTATTATTCTAGTAAGGGATTTGTTATTGCTCCTTGCCAATGGGCTATTAGGATCATGGGCGCAGTGGGGGATCCGATAGCCTGACTGGGATCCTGCACATTTTTTTCATTTTAATGATATACAATTATAAGAGATTTACTATGGTTTGGGATCCTAAAAGATATTGCGGTGGGGCCCAGTAAAGTTTAGTTATGTGACTAACTAACAAGTTTTCATTTGACACTGGTAATGAGAACAGTTATACCTCTTTCTCCTTGAGAATACTGATGCAGCACTGACAGACAGGAAGCCAATTACAGCGTTGAAATATGTGGGAATTCTGTATTTCACAAGCACTTTTTTTATGAAAGTGATCGTGGCACAAGTTTGCGACAGACGCTAGGGGCACAAACAATATCAAATTGCATGCAACTTAGCATATGCCACTAGCTATGTCATTAAAACTACAGTGCGGAATAGTGGTTCAGTTACTTTTCTGCATTTTCATTGTGGGATGGTTTTGCTTTGCATTTGCCATGGCAGAATAATATCATCATCTTACCCTGCCATTGTTGGAATATTTTTGCTATGCATTTATATTCTCTATAATACAGAGGGGAAAGTAACACAAGGGATTAGAGATATGTTATAGTTCATTTACTTTTTAAAATTGACTTTTTAAATATTTTGAAATATGTTTTTAAGGTAGTGACATGTCTTTATGTGATTTTCTTTTAGGAAAGCCTAGAGCAGCGACTTCATTCTAGTGAAAGCCCTGGGTTGAGAGATTTCAGGGCTTTTCTGCACTGTTCTTACAAAAATACTTTTATATAAAAAAAAAAATAGTTGTGTATAAAATGTATATAAATGTGGTATATGGTATTTATATAACACTCTGCATCAAAACACATTGGGCCAGTTCAATAATGCAATATACCGTAGAGGTCTATTTAAAGTAATAGTTCTTTTATATGGAATGTTTGGTTCCTGGAGTTTTTATAATTCAAGATTTAAACATGAAATAAACTCATTAGGACTGCATTGCCACCAATGTGGATTCATGCAGCTTAGTAACCATCAAGTATAAGGTGCTGTTTTATTATTACAGAGAAAAGGAAATCATGTTTACAAATTAGTATCATTGGCTTATAATGGACTCAATGGGAGATGGCCTTCTCATAAATTGAGATAATTATGAGAAAATAAGTTTCTGGATAAGGGATTTGATACCTGTAAGCTACTGTAGCACATATCCATGTTGGTGGCTAAATAATCATGTTGGTTTGTTTTCTTTTTAAAAATGATTTATGCCATTACATTATGGAAAGATCCTTGTCCAGAAAAAAACCCTGAGCATTTTGGATAATAGATCCATTGAATTGTTAGACCTATGGCATACTCTCCACCAGCAAAATTCAGCTGCTAATGGCAGTTGAATTCCATTTAACAAAGCAACAGGCTGCATGGGAACTGGCTGAAAACACAAGAGAAGAATGCACCCTGTGTCCCATAGGCCTTAAAGGAAAATTATACCCCCAAAATGAATACTTAGGGGCCGATTCACTAAGCTCGAGTGAAGGATTCGAATGAAAAAAATTCGAATTTCGAAGTATTTTTTTGGTACTTCGACCATCGAATTGGTTAAATTCGTTCGAATACGAACGAAATCGAACGAAAAATCGTTCGACTATTCGACCATTCTATAGTCGAAGTACTTTCCCTTTAAAAAAAACTTCGACCCCCTACTTCAGCAGGTAAAACCTACCGAAGTCAATGTTAGCCTATGGGGAAGGTCCCCATAGGTTTGCTAACCTTTTTTTGATCGAAGGATTTTCCTTCGATCGTTGGATTAAAATCCTTCGAATCGTTCGATTCGAAGGATTTAATCGTTCGATCGAACGAACGAACGTTTAGCGCTAAATCCTTCGACTTCGATATTCGAAGTCGAAGGATTTCAATTCGAGGGTCGAATTTCGAAGTATTTTTTACTTCGAAATTCGACCCTTAGTGAATCTGCCCCCAAAAGTGGACACAAAAATCTGTATAATAAAAGTCCTTTTCAAATTAAACATGAAATCCAATTTTTATTTTTTATTAAAGTATTCATAGCTGTTGTAAGCTCATCTAAAAATGTCATCTAGAGGCAGGGCAGACAATTACTTTCACTTTCCAATCAGCACTTACTAGATGTCACTGCTCTCCCCACATTCCCCCATTCTCTTCACCATTTAATTGTGTAGCCAGGGCATAGGGATGGACATTGGGTCCCCAATTCTGTGTCCACAAAATGGCTCCTGCCTTCTTGCTATAATTATGAATTCCCAGACAGAGGAAAACAAGATTCAAATAATTTATATAGTTTAATTAAAGTTCATTTTGCTTGACTAATGTGATAAAATGGGGTTTAGAACATTTTTTTGGGTTACGGGTCCCCTTTAAGCAACAGATAGTTTATATCAAATTAAGTGGCATATTAAAGAATCTTTTCAAACTAGAATACATATTTAAGTAAATATTGTCCTTTTACAACTCTTGCGTTGAGCCCCCATTTTGTGATGGTCTGTGTACTGCCTCAGAGATCACCTGACCAGAAATACTACAACTCTAACTGTAACAGGAAGAAGTGTGGAAGCAAAAGACAGAACTCTGCCTGTTAATAGGTTCATGTGACCGAACATGTATGGTTTGTTTGTGTTGTTTGTGTGCACCGTGAATCATAGGATCCCAGGGGGCGGCCCTTATTTTTTAAAATGGCAATTTTCTATTTATGATTACCCAATGGCACATACTACTAAAAAAGTATATATTTTCATAGAGACCTACATTGTTCGGGGTGTATAGTTTTCCTTTAAGGTCACAGTGTATCCTGAGGGAGTTTAAGGCATAATAATGCATAATAGAGACATAATTGATGTACTAAGAAGCTAGGCTAAGCCTCTCTCCCCAAAGCAAGAAAAATATGTTTAATCATGTATACTTATACTTTTTTGTCTACACAAAATAAAGAATAAAATACAGTGTCCCTCTAATGCAGTGGTATGAAATTGTGTTTATGTAACTATATGTCATCTAGAGGTTCCTTTAATGGCTATGTGGAATAATGTTTAGGCAAATGCAAGGAGCACAAATGTGATATATTCATACTCTATCTGTCATATCCCCAAAACTGGGGCTCCATTTCCCAAGCTATGTGACTATAAGAGGTTAACTGTCTTGAAATAGTGAGCAGCATTATTTGTATATATCTTGTGCGTGCTTTGCTATCTGCTGTACCAGTAAGCATTAAAGTCAATGATTTTGTATGAAGGTACCGCTTTCTCTGCAGGAATTGATGGAGGTCTGTTCTACCCAATTTAGAACATAAAAATAATCATTAAAATAATAATTTCTGCACTTTATCTTTATCTTTGATCTTCTGAGTGATTACTTCGCTATTAGAAATTATAGGGTTAATTAACAAGGTGGCAAACATTCACCAGCACACCCTAAATCAGATCCAGGTAGCACTGCAACTAATTATTATAACTGAATGATGTCCTGGAAACGTATCTGAATCTGTAAATGTTACAAAATCCTCTTTTTTCCCCAAAGAGTAGGATGGATTTTCATGCAATTTACTTTTAAAAACAAGTGGTGAAAGAAGCTGGGTCACCTTGCCTGCTCAGTGTCATAGATTCCAAACAGAACTCCCTTTTTAGAGCAGTTTCTTTGCTCTGCCAATCACACATATTTGTTATGAAATCCCAGCTGATAAGATCTATAGCAATGAATTTTTGATGGCTAAATCTTATTTTGCATATTTGATGGATGTGAATCGTACAACAACATATTAATTCTTAAAGGGCTCTTTGATTTGGCTTCATATAATGCAAAGTAGTCGGATTTAAAAACATATATTCAGGAGATCAAACAGCATTATAGTGGAGCTTCAAGAACAAAATTACCTACCTGGTATTATCCAAACCCTTGTTATGTAAAACACTTATCTGCAAGGTAACTATAGGCCACAGTGTCTGAAAAGCAGACAATATCAGCCTTAGTAGTGAATATTAATGGTGTATGCCCATGTCCCCTTCCCTCACTTGCTGATTTTGTATCTATTCGCAAGCAACTTACTGATAGCAATAAACTGGCATTTTTATAAAGGATGTTGCATTGTAGATAAAACATGCCCAATTGCACAGAACGTTTACACTAGGCACTTCTTGACATTTGTTCAGGTCCCCCACCCCCCTTAGCTCATAACACGGTTACAGATATTATGAAAACACTGCTGTACTGGTAATTTAGCCATACTTACAAGAATATTATATAAATAAAATGTTCATACCAAATGTCATCCTAACTAACCTTGTGGTTGAGCTTTCAGATGTACATAGCAGGTCAGATAGATATTGTGCCCAAATCTTACCAATTTCCCGATGGGTGCCAGGCCAACAGTTTGTAGCTCACCCTTGTAGAAGATTAGTCCTATTCACCTGTCTTGTACAGGAAGATGCAATATTAGACTGGGTGCCAGTATCTTTATGCAACTTTTTGCACATAGATAATAAAATATTTTAGGAGTTTTCAGCACTACATTAAACACTTGAGAGTTAAAATGTTATTTGGGGCTGCCATTAAAAAATATATTTATCAGGCTACTAAGCCAAAGCTGCCACTGATCTTATCTTGCTCTAGGGATTTTTACTCCCAAAAAAGGATTCCAAGGTTAATCCATTCCATCTCAGGATTTCTGAATCTTCCCATCATCATTGTTTGATTTTATGACCTACACTGGGGTGATAGGGGCTTCTAGCCATTTACGCAATTTCACATGAAACCTTTATTTAATGCTTATGTGAATGAGTGATTAAACTAGGCCAAAGGACAAGATAAAAGTGATTTAATAAACTTGGCTTATTTCCCTAAGAATATTTATATATGAATAACCTATAGAAACTGTTTCTAACTGTTTGTATTTTTTGAGGACCAAGCTAGGATATATAAACACATTCCAGAAGCAGTTTTAGTCTAGTCATCGACTGTATGCGGGGGGCTTCAGCCCTGCTAATCCCACTGAAAGACATGATTCTTACATGCTGTACAAATAACTTAACTCTGGGTGTCATTTGGGAAGCCTTGAGTTGGTTCCTGAGTCAGTTCCATGTCACCTTGTACAAGTTAATACATTTTTCACTTCTCAGTCCATGCACTTATTTTGCTTGCACAAGTACAGACCCAATTTCACCACGAAAATTATGCACATAGACTGTAGTGGATTAAAAAATTTGTCGCTCATCAAAAATTTGTCACACAATTTTTTCACCTATAGACTTCAATGCATTTCGTCAAATTTTCTGCATTTGCAAATTGTCAGTGAAGCGAAACAAGACAGATTCACCCATCACTAGACCCAATTGAACAGAAGAGTCAGCCAACACAGTTTCGCTCAATCTTTTCCACTTTGTTGCTAATTTAGACGGCAAGCTCTGCAGGAGATGTCTGCATATAACTAGTAGTGCTGTCTTATTACAAAATATACTCATGCCACCCTTCCAAAGCATTAACTTGACTTGGCACCTCATCTAAATGCAAACATTCAGGATAGAGTAACATTTTTGGCAGCAAAAGGAGAGATTTCTGGCATGCTTTAGTTCTTCTGATTTCCCATTCTCACTATGTTAAGGGAGGGTCAGATTGCTGGAATTGTGACGTTAAAACTCCCAATTTTCCTTTGTATTGCTTGTTAATTTTCACATAGGCCTGCTAACATGAAATACAGCCCCAAAGAATACTGCTTGCTTGACAGAATGTGAAATTAGATTGATGTTCCAATGGTAAGTGAACACATTTTTCCTTCTGCAGATTAAGAAAAAAAAGGAACCATAAAAAATGATTTGTCGAGTGCAATAGAACAATTTCTTTCCCTGATATGCTTTCCCCCTAGTTCAGATAATCATATTTGATCATTTCTGTTAGTAGCTAAAACATTTCAGTGAACAACATTGCACTTCTCACAAACATTCATCTCTGTGCGGAGACAGAAATATGTCTCCATTCTGTCAGTTCTGCAGCGCACCAGTGGAATCCTGGAAGTGTTCTGCTTAATAAACTGATATCATTATGAATAACAAACGCTAGGGGTCACTAGTGCAATCTGCGTTGAAGAATTGCTAGATTTTTTTCAAGTGCCGTATCTCAAATGACCCTAATTTGGATTCAACTGCCAATGAACAAAAAAGAGGTAATTAATTCAACGTATGTAAGAATGCATATATCCGTGATCGGAGAGTAAGAATAGCATCAATAGTATGTTACAATTACTAAAATAAAACAAAAATGTTTTGTAAGATTGGTTCTCTTTAACCCTTAGATAGCAGATGTAGCATGTATTCGGAGGTTTTACTGCTTCTGTGCAAAAACACGAAGCCAATAAATTAAGCACTGACACAGAGATTTACTCTGAAAATACTTAATAAAGTGCACAGTATGGGACGGCCCATTCTTAGCAACTTTTCAATTGGTCTTTCTTTTATAGTTTTTGAATTATTTGCCGTCTTCTTCTAACTCTTACCAGCTTTTAAACGCAGTCACTAATGCCAGCAGCCTATACAGGCAGTCCCCGCGGTATATACCAGATAGTCTGTAGGTTTGTTCTTAAGTTGAATTTGTATGTACACTGTAAGTTGAAACATATATATTTACGTTTAAATGCAACTTAGACAGATTTCTGTCTTAACATAGTATTAATTTTTACCTTTTTGTGCACTGCAGTAGACACACGCCATAGGGAATTGGGGCAGGTGGTTTATTAAAGTTAAATGCTATTAAAAGTCAAGCAAACAATAGTGTATGGTTGTAGGTAAGTCCCTCCCTGTACACTATTGCTCTGTGAGATTACAATTTTATTGTTATTATCACTTTTTATTACTTATCTTTCTTTTCAGGCCATCTGCTATTCATATTCCAGTCTTTCATTGAACTGCTTGGTTGCTAGAGTTTGCTAGGAGTCATTTGGACTCTAGCAACCAGGTAGCTGCTGAAATTCCACACTGGAACACTACTGAAAAATAGCTAAATAATTCAAAACAAAAATATCCTAAAACATACCTGTAAATTTGGCTATTCCATTTGTGTGGCTGTAAAGGAGAAATTCGATTACAACTGCAGCTGGCCTACAGAGTGATGTGATGTCTGAACATTCTCAGTGTAATTATCATATGAGTAATAATGTGTTGTAAAATAAAAGCATAATAAAATTTGCCAAGGGGTTAGCTGACCCTATAAGGGCACAAGACTGAAAGGTGAGTCCTTTAATGGTACTGTAACAAGACTTCTAATGGGCAAATCTGACCCTTTTCACTTCCACCACAAATTTGCGACACTGCAAAACAATTTCTTAGCAAATTGAAATCAATGGGTGTTTATTCGCACAACAATTTTTCAAATGAAACCATGCAACATTTTTTTTACTATACATCAGAGTCTATAGGTGTTTTTTTTGATGGAGAAACACAGCGAGATATTTCGCTCTTCCCTATACTTAAAGGTAGAGCATACACAATTAAAAAGTGACATAACTAAGCACCTAATTTAAATGAAATCTAGTGACAAGCGGATTTGTGATGTTGCGTTTTGCTGAAAATTCGGTTTTTTGATGTGTGTCAATTTTTTTTGAGGTGCACCAAAATTTTTGATGTGCAGCATTTTTCTTATGCATGCACATGTCCTTTTTTTTTACATGATTTTTTTGACGCGTAAAACTGAACGGAAGGCGAATTTTTGCTGCAGTTTTTGCGAAACTTGTTGCCCTGACCATGGCAAGATTTTTCACTCATCACTACTGATAACATCAGTAAGCACCATTCATAAAGAATGTGTATTATAATAATATAAATAGAAAATGTGGCTTTCCATTAGTAGGCAAGCCCTACTTCAAAGTACAATAACAGCTAAGACCCTTTTTATTCAGAGTGGGCTTGACTAAATATAACTGAACACGATTAACATAATTGTTATAATTCTGAAGCATTTGTTTCCTGATTTCGCCCATGTCTAAATTAGCCTTTTTCAACAACTTTAGCAACACCAATTACATTAAAACTGAAAATTAAATTAGCCATTTAGGTCATTAACCAGACCCTTCTGCATATTAAATGGTGTTTTGTTTAAATGGATGGCTTTGGAGAACATGAAATGAACCAGAAACAATCAAATAATTATAAATCCATGAAGAACACTTAATAAAAACCCTCTGTTCAGTTTTAAGGGGACAGGGTATAAAATATAGCCTATGCTACATTGCATAATGTCATCTACAGATGGCAAGTAATCAGCAAAGAGCGCATGAAGAACCAGCTCTAATGAAGTATATTTACTTATGTGTGATATTTCTCTAGTGCTGTAACTCATTGCAAATAATAAAACAAACTGTGCTTCCATTATTCTACCTGCAGTAGATTGGCTGCTAGGTGTTACTGCATTAAGGCACATTCAGAAAGTTATAGTAAATAAGCCCTAGAATGTCTCAAGGTGCCAGATCTTTTACAATTATATTCTGACCTATTGGTCAAAATAAATAGATACTCATAAAGCTCATCTTTACCACTACATGGAACTGATTTATGGCCCTGTGTTTGATTAATATGGTAAATATAGTTGATGCATATGAGACCTGTCCATCAACACCATCTCTTTGCTGTAACATCTAATGGGGGAATGTAATAAAAATCGCTAACGGAAAAACTATTCGCAATGCGAAAAGTTATGCCTTTGCGCGAACAAATTTTGCTTTGTGCGAATTTAATATAACTTTTGCGAGCCCGGAAACTGTTTAGCGACCACTTCCGACAGTGAAAGACCGTTTGCAAATTTTATAGTTTGCGCCAATGCGCAGTCAATGTAATAAAACTTCTTACTGAAAAAGTTGTTATGTTTGCTCCAAAACATTACGGCACCTTCAAGCACTTCTTATGAGTGCGCAATTAAAATTCGCAATGCGCAATTAAAATTCGCAATGCGCAATTAAAATTCGCAATGCAATAACAGTTTAAGGAACAATATTAAATTGCGAGATGTTGATTTTTAGTCTTATTGGTGCGAATTGTTTTGCTCTTTGCGACTTTTATTACATTCCCCTGTAAGGTATTAAAGATTGCAATTCTATTTATTGTATTTGTAGATGGGTAGAAGTCATGTTATATGGTTCTATGCTATTTGTGTCCATAACCACTAGGGCAAAGAATGGACTTTTCATTTTATTTTGTTCGAGTATGATGGACCATGTAGACCAGCATTATTCAGGTAAGCCATGGTTGAGCAACACTGTTCAATATCTTTTTATGAATATTGCTTAGAAGTATTCTTATTATTTTTTCACCAAGATAAAATGGAATGTCACAGATACAATCTAGACATTACCCAGTGGCCAAAATAATGAAAAATATGTCATTAAAGGAAAAATCACTTTCCCTGTTTTATTTCCCTGATTTTATATCCAAGAAAAACCACATAAAACATAAGTCAAAGTATTCTTGACTTATTTCTCCCAGAAATGTAACCCCCCCCAAAAAAATACATGATATAATGATATATACCAAAATCCATATTTGTATATAGAGTGCATCTTAACATATTTAGCAACACCATTGACTAAAACGTTCTCAGAAATGGAGCCACTATACATTATTGATGTTTACATAATGACCACATGCCATGTTCCCATAGCTTCAGAAAAAAGACTAATTTTACTTTGATTCTGACTTGACCTTTGCTCAGATTCACCACCTGCTGTCTCTGCAGAAATAAATCAAAAACAACATTTACCCATGCAATATATTCATGTCACAGTGGTGTATATAAAGGTATTTCTACAAAACATATTTAAGGACAAAGCCGAGCTATATTTTTTGTAGAACACTTTATAAGGTAAAGCTTAAAGAGATACTGGCATCAGAAAATAACCTTTTTTATTATCTATCATAACATTATCTTTGAATGTTATTTATAATTTTGCCATAAATGTATTTGCATGATGCTTTTACATTACCTTTCTTACTACCCTGTTCCTCTACATGATGGCTGCCATATTTGTACAGCAGCAGTCTGTTAGAAAACTCTAGCTGACAGTTTAAGAAGTCAGAAGACAGTCAGGTTGGCAAAACAGTCAGGTTTAGGAACTTCAAGTAACAATTACTTACAATGTAACACTTACTTACAAAAACAGCACTATCAGCGAAAAACAATCAACATGACCTATAGGTAACTTTTAATGTAGCGTAATATATTGAAAAGAAAAATTTTAGTGTCAGTATCACTCAAAGGTAAAATATTAGTTGATCTGCTTTTGCAAATCCTGCAAAAAATGTACAGTCTCATCAGACACTGGAATTTCATGTCATCTAGTCAATCACCATTCTACAGTAAGCACAATCTGACTTAAGGGCTGATTTATGTTTTACTGCAATTTTATTTATTTTTTTCCGCCAAGAATCAAGAATATTAATTATTATTGTTTTCAAAAACTTACATTTTTGTTTTGTATTAAGAGCAGAAAAAGAAATAGAAAGCTTGAAATTAAAACTTCAGCATCTAAAAGCCTGCAAGCCTGCAAGGTTATGTAGAAGTCATTTTAATTAGATTTATTTTCAAATTTTTCAAGTTTATAACAGCAGCTTTCTTCTAAAGCACCAAAAATAAGCCAACAATGTCAGCATGAAAGCATTACTAACCAATAAATAGAATGATTGACAACACTGCTAGTGTCAATAAATGAAGTGGTACTAGGGGGTGTAGTATGAAGGGATAATGGAGATTTGAGACTGAAGGTGTGATACACAGAACACAAAGAAAGGATCACTGTGACATCACATCTAGAAAACATTGAAGCGCTAAAATAACATGAGAGTGAAAAAGTATTTTCGTAACAGGTATCCACTAAGCTCAGTCTACAAAAAAGTAATGCTTAGACTCACTTTGTCTATTTTAGTCTAATTCCTGTTGCAAATCCTTGTTTTAGGGTAGAACTACGCGTACGTTTGTGGCGCGATCCGACAAAACGCATGCGACAAATAGCACGCGACGGAAATAAGGTAAGCCGACATTTCTATCTCTTACCTTATTTCCATCGCATGCGACAGTCATGTCACGTCGGATCAACGCTGCAACTTCATCCGACATTTCTATCTCTTACCTTATTTCCGTCTCATGCGTTTTGTCGCAGCACGTCGGATTGCACCAAAAACGTCTGTGTAGTCCTACCCTTATATATAACACACATTTCATTGGGCAATGGTGGTCACAATTTAAATTTCTGGTGTAGATGTGCAACCAGGTGGGGTCCTTGGTTGTGTGTGTATATATATATATGTATATAAAGATTTTTGGTCATTAATAGAGTAAACGTGGGAGGATCATAGCTGATTTTTATTAGTAAGGTCTAGAGCTACAATTTGAATATATTCATCTCGCTTATTTTTATAGTCCTGAACCATGCATCTCCCCTTGATTTATTATTGTATAACATGGAGGATAAACCACAACTATATAACAGGTGTGCAGTCTTCTTTATTCAACTCCTCATTACCCAAAAATATCCCCCCTTTTCTTAATAATGCTCTCTTGCTTTGAGTACAGCACTAATGACATATCACCCAACAGTTCATTTACTATTACTATTAAACCAACCATCAATAACACAAAACAGGCATTGATTTACTGTATTAGACTTCCTACATCCTATTTAACGAATTCTCTTGTTTGAGACATGCTATCAGTTTCCAAACTGCTGTCATTTCTCACTAAATATCTGACTGTGGGCATAACTTGTAGAGCTGTATTTTTATATAGGATATAGGCCCCTAATATAGCATGCAAATCAGGAATGATCATTCTGTAAACCTCAGCTGCTGTTAAAGATGAAGTCCACCCAAAGACTAAATACAACTTTTTGTTTTGCAGAACAATAAATAAAATGTAGTTCAAAACAACTTCCAATTATCAATTACACTTTTTTACTGATTCCAGGTGTAATTACCACTGAAAGGGGTTTTTGTATCTCATACAATTTACTCTTCTCCTTTCCCTGACTACCACAGCAACATTGGTTCAGTAGTCAGCTCTCATCTAGCCAAGACTCCAATTCCCACAATACCTTGCATGGTCTGTGATTAACAGACCTGCAAAGAGAGTATATCAGAAAAGCTCAAGGCATTGTGGGAACAGGAATCTTGGCTGCAGCAGAGATGATTTCTGATACATTAATTTTATAGTCTGGTGGACAGAGGAAAAGGGATAAGTACAGACAGAAACTACTTTCAGTTGCAAACTAAACAAAATGTAGTTAATGTATTTGGGAAAGTTGATTAGAATTATTTCATAATAAAGTTTACATTATTTGGGTGGATAACGCTCAGCAGCCTCTTTCAAATGCATTTCTCAGGTTAAGGCGCACAGGAAGGACTTTCCTGAAAGACGGTGGCATGCATAATAAGACATGGAATGTTTGAGAATATCTGAGAATTTTACTACATAGCATCTCAGAGTGAATGAGGGTTACTTTTTTGGTTCAAGTTCAATGGCAGAAAATTAACCAAATGGCAAGAAGCACAGTTACTAGACATTTGTGGCATGTAACTGCTGGATGTTTTGTGTCAGCTCATGTGCTTAGTACAAAAACTTTTGTCATCTGAGTGTTTGCTCTTAACTAGTGACGGGCGAATAAATTCGGCAGGCGTGAATTTGCAATGAATTTCTACATTTAGACGCCAGCGCATACATTTGTGAAACTGCAGAGAAAATTCTGCCGTAAATTTGGGTGTGCATCAGAATAGTCGCGCGCATAAAAATTGTTGGGCATCAAAATTATTCAGGCGCCCATTGACTTTAATGCATTTGGAAATAGGCGTGCCTATAAAAATAAAAATTGACGAACGTCAAAATAATTCTGACGCCCCTTCACTTTAATGTGTTTCGCCAATTTTTTGCTGTTTCGTGATTTTTCCCGCGAAGCGAAAAATCACTACTCTTAACCTTGCACAGGATAAAGGGGGGTCAGATGCCTCTTAAACATACAGATATTCATCACAGAACAGTTCATCTCCATTATTGTCTTCATACCATGGTGAAAATGTAAAACTTAAAATTTTATTGTAGCAATTGCTAAGCACTCAGGGTGTGTGTTTGTGGGTGCCTGTATGTATAAATAATAGATGTACTGTATTAGAAAAATTAATACACAGGGTTGTTAGAGTGCTGGTTTGGGCAAACGGTTTCTTTGTGTAAGACTTGCATTAATAGGGTGAGGGGTGCCCTGCCTTCAGTGCTCTGCTGCTGCATATGTTTTTATTGGAAGTTTTTTTTAACATAAATATCCATAAATAGAGAATATGCTTTGTTCAAGCATGGAATCAGTTATCCAGTGTTAGGGTTAATCAGACTATGTACTGAGTCCCTGAGTCCCCCACTTATCAGTGACTGGATTTTAGTCTAGAACAGCAGGTAAAAGTGAGTGGAATTTACCCTCAACTAGAAAACACTGCAGTGCAACTGTAAGTTGTAAATTGGCAGCATAGATCCATGCAGACGTTGACAAGGGTTTGAGAGCACAAGAATTACAGACCTGTGTATACAGTGACTGCTTAGTGTATTTAATCAGCAGTGAATTATGTAACAGTGATGGAAGTATAATAAGCCAGAGACATACATGGGAAGTCAGAAGAGCAAAGTACCCTAAATTACAGGACCCCCTTAATCTAGCCTACAAAACCTGTTTGCTTAGACAATGAGCTGACAGGGGCAGGAATTAGTGATGATTGAAATTCTGAAGTTCGAAACCAGCAGGTAGATGAACCCCTATCCTTGCTGAAAATGAATCCTGAAATCTAGAATGTGACCTGGGGTTTTGCAGATGAGGGTGTTTTCTTTAATTTGTATCACTATATGGATAAATATGGATTCATGCAAATTAGTTACTACTATCAAATTCAAGGTATTGTTTTATTATTACAGAGAAAAAAGGAATTAATTTTTAAAAATTAAAAATAATGTGCTCATGCTGACCATGATCCCAGGAGAAATTATTTCTCCCTTGAGGATGGTGTTCATAGTAAATTGTGTCATACATTAAGGGGGTTATTTATCAAGGTCCAAATTTATCTCAGTATCGGCTGCTACAAACTCCGATCTTAATGCTTATTTATTATTACATTTTCCCAAAAATTACCTTTGAGGGTAAAAGCTCAGATTTTCACGAGTTTGCGCCCAAAAGCTCCGAAAACATTGTGAAATTGCCCGAAACCCACGACACAACCACAAATCAATGGGACTGTTCCCATTGGCTTTTATGCAACCTCAACCGGTTTGAGATGCCGTGTTTTTATATTAAGGCTTTTTAGATTTTTTTTTTAGATTTGAGGGGATTTCGGGTTTTCGGAGCTTAGTAAATAACCCCCTAAGACTATTTTTCCTTATAGATTCTAATTTTGCAATATTTCAACAACCTTGCCATTAGGGGGAATAATTACTACAGTACCAGCTAAACTCTTGCTGAGCAAAATCTGACTCAGTTGACTTAAGGCACATATAAAGTTTCAAGGTGAATTCAGCAGCAATACTAGATCACCAACATATACCTTGTACTTCCTAAATAATTTAATCAAACATATGTGCATTCTGAACTTTTACATCACATATTTGGAAGGCATGGGTATCTTGCTTTCTGAATCAATGAATCTTTCTGCTTGGAAAATGCAGAATCCTACGAGTGCCTGACCTTGCAAAAGCATCCGTCTCCCACTGGTGAACTGGTTAGGTTTGTTAGCCTGTGGGGAGATACACATACCTTGTATAAACTGTGGGGTATGGAACATCTTTAACAGTCAAATAAATAGCAGTGAAGCAGATAACCAATGGTAAACACTGACACTGTAGCAGCTAATGCAAAAGTAAATAGCAGACAAAAGTGCAGTCAACCATCGCTTGCCCCTACTGCCAGATGTTTCAGTGTGTAACGCCATTCACTGACAATATATATAGCAATGCAGAAAAAGGGTCACACAGTAAAGACAAATTAATATTAAAAATATTCCACTCACAGCCAGACTGACATTTTAATGTTGGGTGCGATTCAGCCCAATGATTCATTTTTGGAACTATAAACCATGATCTGATGACAGTTTGCATCTAATCATCGCCCACAGCTCTAATTTGCATTGCTGCCTAAATACAGCGCTTCCTACTGTCGTAAATGACCTATAGGGTGATCTCAACTATAATTCATAATTTACAAAAATCTTACAACACATCTCTTAGCCCACAAAAGCTACAGTATAGTAAATAACTGGGAAGTATTTGCCAATGGATAAGAGAATTTCTCCCAAAGTATAATATTTTCTACATGCATATTTGGCAATTTAACAATTATGAAATAAGCATTAGGGTTAGTTCGCTGTGGACTAGCCCTTATTGGTTGCTACCTATCATTACTGCCACAATTATTGGCAACAGCTACTTTCACTTTTTGATTTCCTTTAGAGCCTTCCTTTTTGTAGCGTTGCTCATTATCTACATTACATACACAACTGGTGGTTGTCTCATTTCAGTTATGTATCACTAACTTTTTGCATCCCGTGCATGTTTTACTTATTCCCATTATATACCCTTTGCATTTCTGGAATTTGTGTTGGCCTTTATAATACACTGTGACTTTTGACTGTAATTATCTAACAAAATTACAGATAAATGTGCAGATGTACAGACAGATGTATAAAAGTGTGATTATTGTGATGTGTGTTTCAGGACATATTATATCGTTTAAGGAAGAGAAAAAAAAACTTGCTGAAAAAATTCACTTTGTAAAATGATAAGTGGTAAATAATCTTTTTTAAGTAATTCAGCAATCAATTCGTGCCATAAGGAAAGAGAATCTTATTAGCCTGAGCATCATCCAACATAAACAACATATGTCTCTAGAAGGATGTGCTAATCCACAGGTTGTGTTAGGCTGATAAGCAAACTAAATCTGAGTTGAGGAGACCATCATCGTTCACACACATTCGCATTCCTGCCCTCGTATTAATTGCCAAATGTGCAGTAAGGACGCTGCCTTGCATCCATTTTGATTTGTATGTGCCACGATAATGGGCAGTCAAGGGCAGGAGGATGTTTTCTAAGACTAATCATTTATACTGGTTTATCAGAGATGTGCAACATTGCCTGCATTTCCAGTACAAATCATTAGTCTTTTACATCTATTAAAACAAACAAGTTTGGGATTTATTTTTTGGTAACCCATTATCCAGAATGCTTTGAAAACAATAATCTTCACAGTTGCTGTTTAATAAAGCAATTCTTCATCTTTGCTTGATTGACTGACTGTCTGAAATAGCTAGGGAGGGATTCTAAATCAAGCACTAAATCTAACCCACACTGTAGTGTTGATCAGCTGCTAGACGCATCCTAGGGTTTAAAGGAGAATTCAACCGTTAACTAAAAAAACCCTACCCCCTCTACCTGACGTAGACCCCCCCCTCCCTCCTCACCCCAGCCTAGCTGCCCCCCGCAAAATGTCCCTAACTTTTTACTTACCCTCGGTGCAGATTCAGGGAACTCAGTTCACGGCAGCCATCTTCCGGGTCTTAGTGTCTTTTTCCGGCGCTTCGGCAATTTCTGTCCATTTCGGTGCATTCGCAGTTGTCGCAAACCAGGAAATTGCTCCAATTGCACAAAGCGCCAGAAGAAGACACGAAGACCTGGAAGATGGCTGCCATGAACTGTAATCCCTGAATCTGCACCGAGGGGTCAGTAAAAAGTTAGGGGCATTTCCCGGGGGGGGGCAGCTAGGCTGGGGGTAGGAAGGGAGGGGTCTACGTAGGGTAGGGTTTTTTTTAGTTAATGGTTGAATTCTCTTTTAAGAGCTCCCTGTTCTCTCACTAGAGCTCCTGAGATGCAACATGGTTCTACTACTCTGTCACACCGTTTGCTGGGGAACACGGCAGACTTGCTTAGAATAGGCATTGTATGACATGTGAAAATGAGGGGCCTTAACATGGCACCATAAATTGCATTGTTTTTAGACACAGTCATTGCTAATAAGGTCTGAGCTGGCCAAATTTGAATCACGCATTGCTTCTTCGTTTTTGGGTTCTCTCTTTAGAGAAGTAACAATTCTAAAGTGTCCATAAAACCGACTCTTTTGCTCACCAAAGCTTTACAGTGTAGGAATAGCAAATCTAACATGTATGACCATCACTTGCAAATTTCCCTCCATCAGCAAAATCACAATAATTGTCTTGGTGTTTTTTAAAGAACCCCAAAATGTGAACTATATGAAGCTATTCACCTGCATTCTGTCATTGCTTCATTGTTGTATTTGTACTAGTTCTGTATGAATCAACAAATAATGAATTTCTGTATATCAGGCTTACTAGGAAAAATTACAATACACAGTCATGATCTCATATGCAGAACTCTATGGGCAGATTTATTAAGTGTCCATTATTTATTAAGTTTTGAATTTTTTTTTTATGGTCAAAACTGTCAAATTCGAATAGGGAATCATCCAAACTTGATTAGAGTTTTTTAAAAATTTGAATTTGATTTTCGAGATTTATCATACTCTGGCCCTTTAAGAATTCAAATTTGACTATTCGCCACCTAAAACCTGCCGAATTACTGTATAAGTCAATGAGAGAGGTCCAGGGGCTAATTTGAAGTTGTTTGTAGCCTTCCTGACATTCAAGTTTTTTCAGAGAGAAAACTCGAATCGAGTGAATTTGAATCAAATTCTATTCAAGCTTTCAGGTAGTTTAAAATTCAACTGACTTTTACAAATTCGATTTTTTTAATAAATCGAATTTCAAATTCATTCAAATTTAAGAAAAAAATTTAAGAACATTTTTAAAAGACTCAAAATTTGACCCTTGATAAATGTGACTTCCAATATAGCTATAGTTATGGGATCCATTATCCGGAAACCTGTTATCCAGAAAGCTCTGAATTATGGAAAGGCTGTCGCCCATAGACTCCATTTTATCCAAAGAATCCACCTTTTTAAAATAATTTTTTTTCTCTGTGATAATAAAACAGTACCCTGTACTTGACATGATACAAACTAACATATAATAAATCTTTATTGGAGGCAAAACCAACCTATTGGGTTTATGTAATGTTTAAATGATTTTCTTGTAGACTTATAGTATAAAGATCCAAATAACGGAAAGATCCAGTATCTGAAAAACCCCAAGTACAGGTATGGGACCTGTTATCCAGAATGACAGGTCCTGGGGTTTTCTGGATAATGGATCTTTCCGTAATTTGGGTCTTCATGCCTTATGTCTATTAGAAATTAATTTAAACATTAAATAAACCCAATAGGCTGGTTTTGCTTCCAATAAGGATTAATTATATCTTAGTTGGGATCAAGTACAAGCTACTGTTTTATTATTACAATCATTTTTAAAAATTTGGATTATTTGGATAAAATGGAGTCTATGGGAGCCATTCCGTAATTCAGAGCTTTCTGGATATTGGGTTTCTGGATAAGGGATCCTATACCTGTAGTAAGCATTCAGGATAAAAGGACCCATAACCATAATCTATTCTTTCCTTTTATAAGATAACAGTTTTGTGAAATAACCAGCAAAGCATTTTCCAGGTATAGTAATATAAAGCAAACAATTAGTGGGTAGCTTCTACTGCTGTTGTCTAAAAATAAACACCTGATTGGTTGCTATGGGTTACTAGACCTGGGCCAAACATTATATCAAGTTTTTATTCTAGCCAAGAATTACTCATAGAAACCCAAAGTACCCCTATATAAAGAATATTGACAACCAGTGGCAATGAAAATATTCAAAGCAGGACAATGTTCTTTTTAACAAGAAATATCTGAAATTCCTCTTTATACCAATCCATAGACTAATTACAGATAATTCATTGGGGTGCTTTACAGGAACAATAACATTATTTGCGAAATGGGAAGTTATCCCTGGACCAATGTAAAGGTACCCTATGATGTTTGTACATGGATGTTTTATATTATGTAGCTCATCTCAAACAATAAAGAGAAGCCAACAGCTGTCAGAAAGAGTTACACAGTTAGAACAAGTGCTGTTTTCTGCACAATCTGCAAATTCTGAATGATATTCTGCAAAGTACGCACCATGAATCCAGATGTCACTTTTCTAAAGTGCCGCCACTGGCATGAGAACAGCGCAGCTGCTGAGAATGTTCTGGCTTGCCAGAAACGTTCGAAGAGAATCAATACCACTGACGATACAGAAGAACAGTGCCAGGTTTGGAATCGTATTATGTAATAAAACCGCATGCCAGCTTAGTTTGCTGCATTCCAAATATCATTTTGCTTTGGGGAAAAGGCAAAAAACTTCCCAACAATAACAGATATTTTTGCTGAACTGCATGCCTTCGTGGACACTGAAATGCTACCTACCCTTAAGAGGTTTCAACGGTATTACTGGATTATTTTTTTTACAAATATGGTTTTTAAAAAGACAATG
This sequence comes from Xenopus laevis, assembly GCF_017654675.1. Classification (NCBI taxonomy): domain Eukaryota; kingdom Metazoa; phylum Chordata; class Amphibia; order Anura; family Pipidae; genus Xenopus; species Xenopus laevis. The sequence goes on from NC_054385.1 coordinate 50,696,412, forward strand.
GAACCTTTACTTATGATCTTCAAAAGAATAGCCAACTTTTGTTTTTGGAATGCAACGTGTGTTCATTCACTCAATGACTGTGCTCTCCATCAATATATGTATATTCCTAAATCTACCGCTTCCTTACATCTTGCTCATGTTCCTGATTCACCAACGCACTAGTGATTGGCAAATTTGTCCTGTTTCGCTTTGCCACTAAATTTGTGAATTTCCTGCGAAATTTGCAGAATGGGCGGAAAATATACGAAACCCGGATTTTGACGCTGGTGAATTGTGGCTGGCGAATTTTTGCTGCAAATTTATTCGCTGACGGTGAGCGCAGAAATTCGGAAGGTCTCCATAGGCTCTGGAACAATTTTTAGGTCGAAGAAAAATCGTTCAATTGATGGATAAAAATCCTTCGAATTGAACGATTCGAAGGATTTAATCGTTCGATCGAATGGTTTTTCATTCGATCAAACTATTTGCGGTAAATCCTTCGACTTCGAAGGATTTCCATTCGGCAGTCGAAAATCGAGGGTTAATTAACCCTCGATATTCAACCATAAGTAAATTTGCCCCAAAGTCTACTAAAAATCATTCACACATGAAATAAACCCAATGGAATTGTTTTGTCTTCAATATGAATTAATTATACAGTATCTCAGTTTGGATCAGGTACAAGGTACTGTTTTATTATTACAGTGATCAAGAAAATCATTTTGAAAATCATGAATTGTTTGGATAAAAAGGAGTCTATGGGAGATGGCCTTCCCATAATTCGGAGCTTTCTGGATAACAGATTCCATACCTGCATTTTCATGAAGTATAGCAAATATGCATGAAGAACACCACTCATCTTCATTAGGATCTTATGTCTACTTATCATAAAGAGAAACTTTTGGAAACAAAATCTCCCGTCAGGTAGTTATCAAGCTGCCAATCCACAAGTAAAGATAATGTAATAAACAGACTAAGTTTGATTCTTGTCTTGTAACCCATAGCAAGTAGTTATCGGACAGCATTTACTAGTCAACTGTATTGGTTGCTATGGATTACTAGATGTGTGCAAATGTTAGACTTTTTATTACATTACTAGATTTGACTTGCCTTGTGTAGCTAAAAAAGGAAAGTAAGCAGCTGATTGGTTACTAAGGGTTGCTGGACTAGGGTAAAGTATGCCAATGTTACAGGCTTAGTCTGCATATACCGGTATGTACAAATGCTTTCATGTTATAAACTAGTTTTGCTGTTTTTATGGGTACAGGAGGAATTTAGCCCACACAAATGACTTCCAAGACACAAGGATCTATTTATGCAATAACCAATAAATTAGGTTTTCCAAAAGTCTGCTCCAGGCCTCATACATTGCAGTTGTGACTGTTACATCATACTCATTCATCACTCTTGTCTATTTTACCTATGCTGAGTGAGCCAATAAATATCTGGCTGTGCCTCATTTATACACAGTCACTGTGCTCTGGTTATTTACTATATTTCACAAAAATTAATAAAAGTAATTCACATGCCGTTTGCCCATAAACACATGAAATGTGATCGGTATGGATTGACTGCAGGTTTCCATAAATCTGTTTCATGCATTGGTGGATATATAACATCAGAAGGCAACCTACTATGTACTGTATATGGCTGAAATGACAATAAAATCCACTTGACTTGACACTTGACTTAACCTGCTGCATATTCTATATAGTGGGGGTTCATAAAACAATTCCCAAAGTGCTGGGACAAAAATTGTTTCCTGATTCCGTGTTATCTGTTTTTTTCTTAGGTATTTTTTCATTAAAAGGAAAACTTAAGACCTAGGGGCCGATTCACTAACTTCGAGTGAAGGATTCGAAGTAAAAAAACTTCGAATTTCGAAGTTTTTTTTGGGCTACTTCGACCTTTGACTACGACTTCGAATCAAAGGATTCGAAGTAAAAATCGTTCGACTATTTGATAGTCGAAGTACTGTCTCTTTAAAAAAAACTTCGACCCCCTAGTTTGGCATCTAAAAGCTACTGAAGTCAATGTTAGCCTATGGGGAAGGTCCCCATAGGCTTGGCTAACTTTTTTTGATCGAAGGATATTCCTTCGATCGTTGGATTTAAATCCTTCGAATCGTTCGATTCGAAGGATTTAATCGTTCGTTCGATCGAAGGAATAATCCTTCGATTGTTCGATCGTACTATCTGCGCTAAATCCTTCGACTTCGATATTCGAAGTCGAAGGATTTTAGTTCCTAGTCGAATATCGAGGGTTAATTAACCCTCGATATTCGACCCTTAGTGAATCGGCCCCCTAAAGTTTATTTTTATCTTTCTTGAAGGTTAGTATTATTAATATATATATATATATATATATATATATATATATATAGATATATATATATATATATATATATATATATATATATATATATATATATATATATATATATATATATATATAGATATATATAGATATATATATTTTTTTTCATGAAGAATTCTGCCACTTTAATTCATAATGTACTTTGTGGGTATGAAAGAATATGATATTACCTATCTAAAGCCCTTACACATGCAACGCTGTCTCACATTATTTGGGTAAATAATATCTCAGAGCGTGTTATTTAGCTAAAAAAATACTAATTACCGAGCAGTTGACAAGAAGTTTCTTATATAAATATCCTGTATATTGATATTTCTGATTGCTTAGGCACAAAAACATCTGTTACTCAATCTAATTAACAGCTCTTTCTTCTCAGCAAGCAATTAAAATCCTTTAAATGTTTTGTTCAGTTTGAGCAACATCACAAAACCCCATCCTTAAAAATTACAAAGCGCCATCAATTGCACCTTCATCGGTGTGATCATTTTCTTTTAAAAGGTAATTGAGTAATTCTGTTTTATAATCCACTTGACATGCTTTTGTTTTGTTTTGTTTAAAAAAAACAGTTTAATTGGAATTTTCGTTGTTATGCTGCTTTCAATCTACTCTGCGGTTAATCGGTTTTCATTTTGGAACATGTTGTTGTGATAGGATTGTTTAAATCAGAGACGTCAAGCAAGTCCTACTATATGCAGAGAAAGATAAACACAGTTTGATGGTCATTGATATTCAGTTCTCAAATTAGAAATGGAAATTTGAATTAAGTAAGTACAAATGATAAACGTGTCTCTAAACAAAAATACTCCCATTTTTTCCCATAACTGGGAGAAAGGGTTGCCACATTTTCAGGACTAAAATATATGGCTTCCTTTATTTTATAAATAAAACATTGTAATCAAGCATCATTTTTACTATTTGGGTGGCAACCCTACCTTTCAAGACCAGTAAGGAAATGAGGATCATCTGCCCAGGGCCAAATCATGAAGTCACAATTTTGCTAAATGTACTAGTTGTACAGTTGTTATAGGCAGTTTTACTTCATACTAAATATGGAAATATGTGTTTGCAATTAAATTTGTGTTTTTGCAAATGGCAAAAACATCCACAAATCTGCGATAGAATTTGGTCATGTGGTTTGTTTCGCTGCAATTAAATTGTGTTTTCTTGCACAGAAAAAATACGAAGAAACACACATTGATTCCACTGCATTTGATGTGAGAAAAAAGCAGAGAGAAAGCATCCATTGACACCAATAAATGTGACAACTTAATTGCATTTAGCATGAGAAAAACACTAATTGATCTCAATGCATTTGGCACGAGAAAAAAACATTAATTGATTCCAATGTATTTGGCGCAAGAAAATACACTAATTGATTCAAAGGCATTTGAAGAAAAATTTAAAAAAAACAGAAGAAAAGGCCATTGACTACAGTGGATATTTCACAAAATTTTCCCTGGTTTTACAAGTATTTCAGAAAAGTGAAATTGGGAAGTTCTGCTCATTTCTAGTGAGAAGCTATTATAAAGGAGCTAATCATGAAAAGAAGTATAAAGAAACATTTTTCTATATTTTAAGGAGCTAAAGAAGAACTAGGGGGAACACATTTTTAAGGTGAACCCTGAAGATGGATAATGTATCCTCCTGTTTGTTCTTGTGCATACATTTAAATGGAAAAAAAGCCTCACGGAGGAAATTATTTTCTTTGCCATCAGCAATGAAAACCTCAGTGGATGTTGTGGATGGTGCGTCATACAGTCCATTATGGGTTGGCATATGATACCTGCAGTGAGACAACTGTAGTGTAAAGACCCATGTGGAGCTGTGAGTAATTGCATATGATAACAATTAAGACTAGTCTTCTCTCCTTTTCATCAGGCCTGGGTGACTAATCTGATTCACTGTGAGAAGCATCTGAAATACCATGATACTATACTGGGCAGTCACCAAATTCACTTTAAAGTGATCACACAAATATACTTACATAATAGATGTCATTCACTACATTAAATATAAAAGTGCAAACCCACATGAAGCATTGGACATATGCTAAAACAGGTTTCCTCAACAAAAAAGTTAAAATTTACGTGCTATGATGAGGACTGGAATAGCATCAAAATCAAAATAGCATCAAAATATTATAAATATTCTACACATATATGGTAAGATGTCTGCCGATCCCTGCCTTTTTGCTGACATCCATACCAAGTATGTCTCCCAGTTTATATAGTACTGTCTGTGCAACCTCTTTTGACATCCATAACAAGGCAGTGGCAAAATGGCCTCATAAAATAAAGAGGTTACATGGAATAAGAAAAACCAATAAGAAACATGGAATGGTGATATTACATATTTACAGAATGAAACTACACAAGTACCAGAACAGATGGTAATTACACAAAACAGCGCAATAGATTACAAGTGGAAATTGGTTATCTCTTGACTACAGAGTAGGTTCTCAAGTCTGTTCTCAAGCTTCATTGATTATGATCATTAGTCATAAAAAAAGTACAAACCCTACACAAATAATAAAGAAATATAAGTGCTTGCATCTTATAATTGATGTGTGCCTGGATAAATTTGGTTTATGTTCGTAGCGATGGTATCTTTATATATATCTTTATTCCTGTCACCTTGCTGAACCCCTTGTGCGCAGAATGACTATCCAGAAGTATTGGGGATGGTTCGATTCCAAGTGACAACTTATGGCTTATACTGTAGGTCAGAGATTCCTTAACCATCTCTCCAAGACCCAAGTTTCAGTTTAAAAGCAAATATGTGCCATAACATTTAGGACCTGATTTACTCTTTTTGAGCATTGACTCAAGCATTCTTTAAGGAAATGACTGTGAGTTTCCAAACTAATGGGGGTTCGGGCAGAAAAACTTGGCTATTTCCATAATTTTCAATGAACAGGCTTTTATAATGAAGAAATTTAGGAAATTACAGAATTAGTTGATCTTTTTTGGTCCAAAACCCAGAGAGAGAGTTAGGAAACTCCCACAGGTTTTCCTTAAAGGTGCCTTGAGCTGAAAAGCTGTAGTAATTCTAAATCAGGCCCTCAATTCCTTCTGATACTTCTAACGGTGGTGGCAGACGAGGAGATTAGTCGGCCAGTGACAAATCTTCTCTACTGCGGGTGACTAATCTCTCCAAAAGCCTTCCCACCAACAAGAATATTAATCGCTGGCGGGATGGCATGTGAATCGCTTTGGATTTCCGAAGTCGTCCGAATTTGCCTCACGAGTAAATCGAAGCGATTTGTATGACACTGGCCGGTGACTCCTATTCTTGCCGGTGGGAAGGCTTTTCGGGGAAATTATTCACCCGCAGTAGAGAAGATTTTTCACTGGGCGACTATTCTCCCTGTGTGCTACCACCCTAAAAGGACATTTACCTTTTCTGAATGGTATTCCATTTGACCAAGTATTGTGACCCTTTGTTGGTCTAACACATAGAACCAACATACATAAGGTCAATAAGTGTGTTTGGGAACATACATAAACAAATGTAACTGTAAAAATTATAAGGCACCAACTGGCCCACACATGCACAGACAGAACTTCAATTTCTTCACCCCCGATGAAGATACAGCAGTAGGTTTCTCTGTCCAACAAAATGAGAAAAGCTAAGTAATTTTGCTACTTTGTTTGCAAGCACTAAACTATTATTTCATTAACAGATTCAGCACAAAAAATGGTCCTTTTGTTTTCTGCCAAAATATTGGCTGTCATTTGGAAATGCAGCAACATCTGCCTACTAATAGCCTTGAACATTTATGTGCTGAAACTGGCAGGTTTGGATCTACTTCCACCCCATGCCACTGTTCCGTAGCTAAGCAATATAATGCAAAGTAGTGAAATCAGCCTGATTCTTATTGTTTCCATTTATGAATTGTTTAGGGAAGCAATGTGTGCTGAAATCAAGGCAGCCCAATGGGATAATTACATCTGCAAAAGAAGCAGACGGAATAATTAGCACCTGGGAAAAAAGCAAGCATGGGATTCTGCTGGTGTGATCTGTGCTTGGATTAGAGACGAAGTTATCTTTCCTTAAGATTGAGTGCTTAATGAGCTGATTCCATGATAACTGTTCAATCACGTTGCCAATGCCTTTATTTTAATTTTATGAAAACAAAGCAGTGAATACACATTTCAATTACTTTCCACAGACATATTAATAAATCTGACAACATGCAAATTCCCATGTCAAAATAAGTCAATAAACTTTCCAAATAAGCACGGTGAAAAATGAGCGACTGTGTTTAATAGCATTCTTCAGCATAATAAGCAGAGCAATGAAAATTAAATGGCGCAGGCTATCAAAGCAATGCAAGAAATAAGGAGAGGGAAATGTATGGAGTGTGGCTGGCATAGTCTTTGGCCAATTTTCACATCTGCAGAATTGTCAGTCCAACCCTCTTCATCTACCCAAGAACACCAGACAATTCATGGCAGATCTACAAATAAACCTATGTAAAAATAGATGTATAATCAATGTAGTCAATTACCAACTTTATTTATATTATATAAATAAATGTATGTGTGACTTCTAATCACATTGTATATGTACAGGCAGAATTCATCTCAACATTTTGATTACTGTAAAAAACTCAGCACTGAAATCCTTTTTATAATAAATGGGATACAGGTATAGATCTGTTAATTGGAATGCTTGGGAACTGGGGTTTTCTTGACGTATGTTTCCATAATTAAGATTATCATTGCTTAAGTCTGCTAAAACTCAGCAGGATTGTTTTTCCACCAATACAGATTTGTGCAGCTAAGTTTGGATCAAGTACAAGGTACTGTTCTATTATTACAGACTAAGAGAAAAACAGAAAATTTGAATTATTTGCTCAAAATGTACTCTAGGGAAATGGCTCTACCATTATTTAGGTAACTGTTTCTAGATATGGGATCCCATACCTGTACAAGATACCATTATAGCAAAGCATGAGTGAGAACAGTTTCAAAAGAACTAAACAGCAACAATTCTGTTTATATTCCAAAACTGTGTGGAAAGCAGGCATATACTTAACCCAAAAGACTTATAACTGCGATTGTTGTAAAAGGTGATACTGCAATACAGTATATAAAAGTATGGTCACTGAAGAATACTTATGCAAACAGCATAGTACAGTTTTTTTTATTTCTTAAAGGAATTGTTCAGTATAAACATAACTGAACATAAAATATCGCCAGACGCCAGACTTGCCTTCACCACCTCAGACCTGGCGAAGTGCAATGGATTAGATAGGAGTTTGTCCTAAAAAATTAGAAATTTTTTCTAAGTCCCAAAAAAACGCTGGCGTCTTTTCCTTTTTACAAGGTGATAGGCTGAATAAAATCAGATTTTTTTTGGGGGGTACCCTCCTTCCCCCCTACATTTCCTGATATATGGCACCTAAACTATACTGTGGGCACATGTGTAGGGCAATATATAATTTTATTAAGGTTCCCTGTCCTTGTGTAGTGTAATATATTTGCTGTATGCAAATTACTGAATGCTAGCATAACTTCGAACTGCTGAACGTATTTTCGCTAGCGCAACTTCGCAAGCGTTCGGTAACCTGTGCACAACTTTGGATCTTCGTGAATTAGCGTTGTCCAGGTGAATTTACGCCTGGCGAAGTGTTGCGATGTGCGCGAAGCCAACGCTGGTGGATTTTCGGAGGTAAGTAAATTTGCCCCATAGCCTCATCGTCATTGCTAGTATTGCTCGACTGAGATCTATTTCTGCACATGCATCTAAATTATTCTCAGCAGGCTGTGTTTTACTGTGTCTTTAGCAACACCAACTTGTTTTGATTATTTTAGATATGGCAGGTGGTTAAAATGATAATATTCATCAACTTTTGTGACTATCGGTTATTCCCAAGTAGTTTTGTTGGATTGAGGTAGATTGTATGTGGCCAAATGTAACAGGCCAGTCCAATTAAATCAGATTGAGTGGTACCTATCCCACTTATAAATAAACATACAAGGAAACTCTATCAGGGAAATCTGCATTTACTTCCTACATAACAGGTCACAATGGATTTGTAGAGCTTAAAAGAAAATATCACCAGCTATGAAGTTTGCATAACCCCAAACTATGAGACAAGCTACAGACAAATCACTGGTTTTATTCTCTCGACAACATCAAATCTTTCCTCAGAAATAACAAAAACACAAGTTATCACAAGTACAATAATCACATGAAAAATGTATGAAAACAATGTATTTCGCTTGAAGACCTACAAATAGTTCAAAAGAGCTGTTGAGCTGCATTCGTTTAACAGACATAAAGGCATGAAACCATATTATTCTTTTGCACAACAAAACTTCAGAGGATTATTTGAATAAAAATATCTGCATGGGGAAAACTGACAATTTTATTTATCTAGAGGGTGCACATTGTGTTGCTCACCCTAATGTCCCAGCCCCAGGCACAGAGCCCTAGGGCATTGCTAGGCTAATCAAGGACAGAAATGAATGAGTTGCAGGAGATCTCTCAAAGACTTCTGAGGTGAGGAGATTACACCATATCCAGTATGAGCCTGAAGACTAAGGGTCATAGTTTGCAATTTAAAAAATTATATAAAAACAGACAAAGGGTTTGCTATTACTCATTGATAAATCCTTTTCTTGGAGTTCCATAACAGCAGCACACCTGATATAAGAAATGCTCCAGGTACATGTGATTGATGTTGACACATTTGCTCTATAGAGGCATCATTATACTGAGCCCAGAGGAACTCAGTGCTCTGGTAGCATAGGCAGAAACCTTGAATGGAACGGAGAGCATCCATTTTTTGCATGCCAGGTTTATGTTTTTTAATCTTGTCATCCATTACTGAAAGGATGATTAAGCTGGAGGTTAGAGGCTCTTTTTTGTCATCAGCCAGGAAATGTTTCTTTCCCCTGGCGATTTTATTTAATAGTTGAATCCAAGTCTGGGATGAAGAGAGAGGCTTCTTTAAAGTGCAGAACTAGTAGGTTGCCTTTGCATGCTGGATCGACTCTTCAGTGGCTCTGGTGTCGGACTGGCCCACAGGGATACCAGGTGTCAGTGGGCCCTTGTGCTGCTAAACTTTTGGCCTATTTCATGGCCATTCCCTATTTCTATGAGAGCAATAAGGCTAAATAGGTGGAATAATACATTATAGTATGTAAAGAAAACAGACTAGGAGAATAGTGGTTGAGTGAGGAGAGGAAGAAAATAGTACTGAGGGTGGGCCCCTGGTCTAAGGTTTTTTGGTGGAGCCCTGGTCTAATGCTGGCCATAGATGCAAAGATCCGATCGTACGAATCATCGTACGATCGGACTTTCCCATCTCCCGACCCACCACTAACCATTCAGATCAAAGTCTTACCAGTCAGATTAGTTAAAGAACAGATCAGCAATGTTCTGCCCCTGACAGCAATCGTACGATATCTATGTCCAACCAAAGCTAGTGACAGTCTCCCACTGAAACTCGTACGATCGGCAATACACGCAGAGATATTATCGGCAGCCGACAGAAATTTTCTAACCTGTCCGATCGACCAAACGACCGATCTCCGCCGAACGAAAAATGTCGGGACTCTCCACACATGTTCCGAAAATCGTACGAATCCTCGATTCGTACGACCAGATCTTTGCGTCTATGGCCAGCTTAAGGGTTTTTTTGGTGGGCCCCTGGTGTCCCAGTCCAACACTGCTCTGGAATAAAAACTTTGGCCAAAGGGTGTGGGTTGTCCATAAATGCACGATATAGGAAATTGATTTTCAATGGATTGTCAAGTCAAAAGTACTGGTATGGAAACCCTTATCTAGAAACCCATTATCCAAAAAGCTCTGAATTACGGAATGGCCATCTCCCATAGACTCCATTTTATCCAAATCCATTAAAAAAAAAATCCTTTTGCTTTATATTTACAAAACAGTTCCTTGTACTTGATCCAAACTAAGATATAATTAATTGTTAATTCTATTAGATTAATTTAATGTTTACATGATAGGTATGAAGATCCAAATTACAGAAAGATCCATTATCCAGAAAACCCCAGGTTCCGAGGATTCTGGATAACAGATCCCATCCTATATATTTAGATTTGTAAATAGGTATTTAACTTTATGCCAAATGTAGCACTTTTTGTAACATTGTTGTAAATATAGCCCTAAAACCATTAACATTATGGAATTCGGTGAATTGGGTGGCAGTGGGTGGCAGTGGGTTGAAGAATATAGCACAAGCCTAACAACATTAACTAGATCTTACACTTATTCCCCAATATCCCCATATGTAAGACACTAAGTTTGCCCAGATGCAGTGATATATAACAACCAATAAGATGCCTATTTTTTAACAGGTGGCCACGAAATGTTGCGAGCTGATTGCAGTTTGCACAGTAGCAAACTTTGCACCATTTATTACTTAACCTCTCTAGAGGCAAGTAATGATCACATGAAATATTTTTGAATTTTATGGACACAATATAATCCTCTTAGAGCTATGGATAACCAAGTATTCCAAAATTATATTATATATTTTCTCTATAACATCTAATATCTATATTATATATTATAGATAACCAATTAACCACATTGACTAAAATTGTCCACACCCACCTCTTTTTGAATCTTACGGAGTAACAGGATACTCTAGTTGGGGCTTACTATGTGGAGACATCGTCTTGTCTAATTATTCCTGGTTTATGGCTGGGATTTAAGAAAAAAATAAAAAAACAGACATAGACCCATGATCAACAGCAACAACATTGTGAAGAATGGCATTGAATCACTGTGCCTAGTGAGGTGGCAAAAACGTAAGCCAAGCTAGCTACGTTTTTTACAAGCTACGAATAGCAGTACCAGGTAAGCTGGATATGATACAGTCACAGTGTAATGAGAGATGAAAGGGGGGTCTTGGTGAATTAACCCCTCTGTGCACTACATTGCAAGCATGAGGTTAATCCTTCACATGATAGAGGCAGCTAGTTTCTGTGATGGTATACAATAGTTAACAGTTAGTGTAATGACCAAGAAATGGTATTTGGTTCTTATTTTGAGGCATCATTATAAAACTGTCAGCTCTGCCAGCAGGGACTGTCAGCCAGCAGCAATCTCCAGCTTTGTCTAGGCAGCTCTGATACTGGCAGGCAGGGATGGAACTAAGGGTAGGCAGCACAGGCATGTGTCGAGGGCATATAGTTGAGCACCCAAGACTGCAGGAAAAGTCCCAACAATCATGGTTGTCCCGCAAAAATCATGACAGTTAGGAGATAAGCCACAAGACCCATAGCAAGATCAAAGATACTTTATAGGAAAGGCTTACTTACATTCAATGTACTGAAAAGGCCTCTAACAAAGTTAGCTAGCCCAGGGAGAATGAGATAAATCTGGATACAATCTATGAATAAGAAACCTAATGCTTGGCAAAATACATTGCAGCACGATTTACGAACAATAAAAAAAGAAGAACCAGGCCCCAGTTCTGACTCACTATTATCATATGAAACCCTTATTAATCATGGATTGAAGCAGTGGGCTAGACATATGCTCATACACTGATTCACCACCTTCTCTGGCTGCCACCCAGCGTAGTTGGTACAACAGCCCACAGCAAAGTTGAGAATTGTTTCAGAGAAATCTTATACCAGCAAATGTATAGTCTCTTGCTTTATCTTTTTTTGATAGGCATCCTTTTTGAAAAGGACACAGAGTTCCAAAAGATAAAGAACGCCCTGGGAGAAGAATTGCAGGAGTTGCCGCTCAAGCAAACAGGTTTAATAGCTTCTATAGTTATTTTTTTTATTTTTTCACTCTATTGTAACATAGGACTCCAAAGTATAGCTTTTTTTATGCATGTTTCATGTACGGCTTTCAGGCTCCTATTTCAAATGCTTATTGTCCCCCAGTCATTATTCTCCTTGAATGCAAAAGGGCACAATACCAAAAATGGCACAGTACAAATTCTCATCTTCCATTTAATGGTGAGGTTACTTAAGCGTGTACCAGTATAATACCTCCACTGTGCTATTTTAATACAGTCATGTTTCACTCACCTAAAGCTCTTGTGTGACTGGGCTCAGCTGCGAAGAAACTGCCTGCCTTGTAATACATTCAAACATGGTTATAATCCACTGATTACAAAGTGCAAAACTAAGAAAATCAATAGAATTACTTTTCTGCCTTTCTAGCTGCTTACTTGAGATTTAATAGGCTTACATAACGCACTTCCATTTTCCTTACACTGCTAGATTTGATCCTAGCGCAGAAATGGGTTGTTCTATATATGTGAAACACAAGGATAATTCATCCAGCATTTTAGTCTCCCATAAGTGGGTTTCTTGTGATGAGCAGCTCAGACATGACAGTTTCCTAACAATATACAAGGTGCATAATCTGTAACAGGTATACAATAAAAAAAGCAAAAACCTTAAGAGTTATTTATCAAAGTTCGAATTTTAGAGCTTTATGAGGTTTTTTAGACCTCGAATGAACTCACAACTCGAATGGTTCTTAATTTAAGAAAAAACTCAAATGTAAAAAACTCGAATCAGTGAATTCGGGTAAATAACCCAAAAAATGTACGGAGTTTTCAGTGAACAACCCCCCAAATTGCTTGAATTGATCGAGTTTTTGGGCAAAACCCACCGAAAACATCATGAAGGCTATTAACATCTTCAAATGGTTCAACGGATCTCTGCCATTGAACCAGGAAAGTTAATATCTTAAAAACTACAGAAAAAAAATAATAAAAAAATGCCCATTGCAGTCTGGGTCCATGTTCAAAGTAATTACAGTTCCCCTTTAAACAAATATTACTACTTCCAGTCAACCAATAAAACACTACTTAACAATGTTACTTTAGTCAGTTTTACACTTTTTTGGTGGTGACATCTTCACAGTAAAACAAGCATTGCGCTCAGAAGTAAAATTATAAACTAAATAGGACATTACTAGAAAAGGCTGATTTAATCCTTAAGAAAAGAGGAGCATCCATTTCAACTGTTCTTTGATTTCTTCCTCTGTGAAAAATACAATTATTGCTTCACTGTAATCCCAATTCAACTTCAGGCCATTTTTATAAAAGTGTGTACAAATTGGAATTGAAGTACTCTAGCCATTGCTGCTTTAATGCCATGCTACACAGTGGAAAACCATTACTATTTATACAATTGTGTAATGATTTCATATGTAGCTGGCATATAAACAAGTATTAGCTTGAAAAAGCCATTTACAACTGATGTTGAATGCCAATTATTTTTATATCAGAAGTTCTTTCCTGAATTTGTCCCTTTTCTTCAGAGTTAAACCTGAGTGGGATAAAATAAAAGCTAATTTTGAAAGTTAGTTTAGCTTAATAGACTTGTCATTTAACACTCTGTATTGTAGTAAATCATAGGTAACGGAAATAGGGTTTCTGAAGATGCCATTTATTTTACACTGACTTTCAAACGATTTTATAAAATGACTTTAAAGGTAGAACTACACGGTGCGCTTCCAAGCATTCCGACGCGATGAGAGGAAATGCAGACGTCATGTCGGATCGCCGAATCTAATGTAAGTAATACAAATGTCGCACGTAGAAGCTAATTGCATCTGGTGCGACACGACTGTCGGATGCGAACGCTGCATGTTGCATATTCATCCAACAGTCGTGTCAGATGCAATCAGCTTCTACATGCGACATTTGTATTATTTACATTAGATTCGGCACATCCGGCATGACCCCTATGTTTCCTCTCATTGCGTCGGAACACACAGAATCACACTGTGTAGTTCTACCCTAGGTAATACAAATGTTGCATGTAGAAGCTGATTGCATCTTACACGACACAACTGTTGCATGCGAACGATGCATGTGGTGTCTTCATCAGTTGTGTTGTGTCGGATGCAATCAGCTTCTACATGCGACATTTGTATTACTTATAGTAGATTCGGAGCATCCACCGTAACGCCTGCGTTTCCTCTCATTGCGCTAGAATGCACAGAAGTGCACAGTGCAGTTCTACCCTAAAGGTTAAGCAAATAGTTGTCCGTCCGTTTTGATGTCATGTGATCTAGCTTGCTGTACCCATTTAATATTGTCATTATTATGGCATAGGGTGGGTACACCAGTGGGAGACATCCTTTGGTATGGACAAAGGCAAAACTATCATGGTTATATCAAAAAAGCCAAATTTATACTTACTATTTAATTAAAGCGTACAGTATATAACTTATAATAATAATAATAATAGGCACTTATGTGGAAACAGCAGCCTAAGTACGCCCCAAACCCCTTTTTTTTCTATTTTTGTCTTGTATAAAAGTGGAGGTTTGCTTATCTTCTGCCCATACAGCTGCTCCCTATTTGGCTAATTTTATACTATTTTTTAGACTCTTTTAAGGAACATCTGCAGTTTCCGACTCAAACACACTTACCCATTTGGCTTATGTGCCAATTATCTTTTATGCAGCTGAGTGCATTTGGCACTTGCCATTATTCTAATGTGCTCTTCACTAGTAACCAACAGAGAAAAGATGCTGCAATTCTTTCTGGGGCATATTGGGAATATTTACGTTAACAAATTGATATTTTAATATATCAGTTACGTACGTATATTTCTGCATTTCTACTACTAGATATTCCCTTTACAAGTAGAACCATAATCAAAGAACAAGTAATACAAGTCGCAAAGTTTGCCCAGATGTAGAAGCCCATAGCAAACAATAAGATGTTGGATTTTAAACAGGTGACAAGGGCCATTTTCATGAATGGGCAAAAGAGTAATTTGCTCACCAGGACAAACGGTCCAACATCTTAATTTTACAGAAGCACCCCTCACTATAATTAACTGGAGGAACTTGACAACATGATCATTTGTCTTTTTAGATTTTTTCACTATCATTTTATAATAGAAAATATGTTCACAATGGACCGTTTCCTTAGTGGAGACTTTTTTCCTATATACATTAAGGTTTATTCAGATGCATGGCTGCTGATGCATGCTGGCACACCTGATGACCATGTCTATTTTAGTAAGCAAAGACCTTTATTTTTCATTGTCTGTCTTAATATGTTGACTTTCACCTGCTTAAGGACAGTTCCACTACAATTTATTTGTGTCTTTGGGGGGGGCCACCAATAAGATCTTTGCCTTAAGCCCACTGGTACTTTAAAGCAGCCCTGAAACTAGTGGTTCACATTGTATCTTATTCTATACTTATCTTGCTTTAGATCCTGAGCCCAGGTTGCTGTATCAAATGGTTTACAAAAAAGTGCACAAGATCAAAAGAAATAAAAAAAAAACTTGTTCAGCATTTTAAAGATAAACAGGTACACATCAGTCCATACAGATAGTTGTATAGGTATGGGACCTGTTATCCAGAAACCTTGGGACCTGGTTTTTTTTCAGGATAATGGATCTTTCCGTAATTTGGATCTTCATACCTAAAATCTACTAAAAAAAATTATGTAAACATTAAATAAACCCTATAGGCTGGATTTGCTTCCAATAAGGAATAATTATATCAGTAGTGGAGGTAAAAGAGCCAATGAAGCATTGTAGCAAGATCAATGAGTAAATACCAACATGTTGGCTGCTGTAGTCATTATAAAATGAAAACAGTCAATAACAATAATAAGTCAATAACCTGTAATATGTTTATGTTAGCCAAACACAAAATGATAAGTTTGGAGGACAAATCTCAAGTCTCTTGGATGAGAACGTTTAGATGTAGGCAATATCCTACAGGCAACAGCTATCCTATTTTCCTTCCCACATTGGGCCCTTCTGAAATTAGGGATGCACTGAATCCAGGATTCAGTTTGGGATTTGGCCTATCTAAGCAGGATTTGGATTTGATTGAATCCAAGTGCCTGGCCGAGCTGAATTAAAATTCAATCACACAAACAAGAAGGTAAAATTTTTTGGGGGGGATTTGGCAGAATCTCTAAATAGTGTAATTTGGTGCCACCTCATGTGAAATAATATATGTTCACCTGAAAACATGTCCTTCAATTGTTTTTTTCCTATCCCAGAGACTTCTAAAACCGAGGTGGATATAATATTCTGCCAAGACATACCGGCAGTTTTATGACAAAGGGCAGTATCAGATGAGGGGCAGGACTGTAATATGATAAATGTTTTTTAGGAGTTCAGTGAAATGAACTTGCAGCAGGTTCAAGGCTGTGGCACAAACAACATGTATATACTGTAAATCCTAGTGGATCTTAGGGGGTTATTTATCAAAGTCCAAATTTATCTCAATATTTTTTGCTACAAACGTTTACTTTTTTACACTTATTTATTATTACATTTTCCCGGAAATTTGCTTTGCTTTTCATCGGATTTTCAAGATTTTTTCGTATTTTTCATCTGAAAACCCAGCGCACTTCAAAAAATCATTGGGACTTCTCCCATTGACTTATATGCAACCTCGACAGGTCTGAGATGCTGGATTTTCTGATTCAGACTTTTCCATCTTCGGGGGTTTAATAAATTCCCGACAAATTAGTGATTTTTTTAAAAGTCAGATTTTATTTAAAAAAAAAATCACAAATTTTTCGTGATTTTTGCATTCGGAGTTTAGCAAATAACCCCCTTAGCTTTTACAGTACTAACCATTTAAATAGATCCAAGCTTTAAAAGCTATATTCTGTCATTCTGACCTTAATAAAACACAAAGTCCCCGTAGATTTGCACAATGTTTCCAAAAGAAAAGAAAATCAAACTCAAATGAGACGAAGGTCACAGTCTCATTGCTAGTTGAATTCTAGTTCAGTCTCATTTAAAGCGTGCTATAACATAGGCAACAAAAGCCTTGGGATACTGGGTTAAGAGTAGTATCCTCACAAGTAGAACTGTCACAACTCAAGTTCAGAGCTATCCTTGCTTACAAACCTGTTAGGGGAAAAAATCAATATCTAATTCTGACGAGGCAGCTGCCTTCAGATAACTCAACACACATTCCTCCAGCCTGGATTTAATTCTGTGCTTAAATCCTGGACAATGCAGTAACACTTGATAACAATGTTTCCAGACAGTCATCAGGCAGTACAGTACTTTGTGAAAAGATTAATGGGATATTTATTCAAGAGGTACACCCATTTCTACAGCACATCTGTAGCGAGTCTAACATTTATCATGCTGTTTCCCTGAAGTCAAAAAAGAACTTCATTTAATCCACATTATACTCCATGAGTCCACCTGTGAATTGTATTATAGCAAATCCATAGACTATAATTTACTTTCCAATCATGGATCACTCAGGCTAGTTGTTTATTATGTCTGCCAACGGAAATGAAATGCCATGAAGTATTCAAGGAAACCTGTATGTCATTTACAATGGTTAAAATTTAAATGATGAAAGACAGACAAACTCCTGTGGAGATACACACTCCCCACAGCTAAATCTGCAGCCTAGCAGCTGTTTTGTTCATGTTTGGATTCTCATACCACAGTGATAAAGGGGGTGTCTGTGGAGAGCTTCCATGATCCCAGGTGTTTTTATATATTTGTTCCCCCCATTGCTCACTATTCCATTCAGTATAGTTTAGCATATTTCATTTGTATTAAAACGCTTGCAATGCGACCTGTTCTAATTATTTGATCAGCTAATTCAGATGATTAAATATGCCGGCTTTTGTTAATAAGTTCCTTTACATTTATTTTATATGGGGAAAGGTCATGTAAAAAAGACTAAAGTAAGACTGATTGAAGAAAGAAATTTTTTTGCAGGCATTTCATGGAGGTGTTCAAACATGGCTTATTTACTAATGTAATGTTGCTTTTGCTGGCATTAATGGTGGTACACATTGCTAGTTTCCATTGTAAGCCTACAAAATTCATGCACCTATTTATGGGATGCACCCCTTGTGTTATTGTTAACACATACAGAATATAATACAGGTATGGGACATGTTATCCAGAATGCTTGGGACCTGGGGTTTTTTGGATGACAGAAATTTTCTGAAATTTTAATCTTTGTCTACTAGAAAATCCTGTAAACATATAGGGGCAGATTCACTAACTTCGAGTGAAGGATTCGAAGTAAAAAAACTTTGAATTTCGAAGTTTTTTTTGGGCTACTTCGACCATCGAA
The DNA here is from genome assembly GCF_017654675.1 of Xenopus laevis. Classification (NCBI taxonomy): domain Eukaryota; kingdom Metazoa; phylum Chordata; class Amphibia; order Anura; family Pipidae; genus Xenopus; species Xenopus laevis. The sequence continues at coordinate 50,714,826 of NC_054385.1, forward strand.
TGGGCTACATCGACCTTCGACTACGACTTTGAATCAAAGTATTCGTAGTAAAAATCATTCGAATATTCGACCATTCGATAGTCGAAGTACTGTCTCTTTAAAAAAAACTTCGACCCCCTAGTTCGCCATCTAAAAGCTACCGAAGTCAATGTTAGCCTATGGGGAAGGTCCCCATAGGCTTGCCTAACTTTTTTTGATCGAAGGATATTCCTTCGATCGTTGGATTAAAATCCTTTGAATCGTTGGATTAAAATCCTTTGAATCGTTCGATTAAAATCCTTTGAATCGTTCGATTCGAAGGATTTTATCGTTCGGTCGAAGGAATTATCCTTCGATCGAACTATCTGTGCTAAATCCTTCGACTTCGATATTCGAAGTCGAAGGATTTTAATTCCTAGTCGATTATCGAGAGTTAATTAACCCTTAGTGAATCGGCCCCTAAATGAACTCAATAGGCTGGTTTTGTCTCCAATAAGGATTAATTATATCTTAGTTTGGATCAAGTACAAGATATTGTTTTATTATTACAGAGAAAAAGGAAATAATTTTGAAAAAAAATGGATTATTTGGAGTCTATGGGCATCTCGTAATTCGTATGCTTTCCGGATAATGGGTTTCCGTATAATGGATCCCTACCCTGGTAATTGTGTAACTATACACTGTAAAAATCATTAAAGTTAAGTCTGTTTTGCCTGTATAAGTCCAAATATTTTAGATCTTAAACTTCTTGTACCAGCCCAGGGGTTCGTTTGTACATCTCGGGGTACTCTTGGCTGTAGCCTAAGCAAGGAGTCATCAAAAGGGCTGCGGTGGCCTTGGGTTGGAACAGAAACCTAAAACATAAGGTATAACATATATATAAAGACTAATTATTTATGGAGTTATAGTTTACCTTTAAATCCTTAAAATATACTTTTACGTTAACCCTGTTTTTCATTTTTAATATTTAATTACTTGAATGAGTGCTACGCAAACAGCAAGAGACCAGTGGGCTATGATATTTCATAGTTTTCTCCTATAAAGATGCTACAACTTCTGCTGCTTGATGATACCTTCATGCACAACAGTATTCTTCCATCTTTCTCCCACAATCTCCACTCATCACCAAATTGCTAGATCCATTCATATAAGGGACTGTTCCTGTACATTATATTCAGCCAAAAACCCTAAATATTCAGTCTTAGTGCGGTACAGCATTTACACAGAATTATTATTGAATAACAGCAGTGCGGCTTTGGTGTCACAAAATAACTTTTTGCACAACTAAAAATGGGATTTTTTTTTCTGTTGTTAAATGCATTTCTAAATAGCTTTGTTGTTGTTTTTGTTTTTTTTTTCTTATTATTTGTTTCTTTGATTCCAAGTGTTATACAACACATTATTCTGACTGGAGCAGTGGCAAACAAAGTGTCCTTTATCAACTAGATTCAATGATGTGTTTGTGTTGGTTAAAATAACACACAAGGTGCATAATTTAAGGTAATATGCAATAACAGATATCAATGTCATTACATAGAAAAAAAAACAAGACCATTAGTGTGAATGTGTTTATATTTCCTCTACTGGTGAAATCTTTCACCTTTCTAGACTTTCCCCATTATTTCCACATCTTGCCATACATAAACAGACGGTCTATTAGTAAACTATAAACACAAACTAACCCTTGGAGCTAAAAGTAAACTAGGGTATAAACAAGGGTTAGAGAGGAGAGTCTCTGCAGTTGAATGGAGATGTTAATTAGCCAGTTTGCCAAAGGATTATACACATTTGCAAGTAATAGCTCATTAGCTTGAAATAGACACTGTTAATTATGACAAGGTCATCAAAGTAACATCATTCTAAACTGGAGAAGGAGATTTTTTTAAAACTGTTCCTAAAGGGGAACTTTCACGAATATTGAAATTTAACATAAGCTTTATCATACCGAAATAAGAAACTTTCTAAATATAATTAATTTTGTATTGTTTCTGAAATAATCAAGTTACTCTTTACTACTCTTTAAGCACCTGTCTCTTCATTCTTTCTTCATGCAGGAGTTGGGTGTCAGATTTTGATTCACAATTGGATCCAACATATCTTTATATCTTATCTTTAAGGAGCCCCCAAAGGCTGCAATAGACCTAACTGACTCCCAACTCCTACATGAAGAGAGACAGATGCTGAGAGTTAAGAGTAACTTAATTATTTCAGAAATGGGTCAGAATTTTTAATTGATTTTTTTAAAACAATTTCTTATTCCAGTATGACGAAGCTTATATTAGGGGGCAGATTTATTAAGGGTCGAATTGAAAATTAGAATTTATTATTTTTTTTTTTTATAGTCAAAACTCTCAAATTCGAATTGTGAATTATCCAAACTCGATTTGAGTTTTAATTCGAATTCGATTTTCAAGGCATCATACTCTGGCCCTTTAAGAACTCGAATTTGACTATTCGCCAAATAAAAACTGTCGACTTCATGTATAAGTCAGTAGGAGACGTCCAGGGACCAATTTAGACATGTTAGTATCCTCCCTGACACTCGATTTTTTTTTGGAGAAAAACCTAGCATCGAGTTTTGTAAAATTTGATTCAAATTCTATTCGAGTTTTTGAGTCGGTAAAATTCATCCAAGTTTTAGATATTAATTTTTTTTTTATAAATAACCCTCAGTCGAATCTTGAATATTTTTGAATTTAATAGAGTTTTAAAAACTCACATGTATTCAAAATTCGACCTTTAATAAATGTGCCTCTAAATGTTCGTTATTAAAGAGAGGTCTCCTTTAAGGAACAATTGTTTTGTTACCAGTTTCCATTTAGTAAGCACGACTAACAGTTATATAGTAAATAACAGAATATGGCCAATTTTTTTCATGATTTCAGCCCAGTTTCATTACTTACTGCCATCCCTCAACATGCAGTCAATTTAAAATCTCATAAACTTCTACAAATTAACAAGCGCTCTGCTTCTGAAAAATTGAGTATATGTCACCATTACATTTCCAATCAGCATCCATGCGGTGTCAGATTTCAAGTAGAGAACAGCAGTTTCAATACCTATCATTATAAATAATGAGTTTCATTATTATCACAAACATAGTGTGAAAGAAAACAAAGGATTATTTTGAATAATCATTATATAAAAATAATTTTTATGGAAAGATGTTAGTTTTCATTAACCTTCAGATTAGTAACTATATAAAATGCTGTTGGATTAAGTAATGGGAGCTGTGGGGACACCATCATCTGCCACTGCTATTTATTGACTTCAAACCCTTTCTTATTACACCCTATTCTACCTGTTGTCCCATAGCCACACTTTTTTGGGGACTATTATCCTAACTGCTAATATAGGTGCATTTCTCCTTTGTATATACTGTATGCTATTCCAGAGCCAAAAAACAATGTTTTCTTCAGCACACCACTTACTGTTTCAGGGTGCATCCACTCCCAAGCTGCCTCCAAGTCAGCCAAATTCCTTATCTTGAATAATAAGATATGAAGCACACCATCCTCAGGCTTTGCCTTTAAAACATTTTATTCCAGCAGAATTCACACACAAGCTTTCGGGGGAAAACCCCTTCCTCAGGTGCACCTGAGGAAGGGGTTTTCCCCCGAAAGCTTGTGTGTGAATTCTGCTGGAATAAAATGTTTTAAAGGCAAAGCCTGAGGATGGTGTGCTTCATATCCTGCTATTCCAGAGCCACAGTCTCTTCCCATCATTGCAATCTCTTCCCAGAAGCTATTATCCTCACTGCTACTATAGGCACCATCTCCCCCTACTATAACTGCTATCCCACAGTCACAGTCCCTTTCCAGAGGCTATTATCCCACTGCTATTATACGCACCATCTATCTCTACTATACCACAGCCCCTTCCCAGAGACTATTATCCCCAATTTTCCATTAGACACCATCTCTTCCTGATATACCTTCCATACCACAGCCACAGTCCCTTCCCAGAGACTATTATTCCCACTGATACTATAGGCACTATCTCTCCCTACTATACCTGCTATCCCACACTCACAGTCCCTTCCCAGAAACTATAATTCCCACTGATACTATAGGCACCATCTCTCCATACTATACCTGCTATCCCACAGCCACAGTCCCTTCCTAGAGGCTATATCCCCACTGCTACAATAGACACCATCTATCCCTACTATACCACAGCCACAATCCCCTACAAGAGTCTTTTATCCACACTACAACTATACGTGCCATCTCTCCTTACCATACCTACCATTCCACAGCCACAGTCTCCCCCCAAAGGCTATTATTCCACTCCTACTATAGGCAGAATCTCACCTTACTATACCAGCTTTCAGATGGTCCCAATTCCTTCCCAAATGGTATTATTCTCAATCCTACTATAGCCATCACCTCACCTTACTACTATGCTATGGTCACAATTCCTTCCCAGATGGTATTATGTTCATGGCTATGTCCACCATTTCACCCTACAGAGGTGTTAAGAGTTGTGGCCACCCCTTGGATTCCAAAATTAGCTCCCCTACTAAATATATAGCAGAGACAAAACACCGAAAGCATAGCTGTGCTAGCCATTCAGTAATAATTCCAAGAATACTGTATATAGGAATGGTCTCCACAGCCACTGGTGTTGGCCTTGCCATTCGGGAACCATTACCCTACTGTAATTACTATTAGGGATGTAGCGAACGGCGGAAAAAATGTTCGCGAACATATTCGCGAACTTGCGACAAAACATGCGAATAGTTCGCGAACGTCGCGAACCCCATAGACTTCAATGGGAAGGCGAATTTTAAAAGCTAGAAAAGACATTTCTGGCCAGAAAAATGATTTTAAAGTTGTTTAAAGGGTGCAACGACCTGGACAGTGGCATGCCAGAGGGGGATCAAGGGCAAAAATGTATCTGAAAAATCCATTGTTGACACAGCGCTGCGTTTTGTGCTGTAAAGGGCAGAAATCACACTACGTCACTCAGGTGATGTTTCTGGACACGGAATGTGAAAAAGCTCACACAGCTAGGTGGCACTTGGTTAAAGACTGGGCAAATAATGCCTGCAAGGGCAACGTATACACTACAGCCGTTGGATACGGAATATATTATTGCTGCTTGAAAAACGTCACTCGGGTGGTGTTTCTGGAGACGGTATTATTATTGATATTTAGACAGCTAGGTGGCAGTTGTTTGAAGAACAGATGCAGATGAGAGATCAGCAGCAGGACAGACAGCTGCCCACAGCAGCTACATACAGAGCACTGCAGTAGAAGGTAGATTACTAGCCAGCAAAGCTACCTAACCTAAAATGTCCCTCAAATCCCTGCAGAGTTCTGTCCCTACAATACAGAGCAGTATCAAGTAGATTACTAGCCAGCAAAGTTACTATCAACTGTCCCTCAAATCACTAACAGCTCTCTCCCTACACTAGCTCTTCCAAGCACACACAGGCAGAATGAAAAAACGCTGCAGGGCTTCAGTTTATATATGGAAGGGGAGTGGTCCAGGGGGTGTGGGGGTGGTCCAGGAGGGAGAGCTTCCTGATTGGCTGCCATGTATCTGCTGGTCTGGGGTGAGAGGGCAAAAATAAGCGCCAGCTAAGGCGAACCCAAATTGGCGAACGTCGCGCGACGTTCGCGAACATTCGCCGAACGCGAATAGTCGATGTTCGCGCGAATTAGTTCGCGGGCGAACAGTCCGCGACATCCCTAATTACTATCCCACAGCCACAGTCTCTATTATTCCCACTGTACAGTTAAGAGGTAAATATGTTGTACATTGCACATGTGTTGACCTGATGCAGCTACTTACACTCCTGAAAAACACCTTCAAAAACTTGCTGTTTTTTTTTATAAACCCTTTAGTATTTTTATGTTTTCATCTGATATATGTAAACCTTTTTTATATATTATTTTTAACTGAATATGGTAAGACTTTGTTTTGACAGGGAGTTTACTGTGGTTTGTGCTTCAGAATCCAGCACATTATGTGAAGATGATCTGAGATGACGGAGATGTAGCATTCCCAGAGTGCTGAAGTACACTGCCTGCTGCATGTATAATTCACATTGATAATTATGACAACAAGGACTTTTTCTGCTCTTTTTCAGACAGATGGTGAGTGGTGCATCAGAGTATTCATATGAAATGTGTGCCAAATCTGCAAGTAAATTGCCAAATAGGGTGTGAAACAGAGCAAGGCAGAAAGAGATTACAACCCCCACCCCCGTTTTTTTTTTTTTAAATAACAGTTCTATTTTGAAATATTGTTCACAGTAAATGAGAGCTTAAATAGCATCAAAATACATTTTATGTACTTTTCTTTAAAAAGTAGTATTACTTGCCTCAAAGGATGGCAATAGTTTCCCTCTGGCATGATGGTTGCATCTGAGCAGGCTGTCATCTTGGGGCCGATAAGGGAATTTAATTTTTTTTTTACTTTTTAAAAATACAAATGAAAATAATGTGCTGTAGAGCTTATGTCATATCTCGGATATGCTGAATGAATGATTCTTTATCAAACACATGGTTTGTCTAATTTTAAAAGCAAGACTGGTGGCACTGTTCTCTTGCTGCCAATGGAAACAAGTTGGATGTAAGATGTATTCATATAGTAGTATGTTTCACACATACAGTATATTTTCATGCTACTGTGTTTCCATTACTAGTGACCCTGTTTGGATACAAAACATTTTAACGGCCTTATTAATTATAGCTTGGTCAAGAAAATTCTAATTACTTTATTGCATCAGGGTTTGCTTCCATCTGGCATTCAAAAAGCTGATACCCAGAAATTAAAATTTATTACAATAAAGACTAATCTCCAGGTAAGAATGCCATATAAAATACAAGACAAAAACAGACAGGTATGTATGTTCAAGTTCAATAACTTCAACCAACACTCTCTTAAATATATTTCATGGTTTTCTAATACTGTACCACAGGTTCAAGTTAAAGTCAGCTCTAGTGTTAGCCACCATTTCCAATTTGTCCCTGTTCATCAGTTCTCTCTCTGCCATAATCACAATGGCACCTACCCCTCCCCTTCAAACCCTGCTTTTCTTAACTTTCCCTCCCAGATACTTCTAATAGAGGTGTTAATTCGTTAATCTCCAAGATAATCGAAAACAAACATTTAACAACTTTTAACCATCTATACTACCTTGCTACTCATCAAGCATGACCTTCTGGCTAGATTAACTTAGATAACTAAGACAACCAAACCCACAATGCAGAAGCATAACTCTAATAGTTAATGGGAAACCTTTGTTCAGTAGAAACATGCATTTCCAAAGACTTCCTTAAGAGATTGTGCCTCCAAAATCACTCTTCTAAACTCTCTTAATATTGCTATCTTGATATTGATATTATTGAGCACCAAGACAACCTTGTCACCAAAAGATGAAAAAAAGCCCACTGGAAATGCCCGCTATAAACAAATGGTCCTGTTCCCTTGTAATGGCTTTATTACACCAAGTACAATCCAAAATTTCTACTGAGTTTAACCTTGTTGAGGAGTACATATGCCAAATTACTTGCTGTAGATATTGTACAAGCTGGAGAGGATATATTGTGGATGACAGGTATATATCCCCATTCTTTAGGTTTTAAAATAATCCCTTTAAGAGACATCCATTTCAGAGGCACCATGGGGTTAACCAGCCAGAGGTGGGCTGGACATCCAAGGGGTGGTTAATGGAGGTGAGCAGCAGGTGAAGGGAGTGAGAAGGAATTCACGTGATGGTGATTTGCTGTTGACTTGGAAAGATTTGCTCAAAAGAAAAGGTCCTGCTGTTTTACTCCAGGCAGAGGGGACCCTGTATTGCTGAAGAGAAGCTACACATGGGAGCTGCCTGTCACCTGCTGAATTAACTGAGACCAGGGTGTTTGGGTCTGTGAGAGAGTAAGAGCTACATGTGGCACTGGCAGCTGCCTGGTAAATTTCACCTGCTAAATTCCCAGAGACCAGCCTGTTTTTGTCTCTTTGGGGTATTGGATGCTAGAACTGCCAAAGTAAGGAACATTCTGTTGTTTTGGACTTTTTGTTGCTGAATACAAGCTATTTTCTGTTGTCATTACTCGGCTGCTGTCGAAATTTGTGTAGAAAAACGGAGCACCATTGAGCCAGGATATCGAGTTAAAAAAATTCACAATTTATTTTATATTCATTAAAAATCACAGCAGCATATCTCCCATAGGGGCTGCCCGTGCATTTTGTGGTTCTCTCCCGCTTCATCAGAAGCTCATTACTCGGCTGCTGCAAAAGCTTATTTTAGTTGGAAAAATAAACGGACTGTGTTCCTTCACTATGGAGTGGCCTGAATTTATGGTGCAAATTCCATTGTTATCCCCCAAACTTCACAATATCTTAATGCTCTACATATGGATATTTGGGTATGGGTATTTGAATATGGGTTTTTTTGGTGCACTTTAAGAACTCTAGTTTTTGGATTGAAGTTTCTGTTTTGACCTTTCCTGACTTAATGGTGCTTGCCCAGACCTTGGACTGTCACATTTGTGCTGCCTGTCATACCTAGACCTGTTCAACCCTGACCTTGCATCATCCTCTGGTACTCAGGGCACTAAATAGTGCATGGGTCTATACAACCGACGGGATAGTTGTTTATCTTTCTAGAGGCAAACTTGAACCAAGGTGTCTGAGACAGTTAAATAATGCACTTTTCAATTTTTAACATTTATGTTTGTAAATGTTATTGAAGGAATAATGACAATTGTCTATCTAGCTCTTTAAAAATATTTCTTTACTTTAAACAAATTGCTGCATTATTTTGAACTGCAAGTAGGTTGTTAAACAGATGCTTTCCTTTCCACTGATAACATGCTATTAGCTAAGAAACGATCACACCTACCAAGATCTACAAAATCACTTATATTAGAATTCAGTCAAAGAGTCACCTTCATTACTCCTCCTTACCTTATGCCAATGTTTATCAGCAATACATCTCTATAAGTGGTTTTAAAATGTAATGCCCAGATATGTGGGAGAAAGCAACTGAAATAATAAAAACAGGTTTGATTATTCCTCATGATACAGATTTACAAATGTTTAGTTAAAAATTCCAAAATAATTATTTGGCCCACAAAAAGCATACTTAGTATGAACGTGCACTAAAAGCTCAGCAGCTCTATAACACTGTTGCTCCTTTATATAAAAGCAACAGCCTTTTTAAATGATTTTATTTGACCACCTCTTAGCTTGGACATATTTGCAGTTAAATTCAGACACAAGGCTGCTGGTCAAGAACTTTTATACAGGTCATGGAAGTCCAAAGTTACTTGTAATAAACACAGATATTTTACATTATTTGTTGCAACACACAAATTACATCACTAAGCACCGATTTACACAAAGATATATTTAATTTACATTATATTCATGGTGTATTATATACTGTATAGTGAATAATGTACCCCCTATTGTAAAACCTAATACCCTTATAATTTACAAGAGGGGGTAAATTATTTATTATAATACACAGTTCAGTGAGTTACGTGATGGAAATTACATCAATAAGCACTGATTATAACTGGTGACATCACTAAACTATAAATTATAAGGATATAATTTACTGGATATTCAAGGCTCCTTTTGTAGCACCCAGTCAGTTACCTTTTTGTCTAGAGTATTCCTTTTTGGTCTACAACAATTTCTTTTTGTTTTGGATGCCTTTGTCATGATGTTTAAAGATCCAGATGGCCCACAAATGTAATTAATTTAGCTTTGGATAACTATATGTATTCATATCTATACTTACTCTGGGGGTCATTCTCTAGATTTGAGTATAAGAAACATTGCAAAAAACACTGTTTAACTGCAATTAATATATAATTTAAATCAGATAAATAAAGCCTTTTCATGAAATACATACTTTTCTAGTGCTATGTGCCTTTTGGATGATTCCAAATTGAAAACTGCTATTTACTGAGCTCCATCGTTTGGCCTAAATGAGGCACTGTGCTCACACACAAACCAATGGCGTGCATACTTGCTAACACTTTTACTCATACACATCTTTTATTATTACAGTTAGAGCTGCATCATTTCCTGTCAAGCAATCTCTCAGGAGCACACAGTCCATCACAAAATGGTGGCTCAAGGAAAAATATGCAAAATTGCAATATTTACAAAGCCCGCTCACAGCCAATTCCAGTAAGAGAGGGACTGCCATTTATTTAAAGTGCACATAAAGACACCAGCCACAATATTTCAGAGTAATAAATAGTAATATATATATAAGATCCTAGTAATAATAATAAATAATATCCTGCCTCAAATGCTGCTATTAATAGAGGGAGCTTTAATGGTGCAACTGCTTTCTTATGATGTTATTAAACTGTAGATTGTAAATTTTAAAAAATGTCAACAAAGTTTATAATATAAGTATATGAAAGTTGTACTTATATATGTACTTAGAGCTGGCATAGAGGCCTTGTAAAGGTTACTTTGTGTTGCACAAATTTTGGGGTCAATATAAACTTTTTTCTTGTCTGTTACCCACTCAACAATCTGTCTTGAAGGCCCTCCTATTTTATCCTCAGGTGCCGATCTCTGCATGCTCTTCACAGCACACAGACACTTTTTAACTTTCAAATGCTCCAGCCAGCAATAGAGAACATTATGAGAGAGAAGTGATGATCCACTGGAAGTAACTCAGCTGCCAGACTGAAACTGTCTCTGGAAAGCTTTAGTGCCAAACACAAAGTAACGATGAGCTATTTCACTGCAGGTAAGCTGCACATTATGGGAACATTCAGAGACCCATGAGACATGCAGCATGTTTAAAGTAGATTTGACTATCATTCTATAAAAGAATTTGAGGAAGTAATTTTCTTGTTTAAAAAAAAAATTAATCCACCACAAACAACCATCACTCTTATATTCCTTAATAAGTCATTTTACAAAACATGCGGTTAACTGGATGTTTTCTTAATGTATTTGAAAAATATGTGGATACAACAAAACATTTCCTTGCCTTTGTGGAGCTCCAGGTGCTTATAGCATTAAGGGGCTTGAGCAGCTAGAGAATCTGAGGCACTGGATACTGTAGTTTAATATTATGACTCACCAGTAACCAGCTCATACTAAAAAAGCTGATAAAGAACTACTGACTGCTGTGAACTGAAGCATTAGGTAGTAAAAGTCTAATGTTGCTGACTAATCTTAAGTACTTCTGAGCTGAATAAATGAGGTGCATGTCTGCTGATGCTTTCCATTAAAACAAAACTGTGTTTTAAAGAACTCCTGGCACATTTCACTTCCATGATACTCGCAAGTGGTCCAACACAGACATTTACTAAAAAGAGGTAATTTTATCTCCTGGGCAGGGTGTAAAGTGCAAAAAAAACAGATGCAATGCACCTATTTTTTACATCTCTATACACACTGCTTTCTGCTATTGCAACATTTCCACTGGTCTTTGCACCCCATTTTGGATTAGTAGTAAGGGCAGGGATGGCTTGTGCCTCCTTGCACTCAATGCAGCTATTCTCCCAGGCATAAGTCCTGCATAAATTCATGCACTCTAAGGGGTGCACTATTGCAACCACTAGTATTGCAATTTTTGAGATAGCTGACAATATTTATGCAAACCTAAAAGTTAGCTCCTGTTTTCTGTGTTGCTTCCATGTAAGCAAAACTAACCTCCTCAGGACAACCTAAACATAAGTTATAATACTTTTTTTTGTTTGCAAGCTTGTAGTTGAGCAGCAATAATAATATTTTCAAATAAAGGACAAGTAAAGTTCAGTGTAATTTCGCTTCTCTTTCAGGCTCAGTTGTGATTGTACCCCCTGCACCCAGGTAGTTACACAACTGCATGCATCCAGTACAAACCAGTGCAGGTGGTGTGGTAGCTCCTCACTCCGCAGTCCAAAAAAGAGGAGCTTGGGGCAATAGGTTACAGATTTTGCTCACTTGGGTATGCCTACCAAATTGCCACCAATCATTTTAACTTTCCTTATCCTTTAAACAAGTATTCCCCCATTACAATCAACAGTGAACACTTGCCATGTTAAACACATCACATCTGTCCACCAGGCAATTTTTTCACCTTGGCTATACATTGTTTGGCACAGACTTTTATAAGTTTGCAAATACTTTTGTAACTTTACTTTGAATGTGATAATAGGGGAACACACATATTTCCAAAAAAAAAAAAAAAACAATTAGCGAATTGACAGCAGTTTGGTAAACTGCCATAAAAAGAATCCAGCCATGGGCGTAGTTGTAGAGGAAGCAGACCCTGAGGCTGCAGGGTGGCCCAGGGGGTATAGGGGGCTCATGAGGCCCTAATTAATGAGTAATTTTAATACATATTGTTAAAACAGGACAACCTCTGGATTTTGGGGAGCCTAAAATAATTTTGCTCTGGGGTCCAGTAACATCTAGTTATGCCACTGAATCCATCAATTTTCTAAAAAATATTGGTAGTAAACAAACCCCTTAGAGTCTCTACCACCTAGAGAAACATTTGCTATGAAGTTCAGGTATAGTTTAATAACTTGAAGTCAGCAGGACAAAAAAGTGTTTGGCTAATCTTATAACCAGAGCACTGTTCTTTTAAAAACATGATTCTTTTCTATATGTAAGTCAAGACACAGCATATACTGTACATCTATTCCCAGCAGAAGACACAAATATAAATTCACACATTACATAACATCTGTTATAAAGAATATGTTTTTGTTTCAACTAAGTATCTTCATTAAAACAAGTTTGTTGATAGAAAAGCTTATGCCTCAGGCCAAGATGGAAGCATCGCTGATATTTATATGATTTGTGGGCTTGGGGAATAAGTTATAAGACAGAATCAGGCTGAGATAATATAACATTTCATTCAGTTTAATACAGTTAAGCTCAATGCCATCTTATCTCATCAGCATTATGATTGGTGTACAATGAATTTAAGTGCAGTTTTGTTATTGAAAAGAGATGCAGCAGCCCAAACAAAACACTGTGGCAAACATCTGCAGAAAAGCTCTCTAAATCTTTAAATAACGGATGCAGAAAGCATCTACTAAAATTTGTTTCACTGCTAACTTGGAACAGAATAATAAGAATCCCATCATGTGAGAGTCCATAGACTGATTATGTAACTGAAGCAGAAAATCTTTCAAAAGAAATTCCTTTCCCCAAGGACCATATCATTTATGTTCATCCTTTTATCTGTTGTAGGGGATTACTTCAAGCAAAGAAAACAGTATTAAGTCTCTTTATATTTTTCCCTGCCACAGCTTCAGTAATGTTTGAATTGCTAAATTTAAGTACAGTGAAATAAAGGCAAAGTGAAAGAGCTATGTACCAAAAGGTGCAAAAGTGCTGTCCTGCACAAAATGAAAAAAAAGCTTCGGGATGGCATTCAGTATGGGCCTTGCTCATCTAACTGGCAGCTGCTCAGTTCAGTGTGAGTAGTGATTCAGTTTGCATCATTACAGGAGTATTTTGCCTTCTTGCCTTGGGCCCAATGATACCCAACACAATGATCATCATCTGCTTAATTGGTGCCAAGAAAGCTTCTCCGTTTGAAGATTTTTAATAAACTTAGGCATCTAGTATAATATGAACAACTCCATGGAAAGAAAATTGTGTTTGCCACACATTAAACAAACAAAGCCCTTCTCCAAAGTTATTTCTTGCCATGTCCAACAGGCATCTCACAGCATACTAAACTGCAGTGACATGTGATCTTCCAAAAATGCTTTAAGGGGAATTGAATTTGCAAGCACATTGACTTCACTGTGCTTGAAACAGAAAAGAATCATTTACTGTTAAGGGGATCTCTTGTACTCTTGTACCGTACATTATATGTAACATACATTAATTACAATTTTCAATGGTTTGTTAATGTTATTGTCAATGTAATTGCTATAAAATGCAGTATCTGGCTAGCTTCTGAAACAATGAATCAGATGGCAACTAATTTATTGTCCTGAGGAACTCGCTTCTGCTACATTGTTCCTTGAGTTAGAAATGGGTGCCATGCATAGAATTAAAAGGGATAAATAAATACTGCATAATAATAACATAATAAATATATATTCGATTGTTACTTAGCATTACACTTTCTTTCATTATGCAAACTGTATTTGAATAGATACCTCCCCTGAAGAAACACTTTAGAGTCCATATGTTAGCACTTGTACCCCTATGCCTAGGCACAGTACAATCAAGTCCTGTTCTTAAAGAACATGTAAACACTCACAAAAAATGTAATCATTGAACAGGCTCTTTGAACTATAAATACATGCCACTCTGGTTGTTCAAAGGTTAGCAGTAAAGCTGCAGCATCCACTTAATCACTTGGGGTTCCTTCTCCTCCGATAAACCATTTGGACCCTTTACCTTGGAACTTACTTTGAGCATGCTCAGTTCTTCTTAACTTAACTAAACATGCCCTTCATTTTAGCAGCCAATGAAAAGATGGCATTGCGGGTTCCCATAGAAACTCTGCTTTAGCTGTCTACACATTTTTGTTCTTAGCTCCTCTCCTGAGCTCAGCTTAACCAGTACAGTGCTCAATCTGAGGAGAACTTTTTATCAAAATGAGTTCTGCCGGTGTAAACCCTGAAAGTGTAACTGAAGTTGTGTCAGATGGAAAATGGCACCAGGTGAAAGCTGATATTTGTTTAAGGAAAATGTGATGGTGCTGGCAAACAGTATGATAAAAACCTGCTGGAAAAGAATGTGGGAAGTGAGTTCTCTTATGTTATGCACTAACATTGACGTATGGCGTTATAACATATCGTTTACAGGTGAGCTGTGGACTGCAGTTTGGCTCTTTTTATCATCTATACTGTATATCATGAAAGAAAGACAAATCTTATAGAGATTACATATGGTTTAAATATTTGGCCAGCTGAGTAAAGCAATTTTGGAAACTACAAACATATTAGGTGTTTTCCCCAGGAAGAAAAAAAGTAGGAAGCCCTGTGGCATTCATTCAAGCACAATAAGAAAAGCCAAGTCTCTCTCTCTCTCTCTCTTCGCCTTCATGCAAATTATTTTTCAGCTACAGCATAATGTTTTGTGCAGCCTCCATTTATGTAAAAGATACATTTAGTGTAAATGCAAATGATATTGTTAATTCTTTTCTACACTCAAAACCAGATATATGAAAGGCATATCCCTTTCCAAAGTAATCAAAAAGCTGCAATAGACGTCATTTACATATAAAAGGCAGCTAAATACAGCGCAGCTTTGAATCATTTTAATATGGTACGCAGGGGATTAGAGAAGAGAATTAAAGTGCCTTATGCCTTATGTTCCCAAGTGTCAAATGGAAAGCAATAACAGACAGAACAAAATTATTTCTGGGAGTCTATGCTTAGTTTAAAAATCATCTACCAATTTCTTTCTCTGCATAGGTCTAAACAAGGATATCACTGTCTTTATGACACATTCCATTGGTTGGTTTGTAAATGCTTTACTTTTAGCCAGTCTTTTCATAGGCTAGTAGCCTATGATTAAGTGCCCAAAAGGCACGAAACGCGTAAGGCATTTGGGATGTTGCTGTTCTAAATAAATACATTTTTTAACTACATTGTGGAGAGTGATCCAGTTTGTGCCAACCTTTTTCATTTGAGCTTCAGAATTACTTACAAAGGGAGGAAAAGACATTTAACTGATGATATGTTGCAGACCATTAAGTACACTGGGCTTTTTAACATTTGAAAACACACAGGGGCACATTTACTTAGCGCGAGTGAAGGATTAGAATAAAAAATACTTCGAATTTCGAAAGTATTTTTTTGGCTACTTCGACCATCGAATTGGCTACTTTGACCTTCGACTACAACTTCGATTCGAACTAAAAATTGTTCGACTATTCGATAGTCGAAGTACTGACTCTTTAAAAAAAACTTCGACCACCTACTTCGCCACCTAAAACCTACCAAGGTACAATGTTAGCCTATGGGGAAGGTCCCCAAAGGCTAAGTATTTTTTTATCGAAAGAAAATTGCGGTAAATCCTTCGACTTTACTTTGATGGTCGAATATCGAGGGTTGATTAACCCTCGATATTCAACCAATAGTAAATGTGCCCCATCGTGTAATACATTGAGTGAGATTTGAGTGTTGAGAGTTTATTTTCATATTTCTACGTACTAGAGATCTGCACAGGGATTTTTTTTGGGCCAACTCAAACACTTTCGCCTGCAATCCGACCTCGGCTAATTCTCGAAGCACTCATGTCCACTGATTAGCTCAAATTTGCAAAAGGAGCTAAAATATTCATTCTTTTGTAACTTTGCATTTTTTTGCCACCAGCAGCCTATGCAGAGTACCTGTAAACTGCCTGAATTTTGACCTCTTTGAGGGTTATCTGTAGATTCACACATCATTCAGACACCCATTTACTTTAATGCATTTGGACAGAATTATTTTGGCGTCGAAATTGGCATGTGTCAAAATAATTTTGACGCCCATTGACTTCAATGCATTTCCCAAATTTTTCCGCTAAGCAAACAGGACAAATTCTCACCACTATTGAGGATATGAAAATTTAGAGCAAGTTTAACAACAGGGTTTCATAAAAGGCTGAAACTGCAAGGCACCCAAATCTTAACATACACCAGGGAAACCATTGTTTGTCTTTTCTTAAAAATTAAGGTACGGTATCCTGTCCCTTTAAATAGCCTTTTCATTGAATGTTATTAGGCATAGCTGGCTTTTTGCTACCCTTGGGTGCTTAAATAGCTAGTCAGTCAATGTATAATGAAATAAGAATTCCTGTTTGCTTTGAATCAAATTGCCGAGCAGTAACATTACTCAGCAATTCAGTAGGTTTATTCTTCATTAACTTCTCTTGCCAAATACTTGTCGAAATGACTCACATCGGGCCAAATTGAATACCACCCAAAATGTGGAAGAGCACCGTAGTGAATTGGCACACTCTTTTTTCTAACCATTGCAATTAGTCATTAAAGCATTTCCAATATTTCATTTTACTTCCAACATGTAAAATCTATTTGTTTATCTTATTTCCCAGTGGAATCCTGTTGATAGAGAAGGCGGCTATTCCAGCTTGCACTAAACCATGGGAAAACAGTATACCACAATTGATATATTAGGGCTTAATTACTTTGAATATTTAGTCTCTGAACAAACAGGGCATTTTGGCATCATACACTGGCACTAAGCACTCTTAAAATGATAATTATTAACATTGACATAGCCCTTGCTAGGTTTTACAGTTTCTAAGGTCAGTTTAATATGTAAAAAAAAAAATCATTGCATATAGGCATATTGGTTAATTTTAAAAGGAACAAATCCTGTGTTTCCTGATATTGCAAGTGGATCAACAGAGCAGAAAATATTCCTTAATTGAGGCTGGAATTTTAATAAAGTTACTGATAGTCTAAGGGGCAATTTCCTAACCGGCGAAAATTCGCCAGCGACGGCTTTGCAGCGATCGCAACACTTTGCTAGGCGTAAATTCGGTAGGACAATGCCAATTCACTAATGTGCGAAGTTGCATCCAAAATTTTACGGACCTTTGCAGGCTAAAGGAGAAGATGCCAGCGTTTTTTGGGACTTAGAAAAATTTTGCACTAAAAGTTGAGGAAGTCTTATGCACTCCATTGCACTTCGCCTGGTCTGAGCTGGCGATGGCAACTCTGGCAAATGAGGTAACGTTCAGTAAAATCTGCATTTTAGTGAATTTGTATTCGCCAGAGCAAAAATTCACCTGGCTTTAGAGTGCGAAGCAATGCTACCGTCTAACTCCTTCGTTAGCAAAGTGACACCTGCGCCTGTTAGGAAATTGGCGAAGTTCCGAATTGGCGAATTTTCGCTAGTGTTAGTCACTTTGCCCTTTAGGGAATCTGCCCTAAGTATCAGTAAACTCTCAGTAAATTGGAAGAGAATTTATGAACCATAGAACACACTTATTATGTTCAGGGTTTAGCCTGAATCCCACTAATCCAGGCAAATATCATAAAATTGATCATTCAGCTCTGGTCATAAATCTGAACAGTTGCATAACTTTATTTCCTCCAAAAGAGTCGAAACCATTCTGGCATGTTGCTAATGGTCCATGGTCTCCAGTGCAAAATATAAAGCATTGCCCCACTATTAATGTCTACACACCTATATCCCTAGTAATGACAGTCGAAATCCTACACTCATTCACTGATATACTTCATCTGCTGCACTTGGCAAAATAAGCTGCATTATTTGGCCCTATAGGGTCCCTTTCTCTCCCTTTCCCCGAAAATCAAGAAATTACAAGTATTCCAGATAAAAGATCCCATACCTATAGTATAACTACCTTTTATTGAGCCCACCATTTATAATTTAGAAGGTTGGCTCCATTATACTGTACATTATACTGAGCCAAAGTCCTATGTTAGTCACAGACATGTTTGTTTCCCCTCAGTTTGATGACTTATTTGACATACTGTATGTCCATATAACACTGACCTAAAGCACTTTTGTTTTTAATTATTCTTTACCTTATTCTCTTTCATTTTCTTCAATGGGGAGGGGACACAACCTAGATGTATAATAAAGAACAGCACAAAACCTTCTCATAAGGTAATATAGTAATTCTATTATATCACAACTATTTACTATTTATTCTCAGCACAGTGTTGCCTATAACATTACATTTTATTTCACTATTGTTGGCTGTTAAACATAATGAATCCATATTACAAAATATTTATCAGAAAACCATTGAAACTATGCTTTTAGGGTGCTTTAGCTCAGCTAGATAAAGTAATACAATTTGTGAATATGCAGAGAATATTAGCAGTTATTGGAAAAGTAATATCTTTGTATCTACGTTTTAGCATATATATTGTAAAGAGTGTTGCCAAATGTAATTACATTATAAAAAATGTAATATTTAAGATTAATTACCTATTAAAGTATGGAATAAAAGATCAAGTTTTAAATGTTAATATTGTCATTTTTGTGAAGCTCTAAAACAAAACACTATTCATGGACCAAAAGGGAACAGACTAGAGAAACAGGTGGTCTATTATAGTGTCCATTAAGCAAAAGATTTATACAATAGAAATCCATCTTGAGGCAATTAGAGGAATCATTTTTTTTTTCTTTTATGGTTTAATTGAAAACGTCAGGAAATAAAGCAATTATAAAGTAACTATATGAGCATTTCTCTATCACAGCTGAAAACATGAGGACTCTTCAACTGTTGCTAACAATCTGGCTTTCTTGCCTTTAAATATTGCATGGGTAGGAACAAATCTGCAGATGTAAGATATAAAAATGTTTTTGGAAGAAGCTTATATTATTTGTGCAGTGTACAGTATGGGCGTTTGTATATACCGTGGGTGCATGAAACAAAGTTGGGATCCATAGTATCCAGGACAACCTTTAAAAAAGTACTTTATAATTGTTGCACGCTGCTCATCTTTACCTCTGGTTCTTTGCCCTCAATCCTTGCTTACACTACATACAGATGGAACAGGCTGTACTTTATAAAGCCATCTAGAAATCCCCTCCAGACCCATTTTCCCAGTGAAATGTAAGATGAGCTATTACTATATCCTACTAGGTGTACTGTATGTCCTTCTTCTATTAATCAGTAAAGGAGAATATATTTTCAAAGCACAGTTCCTTTTAAATACATTAGATGGTAAATTAATATATAAACTCCAGTATGTAGCAAGATTTATATCGAAGTAGAACCCAAACGGATAAATCCATACATACATACCTTTCTATACTGACCAATCACAAAACTGCTGTTTTTTACATCTCTCTAGATCTATATACCTTCATGCAGGTTGGAAGCTATTTAGTATAACACTGTCCCTTGATTTTAGTTATCAGGTACACCACCATACCAAATACAATACTATAAGTGCAGCACTAGTTATTTTGTATATTTTTTTTATAATGTATTGGAGTGTGCTTAGTAAGCAAATGGCACTACAGTATCCCCTTCTTATTGATTGGGTACTTCAGTTAAGGAGCATTTCAATGCAATATAAAACCATGAAATTCAGCTGCTTGCTAAGTCATTCAGCAACTGCTCAAATAGAATAGTAATACTTGAACATAAACTGAAATTATGGTAGATTCTAATACTTAAAAAAATAATGTATTAACTTTAAGAACACTGGAAACAGATGTCATAAACTTCCTATTTTGTTCAAGTACAAGTAAAAAGTACAATACTTTTTTCATTTACATAATTTTGCATTTTTTATTTTCTGGAATGATTATTTTCTGAAATGTGCATCTCTCAAACTATACATATTCTGAGAAAAAAATGGTTACAGCGTGTTAAGTTTTTGGGTGATATCTGGTTTCTTATTCTTCAAAAATATATTACGGTAATACATAGTAGCTTACTAAAATAGTATTACTATTTGATTTGCTCCAAAAACAAGCTATTAAGGCCCTGAATGATCAGCCTTTATAATATTGCTCTACGTGATTATTTCCCATAAGAAAACACAACAATGTTTACAGCACCTGCATAAATGTTATGGATTACATTATCCAGCATCAGCCAAAAAAGAAGGAGGTTGGGAATTATGCTCTTTTATAGCAAACTCCTCTTCATCAGTCTTTCACAATTTTGTTTTTACTTGCATAGCTAAGCAATCTATAGAGCATACAAGCTTGTATAACTTGTAAAAACTAAGGATCGGGACAATGTAAAGTATATGTATGCATATACTATTTATTGTAGGGAAAGTTTGCTTTTTATATTAGAAAGTTAAAAGGAACACAAAAGTCTATAATATGTATGCTAACCTTGACCAAAGCAATACCATGCAGCAAACACTCAGGATATGGATTTTTTAATGTGGGTTTGTAGCACCAGGACTTTAACCTTAGACATTTTATCCTGTTCTTGAATTTGATCTAACCAGCCAAGGGACCGGACTGTGTCATATGTGCAACAAAATCAGATAAATTGAAACTGACAAAGCAAGATGATTTGGAAAGTTTACCAAGTTCAAATAAAGTGCATTTTATACTTCATTTCAACAGCTGCGGATATCCAAAATGTCACGGCAATCTGTTTAAAAACTATAGTCGAGAAGTAACCCTTTATAAATAAAGTTTGCAATGTTACATATTTCAGTGCACCTCTGTTTCTTGGTAACTTTGTGTATATTAAAAAAACATAATTGCCACAATAAGGGTCCTATGTAAAAAAAAAATAGCCATTTTTTATACCCCGGAGCTGCTATAAATTAGAAACTGAAAATATATCAGCTAAAACCTGTCGAGGCCATGTAGAAGCTAATTTTTACATTTTCTAAGAAGTGAGTGCGCTACCCTCTTTTATAGACAACAGGTTCGCTTATACTCTCAAAATATAAAATGTACCAATATATCTAAAAGAGAGAGTTAAACAGCGCTCCTTTTAAACCCTTTCAATGCTTCATACATATATAAAAGTTACTTGCTAGATGTTTAATAGTCCCCACAGTTCTCTTGTCACTTATGTGTGCATGAGATATCCAATATGTTGGAGACTCTTCCAGATGAACACAAAGTATAAGTGCAGTGGTGGGTGAGTAAGTCCTGCTCCTCCACTTTTAATCCCTCCAAAACAAAATCACATGGAGTTCATATCGCAGCTGGAGAAAATCCACGCTGTATAAGTTACCAGTAGTATCACTCTCCTTCAAACACAGATCAGTAGCTTGCTTGTGTTTGAAGGAGAGTGATACTGCTGGTAAATTTTACAACGTGGTTTTTCTCCAGACTCAAAGTAAATTGCTTAATAGCATGCAGGGGTGATTATAAGAAGTCTGCTGCGCTATGAACTCTATATGATTTTGTTTTGGAGGGATTACAAGTGGGGGAGCAGGACTTACTCACTCACCCACTTATACTTTGTGTTCATCTTGAAGAGACTCCAACATATTGGATATCTCGCACACACATAAGTGACAATAGAACTGTGGGAACTTTTAACATCTAACAAGTAACTTTAATATATGTATGAAGCATAGTGGTTTATAGACGACAGCCTGGAAAAAATACAATTGAGCTGTCAAACTTGAAAAATGTGTATGATTCGAATTGTCGCACGATTGTGTCAGACTTTTCTCACACTGACGTTTTCGAGCAGATTTTTTGATAAATGAGTTAAATTCGTAGATGGGAATTAGGTTGACTTTGTTTTATAAAAAATGAGATACTGTAAATTAGAGTTTTAGTAAATACCACCTTAAATGTTTAATAAACAAATGGGCATTTCTGTAAATGCTGCCATGTGAAAAAGTAAGTGCACCCCATGAAATCTTTTCTTTTCCAACATATGTGGACTTATCAATATTTGATCTCCATTCAGACATTATATAAAGGTGATGTAAACGAACACATATTAGGTAAATTTAACGTTGCAGTTATTCATTCAACAAAAATGAACAAATATGACATTATTGTCTAAACACATCTTTGATTCTAGAACCTGTTATTTCCCATGTTGGCAACTGTCTAGCACTCTCCGACGTCAAATTTTTCCCCCACTCCTCCCTGCTATTGTTGAAGTGTGTGGTATCAACATGCTAAGATTGAAGCCTTTTGAAAAAAGCTTATAGATACATATGAGTCTGGGAATTGAAAGTATTGCCAAACAAGTGGACATAAAACATTCCACTGTTCAGAAGACCACCTGCAAGTATAAAATATTCTGCCCAGGCTGGGCCATCCCAGCAAGTTCTGTCCAAGAGAAAGGTTTCAACCTTTCTATCAGAGGAACATCATGGCAAGCTTAAAGTTTTCATAAAAACCTAAGCAAAACACAGATTTCTGGAACAATGTGATCTAGATAGACAAGGTAAAGATAAAGTTATTTAACCACAGTACCAGAATATATGTTTGCTTTCACCAGAAGCACCTGATACTAGCTGTAAAGCATGGGGTGAAAAACCCATACACTTAAGACACAACAGTCTAGAAGTAAATAAATGTTCTGTAAAACATTCTGCCCCAAGTCTGTCCATAGGCTCCACAAGCTTTCATTATGCAATCAAAAATAACTCGACAATATATAAGTAGTCAAACTCTACCAAAACATACCAATAGACATATTCTGCTTGATTGTGGTAAACTAAGTATAGGAACATTTGCTCGCTACAAAAAAATCTGCACACTATGGCACAACTCCCCTCCTAGGGTAATCAACCACCTGTAAAACTAACTATTCCATCTAGGATGGTGAATGTGCTATTCATTTCAGGTGTGTACTTGCTTAGGTCATTTATTTATTTATATGTATAAAAGTGTAACATTTGGGCAGGTTATGTGGTATCTTTTAGAGAAACTTGAAATGTTTATATAAGGGATGCACCGAATCCACTATTTTGGATTCGGCCAAACCCACGAATCCTTTGCGAAAGATTCGGCCGAACACTGAACTGAATCCGACAAGGGGCAGCAAGGGGAAAAATTTTTCACTTCCTTGTTTTGTGACAAAAAGTCACCCGATTTCCTTTCCCGTCCCCAATTTGCATATGCAAATTAGGATTCGTATTCCGTTCGGCCAGACAGTAGTAATGGGCAAATTTGGGGCATTTTTTTTCACCGAAAAATTCGCAAATTTCCTGCGAAATGGCAAAAAATTCACAAAATGACACCTGCGTCTCGTTTTTGACGCCGGCATACTTTTTTCGGACGCCTGGCGCACATTCCCTTTTTTTTTATGCTGCCGAATTTTCGCTGTGGTTTCAACAATCGCGGGAATTCGCCACAAATTCGCGTCTGCCGAATAAATTCGCCCATCACTACCGGACAGAAGTATTCGTCCGAATCCGAATCCTGCTGAAAAAAGCCAAATCCTGGCCCGAATCCCTAACTGGATCCTGGATTCGTTGCATACCTAGTTTATGTGTATAATTTCCTTATACTGGACTAGATCTAGGGCCTAGGGACTAGAGAAGGTTCAGAGACAAGCAACCAGAATGAATGATAGATCTTACACATGGGAACAGGCGTGACACAATGAATTATTTTGCCTTAGAAATAAGAAGTCTCCGGGGCACGTGATCAACATATGCGGAAATATATTGTCAATAAAAACATTTGGTTAATGATCTTTTTCATCTCTTTAATGTTGAAGGTGACAAAAGGACGTCCATTGAAACTGTGCACTAACCACGCTCTCACCTCCCCGTGGGCTAAAGTATCAATAGTGCCCATGTGTTTGCAGCTTCCTTCATGTGTTAGGTGCTTTGAAGCCATTTACGCAATACTTTCATCAGAACAGAAGCGCAGGGCTCATTTTTATTTATTAATCTGTTTATCTCTGTCATGCCCCTGTAACATTATTCCTATGCAATGGCTCAATTAGACAGTTGCACTTGATGTTACCTTATTTATTAACATTAGCATTTATTTATATAGCGCCAGCATATTTCGCAGCGCTCTTTACCTTATAAAGAGATGGACAAAAATATCTTAATAAACATATACATATAGACCCACTCTTTTCCCACTGAAATGGAAGGCACAACAGAATGACAACATCTGTCTGCTCTATCTATAGCATATCAAAGGGTTCATCTTCAATGTTATTTATGGTTTGCACATGGATGTACTAGATTTCTGACTGGAGTGACAGAGGTAAATATAAACTGCGGATGCTGGATATTTATAGATTCATACTGCTTTAAATGCATTTCTCTCTAAAAATCTCTTTGTTGTATTTTACTGAGAGGTATTAAATGACAGGACTCACCTTTTTTGCTTTCCAAGCATGCAGAATTAATGAGGGAACACTGCGCTCTTACTAAGGATCTTGCCCATTGGTTAGAAACAGAATATCTTAGGGCAATGCAATGATGTTAGACTTGTGAGGGCAAATGCATACAGAGCACAAGTTAATTGTGTGAAGTCTTACAACCCGTCTGAAGTGTTGAAAGTTAATGTTTCCAGCAGAGTCAGAAAAATTGAAGAATGAACTCTCCTGCTTATTTACACTTTATTTTTGCTTATTCTGCATTCAGTTCCTTAAAGAAGTTCTATTACATGCCAGCTGATAAAAAGATACTTAAACTCTCTGTTTTGTTTGCCACCTTTTAAGCAAGAAAATATATACATAAAGATATGTTTTTTCCTAATGGATATTTTATTCCAGAAATGCATACTAAAGATTTCAAAAGTAAAGTAGGTTTGTGCATTTTTATGTCATTCTCAGTAGCGCTGAATTTCGTGAAATTGTCTGTAAACAATATTTTACAAGAACTGATTGCCCAATGTGTTCTTTACAATGGTCTATGTGGCACTTGTTGGGACATGAAATACATGTATATGGCACACATCTACACTGTCTAAGTAACAACTGGGTCATAAAGTGCACTACAGATAGGGTTAAAGGTATAACTGGATTTTTGGATAAGGCGTCCAATACTTGTATTACAATTAGGCATATACATGCTTTTTGATAATAACAAAAACAATTTGGGAGTCAAATGCTTATTTTGCTTTCCCACCCACCACAACTCTACTCAATCATGAACACATTAGGGCTTATTAAATAAAGGAGAGAAAAATGGAAAAAATTGCAATTGCCTTCCTTTATTTACACGCCTCCGTCCCTTCTACCTGCTCCACCTCTATCTCTCCAGTACCTCAGTAACTCTCCCACCTTAC